>NC_086172.1:11416590-11719621 GCF_023053635.1 Elgaria multicarinata webbii | reverse complement strand
CGCTGGTTTCCAGCTTCCCACCACCGTCAGCACCGCAAACTCATAATAATTTGGCCAAGTGATCGTCTGACAGTGAAACATCTGCAGACTTTGAGTCTGACAGTATCTTCCGACGCACGCCGACACAGGGAAACACAATGTGGACGCGTAGCATAACCTGAAAGAAGATGGGTTAATGATGTGCCTCATGGGCAAGCGTTGAAGTTGCACTTAATCCTATAGTGTTCCTCCGGCCTGAGAATTGCTAGAGAGGTCATTAACCAGCAATTGTATTGTGGTAGCTACCTCCTTTTTGGGCTCAGCATCGTTAAGGTGGGTACCACAGCCATGACTTCAAGATTTTCCTTGACCAAACGGATGGAGGGGGCAGTAGGGTACTCCAAATAGTGAACCAAAAGAAAAGATAAAAACCCCACACTATACTGTACACCTCAGTATAATACAAATATTATTAAACACACCAGGTTCCCAAGCCGTCCCAGAATTACATGCTGACTCTCCATCATGGGTATGCCTTCAAGAAACTATATCTGGCTATCTTAGAAGTGGTGTGCTTAATGAACTGGACTCCAAAAATTCTCATCGGGCTATTATTGACTACCAGTCTGGGCTCCAATTTCGTCTCCCTTTTAGCATCCATCTCAGGGGCTGCCTTCACTGTGCTGGGATGGTGCTGCTTCCCTCAACCCTGCATTTTTCCTCTTCCGGGCCAACGTGGGATAAGCCCTACGCTGAGGAGGGAGCGTGGGGTTTCTGGGTGGCAATCTGGGTCCTGGAGCTGCCCCTGCCCTCTTTCTGGTGGAAGGCGGCCAATCATTGCTTGCCTTCCACCAGGTTCTGACCCCAGATTGGCAATGGAGACGTTCCATGGCGGAAGCGCCGTGTTAATGTCGCTCCCTTTGAAAAAGCCTGGGTAAATCTCCGACTTGTTCAGAACACAGCATCGTGGGGAAGCCTACGATGTAGGTGTAGAACTACACCTATGTCATCTAACTGACGGGGTGCACATTCACATCCACCGCGGGGCTTTCCCTGCATGTAGGCAGCACCTCAGTCGTGAAGCCAGAGTGACAAGATACCATTTGGAGCAACCTTCAGACTTCTCAAATAAGTCCCTATGGCATTCTCTTCCTTATAAATTCTCCTAGAGCTGTCACTGCCTTCATCTTAGAGGCCTAAATAGCTCCTGACATTCCAGAACAAACGGGTTGGGAATCCTATGCAGAGTGGGAGCAGCACCGAGGTGATCTTTGCCTCCACACTCCACCTGTTCTGCAATTTCTAAGAACAGCGCCACAGAGAGGGGAGGGAAGGCAGCTGCATTAGGCTGTTTCGTATGGGGAGGCCATAGGGGACAGTGTATCACAGTGGCTCTCGTGTCCTCTCCTGTCTGCACTCCATTCTCCGAGCGTGGAGAGCCAGCCAGCGCACTTCTCTTCAAGTCAGCTATGCGGGCCCGGGGAGTATGTTTTCCTGGCTCCCAGCTTGGAGACAGGAAACCGGACTATCCTATGCCCTCCCACACACTGTCTGGTGGGCACCGGATTGCTCTCTGATTGTATATTATTTGGGACAAGGGTAGGCAACTTGGGCCATAGCTAGACCTAAGGTTTAGCCCTGGATCATCCAGGGGTCAAACCTGTTCATCTAGGTGCCACACAGGGGATCCAGTGCTCAGGCAGGGGCGAACCCTGGATCATTCCAGGATAAACCTAAGGTCTAGCTGTGGCTCTGGTGCTCTCTAGATGTTTTGGACTAATCCATGACCACTGGCCATGTGAGTTGGGGCTGAGGGAGTTGAAAACCACTTCTGGAGGGCAATAGATTGTCCCCCCCCCCTCTGTTTGGGGGTCTAATTTGGCGACAGTTTGTGTTTTAAGAAGAGGTATTTTTCTCCATGCACAGGCATCCTCCAGATGTGTTGGACTGCAGATGATGGGAGTTGTAGTCCAAGACATCTGGAGGCCATCTGGTTGGGGAAAGCTGTATTTAGGAAGTCTGTGATGTACTGTGAGGATTCCCCCCTTGGCTAATGTTTTGATTCAAGCATTGTTGCTTTTATTTCACATGGAGGGAAGAGTGAAGCTCCTCCAGCCTCTATTGGAACCAGTGACTTGAGATTGTAACCTTGTTAAAAGTGCCAGAGCCAGGGAGCCTGCAGACCAGGGAATGCCGACAAGCTTCTATCAGCGAACGCCAGCCTGGCTGGGAGAAGGGAGATGCCAGGTCTTTGCCAGGAGGCACTGTATGCTACTGTACCCTAAAGGCTCCTTCCATGATGCAAAGCCTAGGAAACCATCCTGGATCTGCTCCAAGACCGCTGCGTGCTGGAGAAGGAAGTGTCCTCTCGCTTGGGTGGGTGTTGTGTTAGGGTTTGGAGGCCCGTGTTCGACTTAGCACTGTGCCAAATCCTGCCCCCTACTTTTTAGGATTTTTTTTTGCTCCCTGTGAAAGAGACTTTTTTTTATGCTTCTTTTGCAAGGAGGGGGAGAATTTCAGAGATTTTTTTTCTCCTTGGGGAGGTGGGCAGCGTTTCCACATACCTTTTTAAAGTGTAGCCAGTTGCTGAGGGGGGTTCTTCATATCATATAATCTCACCCTGGCACTTGGAGGAGCCTAGCAGTTCTTAGTGAATGCCTATTGGAGACCATGTGACCTCACCTTCTCCAATAGGTATTCAAGAAGAACTCCTGGGCTCCTGCAAGTGCTGGGGGTGTTTATAATAATAATAATTAATAATAATAATAATAATAATAATAATAATAATAATTATAATAATAATAATAATAAATAGAAAGAAGACCCCTCAAAACTGCCTACACTTGAAAAGGTATGTGGAAACCCTGTACCCCTCCCCAAGGAGAAAATTCTCCAAAATTCTCACATACCTCAGCCTCTTCTACCAGTTTCCCCTCCCCGACCCCCCACGAAATGCCTAAAACGGAATAATCGAAATGTTCGGAACATTACTAGTTTGGATTTCATCATCCCTGCATATTCATTGAATGATCTTAGCCTCTGCAGTGTGCATGAGCCCAAACTAAAACCAGTGGAAGCTGGTGGCTCCGATGTCAGTGGTGTAGTGATTCCACTCTGGGTTTCAGTCAGAACCAGTAAGAACTCTAAAGCAGCATTAGAGTTCTGACTGAAGCCCGGACCAGATTCAAAGCCCCACTGATATCAGAGCCACCAGCCTCCACTAACTAAAATTGACAAAGGGTTGTTTATACAGATCTCTTCTCAGTTTGTACATAGACCACGTGTGTGAGGAGAGTTGGGTATGTGGCGTTGTTTTTTACACTGCGGTTGAGGGGATTCGAGTCCTCCTGCTGTTTTATCTCCTCATTCAAACACTTTTCTCTCCAGCCCACTTCTGGTATTAGAGCTACACGGAGAGAAAAGATCCCAGAGCAGGAGCTGTTGAGCCTCTTTCAGCCCAAGGGAGCCATATTCCAGTGGTAGGCAGGACTGAGGGCAAAAGGGGTGGAGGGCCAGTGTGGTGTACTGGCTGGAATGTTGGGCTGGGAGTCAGGAGATCTGGGTTCTAGTCACCACTTGGCCATGAAAACCCACTGGGTGACTTTGGGCCTGGGACAGACTCTTAGCCCAACCTACCTCACAAAGTTGTTGTGAGGATAAAATAGAGTAGGGTAACCATATGAAAAGGAGGACAGGGCACCTGTATCTTTAACAGTTGTATTGAAAAGGAAATTTCAACAGGTGTCCTTTGTATATATGGGGAACCTGGTGAAATTCCCTCTTCATCACAACAGTTAAAGCTGCAGGAGCCCTGCCCTCTTTTATATCTGGTCACTCTAGTATAGCTCCTGCAGCTTTAACTGTTGTGATGAAGAGGGGATTTCACCAGGTTTTCCATATATACAAAGGACACCTGCTGAAATTCCCTTTTCAATACAGCTGTTAAAGATACAGGAGCCCTGTCCTCCTTTTCATAGGGTCACCCTAAAATAGAGAGGAGGAGGATTATGTATGCCACCTTGGGTTCCTTGGAGGAAAAAAAAAGTGACATATAAATGTAAGAAGAAAGAAATTCCCCCTTCCCTAAATATGCCAGCATATTTTAGGCCCTAGACTCTGGGCATGTCTACACCAGCCCTATATCCCGGGATCATCCTGGGATCGATCTTGTGCATCCAAATGCCACACAGGGGATCCTGGGAGCAGGATCCATTTTCCTGGGATAACCCTTAGGTGTAGAAAGGGTCTCTGAGCAAATGTACCTGGAGAGGTAAGATCTGGGATAAGACTTCCGGTCCCCTGAGAGTGAGAAGTAGCCACCTACTCATCCCAGGTTAAATCTCAACAAAACCAGAAGTGTAACATCATTTAGAAACGCACGCGAGCAGATATGCTCAGCTTCAATTCCCCATCCATATGATAGGAGGAGTAATGGCTTTTTCATATAATGGTCATGGGGAAAAGAACAACTAAAAAGACTCTTGCCCATTAAAATAGCTCCATCAATGATTAAGGTAAAAAAATATTGATGACAATGTATTCAGAACAGGCCAGCATTTTAGAAGGGCCCCTTTTTTCTCTCTGGGATTTGAGAACTGAATCTTGTATTGAACTGCAGCTTAATTGGCAGACTTTCCATTCAGTTTAATTTTGGCTTGAATGTCAGGCTATAAATCTCAAGTGATGCATTAATCAATCAGATGGAGTTATGAATTAAGAATTTTCCAAATTCATAGAGAGATTACTTAATAGGAGCATATTAGTTCATATTCCTTTCATGCCCATCTTTTTACACTTAATTATGAGATGTAAATAATTCTAATTTTCTTGGGTAATTGCAAGGAACGAGTTTTTGCACGTTATGGATTTGGAGAGGAGGACAAATGTGGGTGCAGGAGAAGGAAAAGAAAAATGATGGTAGCAGTCAGGGTGTGTGGTCTGAAGGGCAAGCATTATAGAGTATTATGGGTTGTGTAGTCTTTGGCAGTCAATCACTGCTGATAAATTCCCTTGTTGTTTTATTAGAATTACAAGGGCTTTAAACTTGGATTATTATGAACTTCCTATTTCCATGGTGTGTAAGACTGGTTGGTTCCTAACATAATGTTCATGGATGCACACTATTCGGTTTTATTTACAATTTAGCCCAGAAATGATCCAATGTTTTGGTGACCTTTATAGAACTTGCATTTTCTCTGCACAAGTTTAAGCTTGTGGCTTCTCACCACCTTTTCATCCTGATTGAATATGTGGTTTTGCGATCCGCTAATATGGTTTGTTTCATTAAGAAAGAATTAGCCATTGTTCACAATCATGTAGTTATCTTATTTATAAGCTGAAAGACACCGGCGCCTTGCTGGTGAACATTGTCAGGTAGGATACAAGCAGTCTTTTTAATTTGTGGCCTTGGGCTTATGAAATCTCCTCCCCAAAGAGAGAGAGAACGAACATGTGGTGTTTCCATGGAGAGGAGTTTTCATCGAGCGTGTTAACACCCCAGACTGTTGTTTGACTCTCACAGTGAACTCCCTCGCTGTGGGTTGAACGCTGAGTTTGTATTTATGACCTAGTTTGAATGGTTCTTATGCCATGTCTCTATACAAGGGTTGATTTATTTTTGCTCCTTTGCGTTAAAACAACTTCCTTAATTTTTACAGGGGATAAGAAACAGGCAAAATGCAAAACACGAAAATAACCGTGGTGTCTGAGGTCACTGAGGCAAATTTAACATCCTTATTAAGGGTACTTTGGTTTCCATTAGAAAGTCTGATCTATCTATATGGCTGGGAAACATGCCCCATTTACCTCAGCAAGCTTTTTGAGCAGAAGTGGGATCCTTAGATATTTTAAAGTGTCTCATTTGTCATTCATAAAGGGTCTGTTCAGACGACAAGCTAAGCAATGATTAGACCACTAACCCTTTTGCAGCAAATGGTTAGTGAGCTTGTTTAAACCATGGTTTAACCGTGTTAAAACATGGTTAGGAATGGTTCACATAATGCAGTAAGTCATGGTTCATATGACACGCTAAGCCACATAGGCGTGCGCAGCACATTTCATTCGGTGGTTCGGCCAGGGATTTTTTTTTTTTAAGGTAAACATTGATTGAATATACAGTAATAAAGGACTTTTTTTCATTCATCAAACAAACGAAATAAACGAAAACTGAAGTAAACTGTTTTTTTTATTAACAAATAATCTGTACTGCACTGTTGTAATTATTTGATTGGGACTGAAGTAGAGGGGCACTAATTTTACTGTACTTATTGTCTTTAAATATGGTTAAATATCCCACAGTTACCTTGCTATTCTATTTCTACAGTTCTTTTTCTCCTGTCTTTTTTTCATCCTCTCTTCGTTTTCAGGCTGCATCCCATGCACATTTACCTCGGAGTAAGCTTGATTGATCTCAGTGGGGCTTACTTCTGAGTAGACATACGTAGGATTGTGCTGCAGCTCTGTTTTAAAGTGACACAAGATACACACATACCATGTTTACCAAAAGAACGGCTTGAAAAAAGGGGGTTGGACACCCTGAAATAAGCAAGGGCAGATAGGATTGTTTTAGCAAGCATTCTGAAAAAGGTGCTGCTGAATGAACCCTCCTTAGCCAGGAGGTCCTAGGGGGTTAGGCAGTTCTCCCCACTTCCCCTTTCTTTTCTCTTGCTTGAGTCCAGACTGGGGTGGGCAGTGATGAGGAGAGAAGGCACGTAAACATACAGCTTCTCTCTCTCCTAGGGTGACCATATGAAAAGGAGGACAGGGCTCCTGTATCTTTAACAGTTGCATAGAAAAGGGGATTTCAGCAGGTGTTGTTTGTATATATGGGGAATCTGGGGATTTTCCCTCTTCATCACAGCAGTTAAAGCTGCAGGTGCCCTGCCCTCTTTTAAATCTGGTCACTCTAGTATAGCTCCTGCAGCTTTAACTGCTATAATGAAGAGGGAATTTCACCAGGTTCTCCATATATACAAATGATACCTGATGAAATTCCCTGCTCTATCCAACTGTTAAAGTTACAGGAGCCCTGTCCTCCTTTTCATATGGTCACCCTACTCTCTCCCAAACATTGCAGTACCTGCAGGGCTGATGACGAGAGGAGGGCAGCAGCTCTGAAGGGGGGAGGGCCCCAATCAGCATCTCCAGGCAACCTTACTACTTACAGAAACAGTCCCCTCCTCGGCTCCACCACGTGATGCTTCCTGGCCCCAGCATGGCTGCTGCTCCCACCTTGTTCAGCAACTGTCGCGAGAGGTCAGGCAGAGCAGCTGGGAGCAGGAGTGGCTGAGTGAGTGAGTGAGTGAAAGAGTGAACGAGTGAGCTGGGGGGGCAGCGGCTGCACTGGTGAAAACCCGAGTTGCCTTGGGGGTGCTTTGGGGGCTACCCGCCTCACCTTGATGCTGAAGCTGAGGCAAGATTCGAGCTCTCCGAGTCGCCTCAGATTTTTCTGGGTGCCGGCTGCATAGCCTAGTTCTTCTCGTTGTCGTCGTCGTCAGCTGGCAGAAGCGGAGGAGGAGGAAGGTAAGGCCAGGCACCGGTGCTGCTCCAAGGCGCCCTGAGGCTTTGGAGCTGATTGGCTTCAGCTCAGGACACCTCGGGCTGAGTCAGAACCACCTCAGACCCGAGGCGAGGCGGGCCGAATCAGCCCGCCTCGGCTCAGATTCGGGGCCTCGGCCCGAGGCGATGCACAGCCCTAATATCCACTCATTTCTTTGACCTGCTGTTGTCTGTGGTAAAGTAGGTTTTGCAGGATTTTCTAACCCTTTCTCTCAGAGTATACCGTGGCACAAAAGAAGCAAATATGTGCATCAGGGATGGGTGACGTGTGCATGTTGATGGACTGCAACTCCCATTATCTCTAGCCAGGATAGGCCACAGCAAGGGATGATGGGAGTTTTAGGCCCAAATATCTGAAGGGTCACAAGTTGCCCACCCTGATGTAACACCACAGATAATGATGACTCTCGCCTAGATATTTTCTGTTCTCTGTTTTTGTCCCCACCCTTACAGCAAACTCTCTGTCAGAGTGTGTTATGGTCACAGTATTAAAGGTTTATAAATTAAATTAAGTCAAATGTATGCCCAATGCTCATAGATGACATTAATTAGCAAAATCCTATCCCTACTATCCAAACTTCATTCTCATTACTCTTCCCGATCACCCCGGAGTGCAGGACATGGAATAAAGGGCTCAAGTTACAGGAAGTCAGATTCCGGCTGGACATCAGGAAAAACTTCCTGACTGTTAGAGCAGTGCGACAATGGAATCAGTTACCTAGGGAGGTTGTGGGCTCTCCCACACTAGAGGCCTTCAAGAGGCAGCTGGACAACCATCTGTCAGGGATGCTTTAAGGTGGATTCCTGCATTGAGCCTTATAAGCCCCTTCCAACTCAACTATTCTATGATTCTGTGGTTCTACCTTCTTTCTTCACAGGACTTTTCTGTGCTGGGTTTGGTCATTCTTCACATGCATCAAGGGCATTCTGCCATCTCATTCTCCACCCTTGGCATGGAACTCCCCATCTTTGTTTCAAGTGGACATGCTTGCCTGGAGCTTCCATGTGCTCATTTGAATAAGGTGAAAGACGCAACAGTTCTCTTGCCCACACTGGAGAATGTTTTGCCATTTGGAGAGAAATGAAACCAGATTGTATACTGGTGCCAGTGCTGGTGCTACCATAGAGGCCACTCAGGCGGCCACCTAGAGGTAGGGGTGTGCACGGACCCCCCGCTCCGCCCCGCCCCGCGGGCCGATCCGAAAATTTCAGATCGGCCCGCTCCGCGCCGCTCCGCCCATACTCCGCTCCTCTTCGCCGTGGAGCTCTGGCTCCGAATCGGAGCTCCGCAGTGGAGGGGAGTGGTGCCAGGTAAGGCCGGGAGAGGAGAGCGGGAGGTTTACTGGGCCCTGCTGCCATCGCCGCCCATACGGCGACGGTGGCAGAGCCCGGTAATGGACCAAGGGGGAGGGGGGCCTTACCTACCTCCGTCCGCGGTCCGTCGGCGTCTTCAATTGAGCCCGAGGTTCAACCAGGAAGTCTGGGCCGCAAGCGGCCCAGACTTCCTGGTTGAACCGCGGGCTCAATTGAAGACGCCGACGGACCGCGGACGGAGGCAGGTAAGGGAGAGGAGGGCGGGGTGTGTGTTACTGGGCCCTGCCGCTGTCGCCGCATGGGTGACAGCGGCAGGGCCCGGTAAACCCCACTTACCTTTCCGGTGGAGCTCCGGATCGAGGCGAAGGATTTGCCTTCACCTCGATCCTCTTCGCCACGCTCCGCCGGCCCCCCAATCCTCTTCGCCTCCGCCTTAAGGGCAGGCGAAGCCCCCCGCTCTGCTTCTAATTCGCCGGTCCGATTAGAAGCGGAGCACATCCCTACTAGAGAGCCAGCGGCTCTGAGAGGGTGGCTTCTGGGCGCACCGTTCCAAGGCCGCCCACCCCAGCGTCCTGGCTTCGCTTCGGCTGGATGCCCACCCAGCCGAAGTGAAGCCCCCCCGCCCCCCCCACTCCAGTGTCCTGGCTTCCCTTCGGCTGGGTGGGCCGAAGCGAAGCCAGGACACTGGGGCGGGCGGCTTCGGAACGGCGCGGCTTCCAGCCGGGTGCGCTGTTCTGAAGGCCCCCCCCAGTGTCCTGGCTTCGCTTCGGCTGGGCAGGCGAGATGGCACCCCGTGCCCAGGTACGCTGGGGTGGGGGTGGGTGAAAGCAGCTCACCTGCTTTGGGCGCAAAATAGTCTTGCACCGGCCCTGACTGGTGTTGTGCACATCTACAGAGTGTGCAGTCTGATTGCACACTCTGCAAGATGATGACCACGTGGCACCTACCAGCATCTGTGGCAGTAGAAGGAATAACAATGGTATCCCCCACCCATCCCGTCGCTTTCCCACAGCCTGGGTCAGTCTTTCTACTTTCAATTTTAAGTGTTCATAAGCGCAAAGTGGAATGGCAAACAAATTCTTTTGTCTTTCAGTTTTAACTGTTGATAACTGCAATCAGGAATTGCAAACAAATTTGAAGGAGTTTTATATAAAAAAATTGGCTGCTCATTAAATTGCGGCGGGGATGGGGGGGGAAATCTGCCCCCTCAAAAAGGCAAATGTTTGTTTGTTTATTCAATTTATGACCCACCCTATATCCAAAGCTCTCGGGGTGACATGCATAATAAAGACAAATATACTAACGCCAATGCTAAAATGCATGATGTATTTAGCTTTTCAAAGCACCAAAAATATTTAAAAACTATTGTAAACTGAGAGATAAATCTCTAAGCAGCTAAAACATGGAATAAGACATGAATATTGGCATGAAAACTGAGCACCGTGAAAATTCATCACAGCTCCAGTTTTACTTGGGGATTTTCTTACGCCCAATTAGAGCATCTTGTGAATGGCCACTGGGTGGCAGCAAAGGAACATTGAAAATTGCAGCCACGTCTGTTTGTAAGACATTGAAAGATCCACCGATGCTTCACGGCAGAGAATAGTTGCTAAAATAGAAATTCCTTTCATAATTAGAGAGCAAGTGAGATCCCTGGAAATACTTTCCACACCTATCCATTTGTCATAGTTACAAATCCAGCTCCTTTTAAATTATTTCATGAGACTATAGCTATTCCAATGGAATATTAAGGTTTGTAAACTTATTTATTAAATATTTTAAATGAACTGTTTTGTATTGGACTCTATCCATGCTATTTCCTTTCTCTATAAAGGTAAGCAGATGATTTCAGATGGTATATAATACAGTATATATTCAAACTCTCATTTCTGAATGAGGCCCAATTCAAAGTGCTGGTATTGACATTTAAAGCCCTAAACGGTTTGGGGCCAGGTTATCTGAAGGAACGCCTCCTCCCATATGTACCTACCCGGACCTTAAGATCATCTACAGGGGGCCTTCTCCGTGAGCCCCTGCCAAAGGAAGTGAGGCAGGTGGCTACTAGGAGGAGGGCTTTCTCCGCTGTGGCACCCCGGTTGTGGAACGAGCTCCCCAGAGAGGTCCGCTTGGCGCCTACACTGTACTGCTTTCGTCGCCAGCTGAAGACCTTTTTATTCACTCAGTATTTTAACACTTAATTTTAACTTAAATTTAAATTTTACTGTTTTAACTCTGTATTTTAATCCTATATCAACTTTGCTGTGTGGTTTTATCCTGGTTGCGCTTTTTATACTGTATTTCGTAATTGTGTTTTAAACTGTTGGGTGTTTTACTGTGGTTTTAATTTTTGTGAACCGCCCAGAGAGCTTCGGCTATTGGGCGGTATAAAAATGTAATAAATAAATAAATAAATAAAATAAATAAATAAATAGTTGCATTTGTACATTTGCCAGAAGTACTAATTAAACAGTATTAGCAGCGTATCCAAACCTCTGGACGGATAATTTAACGGCATGAACACTAAAGGATAGGTCTCTGCCCCTAGGAATCTACAACATAAAGTGGAATAGTGGGGAGAAAATAGGGAGGGGAGGAGCAGGTAAAGAAGCTCATTGCTTTCTCTCCTGTTTCAGATCATGACATTTTGGAGACGCCGCACTGGCGAATTTAGAAAAATGTTCTTGGTAAGATGTTTTCTTACTTGATCACAGGCATGTGGTGTCATATGCCTAAGATCACTAAGATGCTCACTGGAGGATTGTACCATGGCTTACATCTGGTGACAAACCAGAGGCGGGTCTTACCCCAAGGTGGCACCCATTGAATGGCATGCCCTCCTCACTTGTAATTGGAAAACTCCAACTGTAGCGTGTTTTGAAGCTCCATCCGAGGAGCGTTTTATTGCATGCTCGTTACTGGGCACTCACGGATTGCTCGCATGACCTTGTCTGCCTCTCTCTCTCACCTTCCGCCCCTTCTGTCCTTCCTTGAACCGCAAGAAAAACCAGAAAAAGTCCAGTTGCTGCTCTCTCCTGCTGGACTGAATGGGCCTCGTGCACCTTGTTTACTTCCTGTTTTCAAACAGGAAGTAACTGAGCGGCGACGGAGAAGCGACGGGAGCCAGCGTTTCTTCCGAGGTGTGATGGACTTCTTAGTCACCTTTTAAAGAACCATCTCTTCATCCAAGCCTTCCCAGAAAGATTGTGCTTCCTAGCTAGTCTTCTTGTTAATGATGGAATCAACCGATATGCAGGCCATGCAATGCGCATGTTAAAGATTTATAAACTGGGTGCGCTGCTACGAGTTGTTTGTTTTGTTTCTGGAGTATTAATTATTGCGCCTTTAGCTTTGGTTTTAAATATTTTAAATGTTGCAAACATTTTAATGGAAGTGATTTTGCATTTATTATAACTTCTGTAAACTGCTTAGAGATATCTTTTGAAGTGGTAAGCGTCAGCGGTATATACATTGGTGAAATAAGTTAAATAAACAAGATGTCTTCTCTGACCTCCATCACATCATAGCCAAACACATTTCCCACTCTTTTCTTCTCCTGTTTTTCTAGAAGAAAGTAACACCACTTCACTGGTTCCAGAAACTAACTGACTGCACAGCCTTACTTACAATTTCATCTGGTTTAATACTAATCCCTTTAGGGAACTCTGAAACTCTAGTTCTATTGGAGGGTGGGCTACCTAGAAATTTCACTATACTGCCATTTCCAGGAACCTTGGGGTGGTGGTGGTAGTGGTGGTAGCCATAACAGTTAAGGTGGTATTAAATCAATACATGTTTGTAGCACAGATATGCCGTTGATGAGTATGATTATTCACCCCTGGCCATCCAGAGAGTTTGTGAGACAGCTGGAGTTTCAACCAGAAGACAGAAGAAAATTGTACTCTCTCAATATATAGTTTTCAAATATCAAATACCTTTTATAGTCTAGCATTACAATAAATTGCCTGCGTAGTGGACTTCATTGCTCTCTGAAGAGTTCTTGTTGTTATCTGTCACCTCTGCAAAAATAGCCACCATCTTGGTCACAAAGACTCCTTCGCACAAAATTGAGTTCGCTACAAGACGCACCAAAAGAACCTCTCTACCTGAGTTGAACCTTTGAATATATAATAAGAATGATGTTTATTCTCCTCAGTATTGCAGGAACAAATTCTGTTTTCATCCTGAATGTTAGGATACCTCTCTTCAAGGGCTTCTGTGGCCATAGATTGACACTGGAGCACTGTAAAAGCTCTTCTCTGTGCACAGGGCTTCAAAATCAGAGAATACCTGGCAGATCTAATTACCCCTAAAGCAGGCCTTGGCCTACCATTAGGCAATGTGAGGCGGCCTATTCAGGTAATGGATGTTAGGGTGGGGAGGGGCAGTGAGGTGTTGGAGGAGAGAGAGCTTTGGCTTGAAGCTCCAAAACTAGCCTTCAGGTGCAGTGAAGGATGCTGTCCCAATGTCAGTGTTGAAGAAAGATTCAATTGCCAGTCCAGTTGGCTTTTGTACATGGAATAGGAGGGGCCGCCATCTTGTTCTTTGCCTCAAGCAACAAAATGTCCTGGATCGGTTCGACTGCTAGATCATTTTGAATGTAAATAACTTTGATATAGTGGGAATATTGCAATTTGGAGTCCAGAATGTGGTATAGCTTTGTGATGCATTAGAGGCACCTATTACTTGTGCTATCCTGAAAGGGATAAAAGGCAGTACAGATATACTCTGAACTGACTGTCTTAAGGCCATCGCTAGACCAGGCTTTATCCCGGGGCGATCCCTGGGATCATCCCTGTGTGTTCACATGACGCACAGGGGATCCTGGGATCAGGGAGGGATGATCCCTCCCTTGACCTGGGATATCACCCTCCCCTTTAGGCCCGTTTTTTCCACGTTCTTGGCCTTGCCCATTGGGGGTAGGGTTGGGGAAGCGGGAGAAGTGATTGTTTTTAAAAAATCACTTACCTTTTGCGCATGAGTGTTCGTGCGCTGCTATCCCTTTAAGAAAAAGAAAAGAAAATGGCGGGCATGACGCCTATCCCTCTGAGGTCGTCGCGCGCTACATGTGTACTGACGGGGAGATCTCGCAATAAAAATATTGCAAGATCTTCAAAACTCCACACCGCTAGACCGCTAGGTCTAGCTAAGGCCTAAATGTGAACTATACCTGTTTCAAGGGCTTTCTGGAAAGATGATTTAAATCGGAGTATCTCCACTATAACTGCTGCGAAAGGACTGCTGCATTTTGTTCCTCATTTGTTAATGTGTCCAGAGTTCTAGCTGAAATCTCTGTGTACAAAGACATGTGGCCCCATGTCCTTTCTTTTGTTGAGGCACCGTGCAAAACTAAAATTAAAAATATCCCGTGTGTATGAGTGAACTTTTATCTTGACAGATTATCAGCAGACTGAGTCTCTTTGAAGATCCCAGTCTCCCTGCGACTCATTCAGATAAGGTTACAAGGGATTCATTCCAAGGCAAAAGCTTTCTGTTTATGCCGCACACTTCAGAGCAAGAATGCAAAATCCTTAGCTTCCAAAGCTGGACAAATAGTGAAGACTGCTAGCTTATAATGGTGGAAACTTAATCTGTTCTTTTGGAAGGAAAATGTAAACCAAACAAAAAAGAGGAACCGAGATTGTCCAGAATATCATGTCGTCCTCTTTTTCTTCTCTTTCTTTTCAAAAAATGCCCGAACAATTAGGTTATGGCCACCCCCACCTTCCATTGCTTTTAATTCAGGTCAACTGCTCTGGTGCTTGGAATCAGCGCAGAAACAGTAACTGGAATAGAAGCCTGATCCAAGAAGAATGAGCCTTACGTTATGTGTTTCCTTTGCATCGCTAAGGATTCAGTTCCATCCATGCACTGTCATGGAATCCCTTACATACCAATTCCCTGCCTCTAAAATTAGCTCGGGAACATTTCTGAATCTTAAGAGGCGTTGTAAGAAACGCATTATGCATTCATGTTGAATACAGAATGTAAATACATTCATATAACGTACATTTAACATGGGGGGGGGGATGTGTAAATCTGACCGTAATTCTAAGCTATGGAAGTATTCTACTTCTCCTTCAAAAGGGAAGCCAGATGAGGTTTATGATATGTGCAGTAGCTTCCTCTAGCCAACTGACATTGGAAAGTATCCAAAATATTCACATAAACCAGGGGTATTCACATAAGCCGGTGCCCTTCCGTATTTGACATCAATGCATTAACGTATTTTTACAATAGTGCAGCCACTTGAGTCTATGCCAGGAGTAGACAGTTTGGTGCCCTTGGACCATAGTACCCATAATCCTCAGTACCCATAGTCCTACAAGATGGGTCTTGTAGTCCAAACGATCTGAAGAGCACTGGGCTGCTGAACCCCTAGCAAATAGTTGCACTATTTATATATGGTTGGTTCCAGAATTAGGTTTCTTCCAGTTGGAGGTCTCCTAGTGCTGACACTCACAAAGCATTATGCTGCTCTTCTGTCTTTTCTCCCTCAACAGATATTTTTCTACTAAGAAAAAAGATGTGCAGAAACATTGGGGAAACACAGGACAATAAATTGAAGTTGATGTTGCTTGGACACCCCCCCCCCCCAATTCCGTGAAGGAGATGGGGTGATTACACAGTAAAAGCACCCTCATACTTAGAGTAGACTGGTTGATTTATAGGACTTAAGATGTTTTAGAATGTTTTTAGGATTTTTCTAAAGCAATGTATATTAGGTTTTAATTCAGTTTTATGTATTTTACATTTACTGTTGTTCCCCACCTTGATCAGAATGGAGAGGCGGGTAAGAATTATGATGATGATGATGATGTTACTCATGACTGACTGAAGTCCTATTGATTTCAGTAGGTCTGTTCTGAGTATGTTTAAGTCTGGATCTAACCCAGAAGTCAACCCAGCCAGCATGGCCAATGGTTGGGTATGCTGGGAGTTTTAGTCCAAAATGCCTGGAAGGCGCCATGTTAAGGAAGGCTGCCACAGTATAATGGTGACCAAGTTAATTTGTACTTGGGCTCAGGGCTCAGCCCCGGCATCAATTTCCAATTCTGGGGCTCAATCCTGGAACACGGGACAATAGCAGAAATGAAAGTGCCCTGAGTGGATACATAATACATCCCCCTAAGCAATGCATACAAATGCCATGTCCCCTCCCCACACATCAGATACTAAGACAAAAGGATCAGATCAGCGGGGCGTTTCCAAATGGCCCTGAGCTCCACCATCTCCCTGGTCGTCGTCGTCCCCCACCCCCAACCCTCAGAAAAGAAACAATTTCATTGGTGGTAATTTAGCACTTGTGCATTGAGAAGGTACGTGTTGTATTACCATGATTTGTTTGAATATGGAAACTCTGAGAGTTGGTATTGTAGGCACAAATATCAGCCAGCTGGATGCCCCTCTTGGGAAGGGGTCTCGCAAGCAGATGGTCAAAGTGATTGGCCCCAGAAACTACTCTTCAGATGCCTCTGAGCATAGAGGTTTAATTTAGCTCTCAGCTAACCACTGGAGGTTGGTGGCTGTGATTTCAGTGGAATGTGAATCCAAGGTACTGAACACATTTTGGGGATAGGGTTCAGCCCCTTGGATTGCTCCTTTAGAGTTCTGTCTGGTTCTGGCTGAAACCCAGAATAGATTCACAGCCCCATTGAAATCAGAGCCACCAGCCTTCATTGTAGCTATCCATGAAAATAATAATAATATGGGGGTTATTTTCCTCCCTTGTGAGTGGATGCCCTGTAAAACTTTCAATCTTAACTCTGAAATCTACAAATAAATAAATAAAAATGCTTTGTTAGTCTGTGTTGGGTTACATTGGCACAAGTTCCCATGAAAAACATACAGAACAGTTTTGGATCGCCTGGGTTGGATAAAAAGAGATCCACAGTGTAAATAAGGAAAGGAAAGGAAAGGAAAGGAACCTCTCGTGCAAGCACTGAGTCATTACTGACTCTTGGAGGGTCGTTTTCTTGGCAGGCCTTATAGCTGGGTGGTTTGCCGTTGCCTTCCCCGGCCGTTATTACCTTTCCCCCAGCTAACTGGGGACTCATTTTACCGACCTCGGAAGGCTGGAAGGCTGAGGCGACCTGAGCCGGCTGCCTGAAAACCAGCTTCCGCTGGGATCGAACTCAGGCCATGGGGAGAGTTTCGGCTACAGTAACTGCCGCTTACCACTCTGTGCCACACGAGGCTTTTAGTGTAAATTCAATAAACAAAAAACCTACGGTTTATAAAACAACGTTAAGGATGTACACTTTTCCACCAAGCACCAAAAAGCGGGGAAATTGGGAGTTAAGGCTCACCAGCCTTAACGCCACATCCTCCCTAAGGAGGCAGAAAGTACCAGTGAAATTCTCATTCTCCCAAAGCAGATAAACCATGAGGACAGGATGGAGAATAGGATATGCAGAGGTGACTGTGGTGTTGTGGAAAACTGATGATGAACAACTTAGAGCCACCTACTTCTTTTTTTTGTTTAGAGCAGCCCTTCCCCAAATGATTTTTTTAAAAAAGAAAGGCCATTCCACCAACTAGAAGGACAGGGGAACACAATCCTACTATTGGATTGCATGGTAAGGGTCCCAATTCAGAGCTTTTTGTGTGCAAAAAAAGGGTCGCCAACCCAGAAGTAGATGAGTCCATTTGAAACAGAGAGGCTTTCTCCCCTTTTGTCATTTGAACTAAACCACCCTGCCCTGAATACTTCACCAATCTTCTTGAAACACGCAGGTTAAGTAAAACCAGCATTTCTTTCTGGCAGGTCTCCGTTTCAGAAAGATTGGTGAAATATTTTTCATTTTAGAATGCTAGGTAGACCCACCCCCCAGTAACTCCTTTTAACATGGTGGAATGCTCTTTTTACTGACCGTCCTTAACTACAGGAAACACTGCTGTGTTTCCTGTAATAAAGGACAGGCTAAATTAAGTTTGGGTAGCTGTGTCAATATAGTCATTTGGACTGGGGGTTCAGAAGGTTTTGATGCCATTACTGAAAACCAAATCTTATTTCTACCCACATCTACTGAAGAATGCTTTCAGTGCTGCTACTTCCAAACCCACCCTATCTACGGATTTGCACTATCCATGGCAGATGAGCTGGTCCTATATACAGGATTGTTTGCCATGACAGCTGTTTAAAATGTGATGGGTAGACATGGGTCTGCAAACATGGAGTGGACAAAAGCCTGGTAGACCTGGCCAATTGTGAGTTGGCTCTCCAGTACACATCCAGTATATGACAGTTTACGTCAGTGTCTCCCAACAGCATCCAGCATTCCTGACCATTGGCCACGCTAGCTGGGGCAGATGGGAGTTAAAGACCAAGACATTTGGAGGGCACTAAGTTGGGGAAAGCTGCTTTATGGTGTTCAGTGAGAAACAGTTGGCGTACATCAGCGCAACTTGTGGTCCTCCAGATCTTTCATCCTGCAACTCTCATCAGCCCTAGCTAGTGCAGCCAAGGGTGATTGATGATGGGAGTTGTAGGCCAAAACTTCTGGAGGGCCACAAATTGTCCACCCTTGGCATACCGAAAATGAACATGTCCATCACTCATGTTTGCCAGCTGCCACAGTTCCATGTGTAGAACACATGTGTGGCATGCAGAAGGTGCCAAGTTCAATTCCTGCCATCCTATGTTAAAAGGATCATATAACAGCTCATGGGAAAAGCCCTTCTCTGCCTTGGAGATCTTAGAGAACTGCTTCCAGTCAGTACAGAGTGGGCTGCAGTGAGATCGCTGGATGCATCTAGTCAGACTTGGGCCCTTTCTACACCTAAGGATTATCCCAGGAAAATGGAGGGATCGTCCCTGCCTGCTCCTGGGATCCCCTTTGTATCATTTGCATGCACAGGGATGATCCCTGGAAAAAAGGCTGGTGTAGAAATGACCACGGTGTAAGGCAGCTTTCTATGCTGCACTAGACCAGCATTCTAAAGTCCTCAACCATGGGGGTGGATGTTGGTTTTGACAATGCCATCTGCCATTTTTCATTCCGTGGGCTCCTGGAAGGGATGCATCTTGTTCCTAGCCCACTGAAGCCAGTGTAAAAAAAAAAACTCCCACTGGCTTTTTCCGAGTCTGTTTGGACCGGTCCCGTGCTGATGAATGACAAACGGAAGCAAGCATGCAGATGAGATGAAGGCAATAGCCAAAGGCAGTTGCGCGTGTTGTTGGGAGCATTGCAAAAGCGAGGCGTACATACCAAAGTTATCTACACATTAATTAGGAGGACTAGAACAACTATCAACCGAAAAGGCAGGAAATGTTCCTCGAGGGCGTTGTGCTCCAGCCAATTGCTCATCCTCCCAAAAGAAGAACAGCTTGCTCAGAACCTTGCACGTGTTCTAGTGCACCTGAAAGGGTGGGGTGGGGGGTCACCAGGTTCAGGCCCAGATTCTCGACGGTGGTTACAGGGGCACAGGAGTTTCAAAACAGAAAAGAACACGGTTCCCCCACTAGAAACCTTAAAATTCTACTGCTTACGAAAATGGTACCTGTAGAGCTAATAACTTGAAACATGGCATCCATGATCGGATTGGTTTGATATAAGATGGGGTCTAGATTCTTGCAAAATATCAAACCAATCCGATACAAATTGCCACAGATGCAGCAAGTGCTGATTTGACAGATTTGTATGTTTTACTCAAGCTGTGGTTCATCATATCATATAGAATAATAGAATCATAGAATAGCAGAGTTGGAAGGGGCCTACAAGGCCATCGAGTCCAACCCCCTGCTCAATGCAGGAATCCACCCGAAAGCATCCCTGACAGATGCTTGTCCAGCTGCCTCTTGAAGGCCTCTAGTGTGGGAGAGCCCACAACCTCCCTAGGAAACTGATTCCATTGTTGTACTGCTCTAACAATCAGGAAGTTTTTCCTGATGTCCAGCCGGAATCTGGCTTCCTTTAACTTGAGCCCGTTATTCCGTGTCCTGCACTCTGGGAGGATCGAGAAGAGATCCTGGCCCTCCTCTGTGTGACAACCTTTTAAGTATTTGAAGAGTGCTATCATGTCTCCCCTCAATCTTCTCTTCTCCAGGCTAAACATGCCCAGTTCTTTCAGTCTCTCTTCATAGGGCTTTGTTTCCAGACCAATGATCATCCTGGTTGCCCTCCTCTGAACACGCTCCAGCTTGTCTGCGTCCTTCTTGAATTGTGGAGACAAGAACTCAACGCAATACTCTAGATGAGGCCTAACCAGGGCTGAATAGAGAGGAACCAGTACCTCACGTGATTTGGAAGCTATACTTCTATTAATGCAGCCCAAAATAGCATTTGCCTTTCTTGCAGCCATATCGCACTGTTGGCTCCTATTCAGCTTGCGATCTACAACAATTCCAAGATCCTTCTCGTTTGTAGTATTGCTGAGCCAAGTATCCCCCATCTTGTAACTGTGCCTTTGGTTTCTATTTCCTAAATGTAGAACTTGGCATTTATCCCTATTAAATTTCATTCCGTTGTTTTCAGCCCAGCACTCCAGCCTATCAAGATCACTTTCTTTCAGACTTTGGGGGATGCTACTGATGTGCTTTATTTGGACTTGTTGAGGAGGTGTGCCTTGCATTGACTTGGTGAAATTCTGAGCAGCCGTTTAAAAAATTATCAAGTCGTTTTCCGTCCCATGAAGCCTATGGCAGCAACTGCTGGCAAAGTTACGTAGGGCATGCGGCTTCATTTCACTCTGAAGCTAGAATGCTGCCAGTACACTCCAGTGTTTTGAATTCCACTGTTGCTGTCAGCATTCTGACAGTGGAAGGATAGCAGGGAATTGCCAATGGAATAAGGATATGAGGTAATTTTAAAGGCTGGGGGAATCACACTCATTGATGAAGAGAGGGAGGGAAAGCAAAAAGCTGTGCTAGAATCCTGTGCAGGCTTACTCAGAGGTAAGTTATTTTGAACATATAGGGACATGTCTATGCATTTGCACACATCTATTCAAGTTAATGACTTGTTTGTGTTTTGTTTTCTTTAGTTTGTGTGGTTTTTCCTCAGACCACTGTAATTGTACATTTCCTTTTCAAAATGCAGGGAAATTTAATTATTTAAAAAACCTGCCAGTTTAAGCCCAGATTTAAGGCTATCTTATGTTGGCGCAAGCTTCACAAAACCAGGAAATTGGAAGCTTAGGCTTAACTGATGTGCCCCAAGACCAGGGGTGATGTTGTGCAATGTCACAAATGGTGTTTGCTTACAAGCAACAAACAGTCATGGGTCCACTCTCAGGAGGATTCCTCTAGCAATACAGTAAGGTTCAGCTGCTTCATAAAGCAACACAGGGCAGGATAACATGGAGAATTTTTGCTGGGTCCAGGCACTCCATCCTTGCCTTCTGGATATGGGCTTGAAAGACCAAGAAAAAGTGTGGCTTTATGAAAAGAAAATTGGAAGCAAGCACAATTTGTGATATTGCACAACATCATTACGGATCACAGAGCACGTAAGCCTAAGCTTCCTATTTCCTGGCTTTCTGGAGCTTGAGCCAACATAAGATAACTTTAACTCTGAGTAGAAGAACCTAAGAAGAGCCCTGATGCTGGATCAGCCCAAGGGTCCATCTAGTCCAGCATTCTGTTCACATAGTGGCCAACCAGTTGTTCATGGGAAACCCACAAGCAGGACACAAGTACAACAGCACCCTCCCACCTGTGTTCACCAGCAACTGGTGTACGTGGGCTTAATACCTCTGATATTGGAGGTAACATATAGCATCATGACTATGAATTCGTCAAATCCCATTTTAAAGCTGTCCAAATTGGTGGTCATCGCTACATCTTGTGGTAACCAGTTCCATAGTTTAACTATGCACTATGTGAAGACATCCTTCCTTTATCTGTCGTGACTCCACCAATCAATTTCATGGAATGACTCTGGGTTCTAGTATTATGAGAGAGAGAGGGAGAGAGAGAGAGAGATGTCCCCCTTTGCACTTTCTCTGAACCATGCATAATTTTATACACCACTGTCATGTCTCCCCTTTCTCGCCTTTTCTCGAAGCTCAACTATCCCCACCAAATGTAACATTTCTTCATAGCGGAATTGCTCCGACTCTGGCCTGAAACCAGCAAGTGTTCTGATCAGTCCATCCCTTTGTGGGCAGCACAAACCGCTTATAAGAAACTGCATTTTGGATCGCAGCCATCTCGCACAATATCGTGTCTCCTGGCTGTGTCCAGCGCATGACGCCTCACAGCACTTTCCCACCAGCCAGCCATGCTATCTTAGAGAACATGTGCAGGAACCGGGCAATTTATTCTCTAGTACTCGGCCACTCTCAGCTTCCACAACAGGGGCTCACAGGTCCTTGGACATGAAGCAGTTTATGGTTTGTGGTTTGCATCTGGCTCCCCAAGTAATTCCAGCCAGCTTCTAGGCTCAAGTCTGAATTCCAAAATTCCAGCTTTCGTTTAAAACAAATAAATAATTCTCTGTGTTCTTATCTTTGCAAAAGAGTGTGAAAGGATTAGAAGCAAAATAACCTCCTGGGAACGAGCTGTGTGTATCTGATCTTGCAACCCACGTGGTTTTAAATCTCAGTAGATCAAGATTTTTAAGGGCCATCTGAGGCTTTTCAGAATGCCAGGGCTACAAACGTAGAACAAGACTATCGCGTCATCTGCAGCACATCTCCTTTGTCTGGGGTTTCACTGGAAAGTTCCAAAACCGCTCAAACGAATTGCAACAATGAGGTGTCATTTGAAAGCCCAGGACGCAGGCAAAAATACTGATCTGGTTTAATGGAGTAGGAGTTGGTCATGATCAAATGGGATTTCAAATGCGCCCCCCCCCCCCCGGTTGCCTTAACATTGAGCTGGATTCAAAGGTTTATGAGTCCTCGGCTGCCAAGGCCCACACTGGTATAGACTCCCAGTTGCTTCTGTGGGAGAAAGGGCTCCACTCATGGAAACTCCCTCTGGCTGA
The DNA here is from genome assembly GCF_023053635.1 of Elgaria multicarinata webbii. NCBI lineage: Eukaryota > Metazoa > Chordata > Lepidosauria > Squamata > Anguidae > Elgaria > Elgaria multicarinata. The sequence goes on along the minus strand of NC_086172.1, from coordinate 11,696,843 downwards.
TTTTTGGGGATCTCCCTCTGCTCCCCCAGCTCATTCCATTCAGCAGTGTGTTTTGTCTGTGTAGCATTTTCAGGGGGCTGGAAGACCTGCTGTGGGCAGGTAAGTCCACTTCTGTCAGCTCAGTTGACCCAGCACAAAACTGGATTCAACCCATTTACAGATTTATGGGCTGGTTTAAGGCAGGCTGATTCTCTTCTATAAAGTCGGAATAACAGTGATCTACCTCTCAGCTTCTTCTTCTTTTAAAAGATGACTTAGATAAGAAAATATTAGCATTTGCATCAGCCTTCAAGGCAGGGTAGGCTATAAATCTAAATAACTAGACAACTGCATTATCTACTGATGGAACAATCCCTTCGGAGGTTTGTCTCATCCCTCCCAAATTAGGCCTCCTTCCCACAGCCTCCCATGGCAATGAGTTCCATGGGTTAATCAGTGCTTGTCACCAACAGGCATGATGTATTTGCACGTAGTTATTTTCCAGTCCCAGCAAACAAGCTTGTTAGATTTCAATCTACTATGGAAAGACTGGCAACCTTAGTTCAAGTTATATAATTCTGATTAGAGGTTAATTAAATCTCGATGATGGATGAGTTCAGGAAATTTACAAATACAGCCCAATGACACAAGGTTAGCTTGCTGGTTGTGGCTAAATATAATTTTCTAGCTGTCTTTAATGATTAGGGAGATAAGTCCTTAAAGCCGTAGTATCTGATCCTCATCAGATGTAAATCAACAACATAATTCCCTGCAAGCTAATGGCTTTATGCTGATTTATAGCAGCTGAGAATCTGGCCTTTATTGTACTTCGTCACAGATGTAATTATTTTTTATGGTTGTTTTAGCTTTACTAGCAATAAAGAAAGGAGATGTTTATAATTTGGGGTGTGTGTGGAATCGTGCATCTTTTTCCTCAGAGAAAAAACACAGCACATTTTTTTTATATTGCTTGACTAAGTATAGCAGATATTATGATGAGATCCATGCACTGTGAAAAAAAAAAAAAAGAAAAGGCTGAAAGATGTACAGCATTCAGAAATTTTATTCTTTTTTTTCCTTTGATCTAGGGAGGACGGACTACCGCTCAGGATCAATCTACAGTCAGAAAGGTCTCAGGCGAAAGGCCTGGAAAAGATACCTGCCTGAGGCTTGGATGATCAAATGCCTGCACATCTTTCTCTAACTGGTATTCCTGCATAAGGCCTGAATCTGCTTGCCTGTGCTTCTTTTAGGACTTGAATTCAAAGCACCACCAGCAGGTTTGGGTAGGGTGACCCTATGAAAAGGAGGACAGGGCTCCTGTATCTTTAACAGTTGCATTGAAAAGGGAATTTCAGCAGGTGTCATTTGTATATATGGAAAACCTGGTGAAATTCCCTCTTCATCACCACAGTTAAAGGTGCAGGAGCTATTCTAGAGTGACCAGATACAAAAGAGGGCAAGGCTCCTGCAGCTTTAATTGTGGTGATGAAGAGGAAATTTCACCAGGTTCTCCATATATACAAATGACACATGCTGAAATTCCCTTTTCTATGCAACTGTTAAAGATACAGGAGCCCTGTCCTCCTTTTCATAGGGTCACCCTATCTTGTCTTATTAGCTGAGACAGCAGGAGCCTTGCATCTGGATGTTTTGTGCTTGTATCATCCCTTACCGCTTCCTTTCTTGACAAGTCATGATTAAGCGGTAAAAATACGAACTAGAGAAGTAAGGCTACCAGAAGCAGAACCAGCCAGGATCTTAAAGTTGTTTTAAGATCGTGACTTGTTCTGATTCTGGTAGCCATAGTTCCTCAGTTTGAACATAATAGGAAACTATGGACTTCCTGTCTTAATCATACTGTGCTGAGAAGGGAGGATGGAAGAGGTAGTGAGAGAGGACTCAGGGCTGGTGCCAGACTATTTTGCGCCCTAGGCAAGGTGAGCTACTTTCACCCCACCCCACCCCCCAAAAATGCCAAGTTTGATTTTTAAGAACATATGTTTCCTGGAAAAAATAAGAAGCACAAAACTTGAAACTGCTAAATTTATTTTAAAGTGCAAGAAATACGTCATGCCAATTATAGCAAACAAATTGGAAAGGAACATCTATGGGTCTAAAATGCATTATTTAATAGGAATATCACCTCCAAATCATCCCCCCCCAACTCACACGCACGCGCACACACACATACTCAGCATCACTTACTCCAAACAAACACACGCTTGAACACATGCATTCACTCAAAAGACCCCATGCACCCCATACATTCTCTCTCTCTCTCTTCCAGGCGCGTTCCAGAAGTTCGAACGTGGAGCCGCCCCACACCCACCCCAGCGTCCCTGGCTTTGCTTCAGCTGGGCGGGCACGGGGCGCCATCTCGCCCACCCAGGCCCAGCTGAATCCTCGGGCTGGGCCACCTCCCAGCCAATGCGTGAGAGTGCTGCGCTGCGCCCGGCACCCCTCTTAGCTTTGGTGCTCTAGGTGGTCGCCTGAGTGGCCTCTATGGTAGCACCGGCCCTGAGAGGACTCCACATAACTTTGTTTATTAATGGGAGAAATGCATGTCCAAAGCTGGGCTCTATGATGCTCCACCTGAAAAGCTTGCTCGTTAGGGAATTGATATTTGGGAGAATTGTGATTGGCATTTGTACAATGCTGGAGTTGACATTATCTTTTGGCATTATCAAGTAAGTTAGGGCAGGCTGGCAGTTGTAGGACTTTTTGCTGTCTAAACATGCGTAGGATTCCACCCTTAGTTCTGCAGAACAACTAGCAAACTGCTGGGCACAATGAATTGGGACGTTCTCCTCACAGCCCCCATTGAAATACATGGCAGTACTCTGGCATAGCTCCTATTGATTTCAATGGGGCTTTTGCTGCTGGATGGACTGTGAGCACAACCTAATATCAGCCCAAGCACACATTTTGTAATTTATCTTTGAGAATTAGTTGAACTAAACTGAATTCAAAGACTTGTTCTGGTCACCACACCTAAAAAAGGATATTATAGAGCTGGAAAAAGTGCAGAAAAGGGCAACTAAAATGATTAAGGGGCTGGAGCATCTCCCCTGCGAGGGAAGGTTACATCAACTGGGATTGTTTTGCTTGGAAAAAAGGAGGCTAAGGGGAGACATGATAGAGGTGTACAAAATCATGCATGGTGTGGAGAATGTGGGCAAAGAGACATTTTTCTCCCTCTCTCAAAATACTAGAACCCAGGGTCATCAAATGAAGCTGATTGGTGGGAAATCCAGGACGAATAAAAGGAAGTACTTCTTCACACAGCACATAGTTAAATTATGGAACTCACTACCACAAGATGTACTGATGGCCACCAATTTGGATGGCTTTAAAAGGGGGTTGGATACATTCCTGGAGGCGAAGGCTATCCATGGCTACTAGCCCTGATGGTTGCGTGCTATCTCGAGGCAATAAGCCTGTGTGCACCAGTTGCTGGGGAACATGGGTGGGAGGGTACTGTTGCACCATGTCCTGCTTGTTCATCCCTGGCCGATGGCTGATCAGCCACTGTGTGAACAGAGTGCTGGACTAGATGGACCTTTGGTTTGATCCAGCATTAAGGCTCTTCTTATGTTCTATGATGTTTAAATTTACTATGTGCAACAGGAACAACTAATTTGCTCTGGCTAGTCTTTCATTGGTGCCCTCCAGATGTTTTGGACTACAGCACCCATAATTCTGCACCAATGGGCTTTGTTGGCTGGAGCTAATGGGAGCTGTAGTCTAAAACACCTGGAAGGCACCAGGTTGTCTACTCCTGCTTTGTTGCATCATTATAGTTGGGTTTTTAAATCCCTTAAATATTTGTTAGCTTCCCAGATTCTGTCTGTTCATTTCGTTTCAGAGTTTTGGTGCAGTAGTTCTAATGGGAACTGTGGATATTTTCTGAAGATTGTTCATAGCAAAAGAATGCCCTAATGCAACGGGTGAAGGGGTGAAGTTAAGAATTCTGCAAAAAAATGCAGAAGGAGATAATGCATAAAATACACACACACACCCCTTCATAACCCCTCTGATCAGCCTCCAGCTTTGCCCTGTCATTCTCCCCTAATGTCAACTCTGTTTACTCCTTGAGTAAATGTCTGATGTCACTTTAATAAATTCAAAGATATGAAGCCTGTCATTTGATCATTAAGATTAGATACTGCACGATGCGCAATATATTGACCATTTAGGCTGGTGCTTGATTTAATTAACAGCAACATAAAACTCCTGTACGGCAGCTTTTTTGCTTTGTTTCTCAAAACAAGTGGTGCCATTTTTATTTTTTTTGCAGTACCTACTTTTGCCTGTTTTTTTTTTTTAAAAAAAGGGAACTGTGCTGCTTTGATTCAGTAAGGTGTTTTGCTAGCCTGAGAGCTGGTTCCGACACTTTCACCTTTCGCCTTACGCAGCTCATGACCGTAATATCTGATGAAGCACCTCTCTGGACATGAACATAGGCATATGTTTATTAAGGTGACCCTATGAAAAGGAGGACAGGGCTCCTGTAGCTTTAACAGCTGTATTGAAAAGGGAATTTCATCAGGTGTTATTTGTATATATGGGGAACCTGGTGAAATTCCCTCTTCATCACAGCAGTTAAAGCTGCAGGTGCCCTGCCCTCTTTTAAACCTGGTCACTCTAGTATAGCTAGAGTGTTTATCATCTAAGGCCTTCATCCAGGTGCCTCCTGTGAGGGAGGCTCAGAAGGTGTCAACAAGGGAGAGGGTTTTCTTGGTGGGACCCCAATTATGGACCGATCTCCCCAATGAGGCCTGCCTGGTGCCAATCCTGTAATCCTTTCAATGCCAGGTTAAGAGCCTTATCTTCTCTCAGGCATTTGACAGCTTATGATGAGGTTTTAATAAGATCCTGGAATTATTCTTATTGTTCATTGTTTGAAATTGCTTTGGTGTGTGTATGTGTGTGCACTTTCTGTTTACGTGTTTGTATGTATATGTTTCTTATACTATGTATAAAATTGAGCAGCTTTTGGGTGGTATAGAAATGTAATAAATGAAATTAATAAATGAAATGAAATAAATAAATGAAAATACAATTGAATTGCAGTTGTCAGTCATCTGAGTGACAACATGTACATGATCTGAAATATATTATAACACACACACACACACACACCGCTAGTAGATGTGGGATTCATACCATCTGTTTCACAGAATAGAACAATAATCAAATTCTCCCTCTAGTTCCTGTGATTTAAAATGTCATTGGTTGAAATAGCTAACAGTACTGGGCTGTTGAGGGAAGAACCCTGTTGTGAACTAGGAATGCAGGAGTCTAGGTGTTCTATCTTCTGCTGACATTTTCATACTGGGGTAGTTTAAAACAAAAAAAACCAAATCGCCTTCACCTTCACAGTTTGATTTGCTGCGCCCATGAAATCAGCAAGGGGTGATGAAATAAAAATACCGGGAAAGTTTTGGACATGAAAGGAGATTGTGTGAAATACCCTCAGCTTCTATGATACTCAAAGTATTAATAAAAAATAAATAGATACAATAGGAAGGCAAACATTACCCAACAAGTACTATGACACACCTGTGTGGCTAGTATGTACCCATTTAATGAAGGGCTTTTAATCTGTTACACTTAATTGGCACAGAGCTTAACATTTGTAAATGGAGAAGTACTTATTTCCTGAAATAATCAAGGCATTATGCTAATTCAGGTTTCCTCAACCTGAGGCACTCCAGATGTTTTAGACTATGGCCCTTTCTACACCTAAGGATTATCCCAGGATAATAGAGGGATCGTCCCTGCCTGCATCCCGGATCCCCTGTGTGTTTCCCTGGGGCTATCTCCGGGACAATCCCTGGAAAAAAGGTAGGTGTAGAAATGGCCTATGACTCCCAGCATTCCTGAACGTTGGCCATGCTGGTTGAGGCTGATGGTCAAAAGACCCCCCAAATTTGGGAAAGCTGGTCTAACATTTTGGATAGTCTGTTGAAAGGGTTGTGTTATACCTCAAAAGCATGCTTCCCTTAAAAGAACAATATTTGTCATGGGATTTTCAGATGTGACTTGGTTCCCACAGGATAATGTTAGATGACACTGGAAAGGTTTGGACAATCACCTTGGGAAAGAAGCCACTGTGGTTTCTTTTCCTCTGCTGATCCTCCAAATCCAGTAGCAGATCAAAGGCCTGTTGCCAAAGCTAACTTAATAACCCAGAAATGCTACTTGTGCAGTCTCCTATAAATAAGGTTCATGGCTTTGAAAGGTATGACTTTTCAACTGTTAAGGACAGGTGGCCCAGTTTTGTGACTTAATTTTAGCTGTGAGGGGAGAGAGTGTCAAGTTTACCTCATGGCTCAGCTGTAGGGAGTCTGTGAACCACTAATTCTCTTCCCTGCCTAGCTGAATTCTTAGCCCTTGGTCTGCTCTTCTGCCTTCTGTAGGGTGACTATATGAAAAGGACGGACAGGGCTTCTGTAACAATTGTAGAGGAAAGGGAATTTCAGCAGGTGTCGTTTGTATGCATGGAGGACCTGGCGGAATTCCCTTGTTATCAAACAGTTAAACCTGCAGGAGCCCTGCCCTCTTTTGTATCTGATCACTCTAGTATAGCTCCTGCAGCTTCAACTGTTAGGATAAAAAGGGAAATTCCCTTTTTTCTAAAACTGTTGAAGATACAGGAGCCCTGTCCTCACCCTACCTTCTGCTATGACACCATCTTTCATCATCATATCCCACTTTGAATATTCTCCTTGAGCCCACCTCACAAACCCCAGGTTACCATAGGAACAGCAATAAACAGTTTTACATCATTGCAATTGTGTGGCCTATTCCTTACCAGATATTTGGACGGTAAGGACTGCTGCTGCTTGACTCTACAGTGTTTGGGAAGATTTCCAGAGTTGTGGCCTTTTCTAGCATCATGGCAGGTAAGAATTTTTTTCTTAGATGTGGAGGATAGAATGAGGAATAATGTAATAAAGAATTTCTGTCTGTTAGTTTTATAAATGTTTTTAGACGTAAGTGATCAGAATGGCTTTAAACCCACATATCCAAAAAGGTAATCTCATTTCTATCTTGATGAGAGGAAAATTTGATGTTGCTATAGTATTGACCCAGGTTACAAATTCAATGAAACTATGTGGATTTGCAAAAATTTTAAAAAATCATCTATGTATCATTTAGAGAAAAGTATTTCCTTATAGAATGGGTTTTGAGCTGGATGATAGATAAAATTCTCTTCCAGACGTGCCATGAATAAATTGGCCACACTAGGGGCAAAAGGGCTTCCCATGGCAACGCCTCGAATCTGCAGGAACTTTTTCCGTCAAACCTAAAATAGTTTTTTTCTAATATGATCTCAGTAAGTTCTAATAGGACATAGGTAGGTGGAGAAAGATTATCCCGTTTATTGAGATACCTTTCAACAGTATTGCGTGCCTCGTCATGGGGGATATTAGTATAGAGGGAATTGACATCTAACATTGCCATAATGGCATCGGGCGGAATATATTTACCCTCTGTTTTATTGATGAAATCCGAGGTATCCTTTAAATATGAAGGCATTTGAGCCACGAAGAGGCACAAGAAATGGTCAACGTATTGGGATAAGGGCTCTAAAATGGAATTACACCCCGAGATTATTGGGCGTCCTTGTGGTGGGAAACTTGATTTATGGATTTTAGGTAAGATGTAGAAAACCAGTATGCGAGGGTGTGATTTTTGTAGAAACGTTGCTGTTTGTTCATCTATATATCCCCAAAGCTTGCAGTGCTTATAAAAAAAGAGATATGCTTGGTAGGGTCTGATCTGCAGGGTTTGTAGCAAGATGAGTCCTGTAGTTGTCTAAACACCTTTTTCAGATAATCCTGTTTGTGCAGTAGGACAACCGCACCCCCTTTATCTGCTTCCTTGATGATTATAGACGGATCATTAGCCAGGTTCTTTACAGTTTCCCAATCTTTATTTGATCAATTGTGCCATGTTGATGGGATGTGTAGTTCCAGTTGATGTAAATCTTTTAACACAAGATGTTCAAATACTTATGTATGCGGATTGTAGGAATTAGGATTGAACGCAGAGCGCGGACGGAAGATAGAAGAAGTGTCAGGTGCACTATCACCGAAAAATTCTCTCAATTTTATTTGATGCACCAAACGAAATAAATCAAGCCTTGTATGAAAAGCATTGTATCACGGTGTAGGGACAAAACTCATGCCCAGATTCAATATCCTTCTCTCTTCATTGGATAGTGTTCGGGAAGAAAGGTTCACAATCAAATCTTGTTGCGACCTCTGCGACGTGGATGATGGGTGGAAAAATGCTCCCTTCTGGGGTGTAAAGATCTGTCCCAGGAGGTTCTATTTGAACCTTCATCACCGGAGGTTCCAGTGGATTCTTCCGTTGTATCCATACTATCCAGGTCTGTAGGAACATATGATGCATCCTGCCAAGATACTTTCTTCGTAGGCTTCCTTTTAGGGTGTTCATCAGACATCTGTTGTTCAGAAGGACCCTTGCTTTGGGGGCCCTCAGAGCACTAGAGTAAGAAATCTGTGTGGGAATAAAGTGCCTATGAAGACTTCCTACTTTCCTGCTGTAATCCTAAAATAGCATTAGAAGACAAAGAGTCTGGCTCTGGTTTCCCATGACCGCAACTCAAATCTCATTGGGGCTTTTGCATGACGGGTCCAAGGGAGCCGGGAGCTCTTATGTATTCATTAATCCAGAGCAAAAAGTTCCAGAAAGTCAAGGAAGGTTGGGAGAAGAGTGTGATGTTTAAATAGATAGCTCTCTCTAACAAGAATCATAGCAAAATACAAAAGGCGAAGGAAATTTGGCTGGTGCCCAGGACTGCGCCGAGATTATCCATTCACATTTGGGCGAAGACTTGGGTCAAAGCAAACGCTTATTTCTCAAACTTACTGTGTGGTTTGACTTACTCTTTCGCTCCCCTAACAGCCTCCCTCCCTCCCCCTCCCAGCACCTTCCATTCAGGCCAAGCGGCCATCCCTTCTTTGGACTCCCGTTTGCATCGTGAGAGTCTCTGGCCTGGTAGAACCTTGGGATCCCAGTGGGAACGGCAGTAAGCAAGTGCAGAGGACGCCCGTTCCATGGGTTCCTCTTTACTTGAGGGCGACACCTCTTTGTGCCAGTTCAGATGTTATTGAAACTGGCAGGCTGCAAAGCGAAGGGCTGCCCTCCAGCTCCATCTTGATGTGGGTTCAAAGGAGTGTTTTTCTGTTTGGGTACTCAGACTCCATGTCCGCCTTGTATTTGGTTCTTGCGCAAGTGACCTTTCGTTGAGTCTTATTTTGTAAGTGTGCCCCAAACACCCTTTCAAAATGCCAAATGTGCCCACCAACCCCAAAAGGTTGGGCACCCGTGCCCTGGCAGCTCCTGTTGAAGCAGCAGCATGGGGGAAAGGACTTTGCCTGGGGGGATCTGAGAGAATGGCTGCCAATCAGCAAAGACAGGGAGGCCCAGTGGTTTGGCCCAGTATTAGGGGATTTCCAACACACCCACCTGTGGCAGTGAGTGGGCTATCACCCTTCTTGCAGGGGGAGGGGTACTACCGAACAGAAGATGCAGCAGAGACAACCATCTCAATAATCTGTATTGATGTATTAGGATTTATGGATGTTTTACATCCCAGATTTCAAGGTAGCGAACACAAACCATAAAAACATAAACATGTAAAAACAATATGTAGAATAGATGGTATGTATAGTGTAGGATGAATTACACACAGAATGCTTGCATAAACTGATGTGTCTTCTTCCCAGCATAATCCAGAGAGGATTCGCGACTGCCCCGGATCCCTCAGGAGAGAGGACTGTGCAGCACAGTTGGAAGACCTCTGCCAAGGCCACGTCCCGATCCATGGTCACTCCCCAAAACTCAACTGGCTCCTGTGAAGCCACTGCCAACTCCTCAGCTGAAGAAAGTGCCGACCATATTGTCAAAGGTGGTGGAGGCCTCCTTGCCAAGGCCCCGGGATCAAAGCAAGACCACTTGGCCCAAGCCAATACAGGCCCTTTGGCGAATGCCAGTGCCAACTGTACAGAAGCCGGTGCCGCTTTGTGTGCGTTCCCCAGATATCATCACCTTGTGGGTAAACCCACTCTACATGTCTGCTCCGAAGCCGGTGACACCCCCAATGCAGAGCCTAGGAACACCTTTGCCGAAGAAGCCACTCCTGGCATCTCTCCCAAAGTCGATGGCGACCTGCGTCGAAAAGGCCGCTGCGCCAAAACTAGGAGAGAAACCTTGGAGAAGGTCAGTGGCGACCGATGGACCCAAGCCAGGGCCGTCCAACTGGTCCAGGCCAACGCAGCTTCATCATCCAAAGCCACCGCACAGGTCAGTGATGAGACTACGATGTTTGTAAGGATTCACCAGGATTCATATTGATAAATCAGGATTAGGGGGAAGGGGTTGTTGCAAACCATTTTGCCCATTTTGCTCATACCTTTACATTTGCTTTCAAAAATGGGTTTTTAATTGTTTGTACATGTTTTTTCAGTGTTGGAAGAAGGGATCGCCCTGATCATAGGGATGCAGGGGGCGCTTTCAATTGACACCCACGGGATTGCTGTCTTGTTCCTAATTATTTTGAGTAGTTGCCTCAATTGAAAGCCATCATGGTACAGCCTAAGATTTGGGACACCCAACACCCCCCCCCCAGTTTAGATGGCTGGAAGAGAGTCACTTGATTGACATGGATGCGTTTGCCCCCTCCACTGAACGTGGCTAGAGCTTTTTGCCAATATTTGAACATTTCCAGGAATCTCTACTGGCAAGGTATGAAACAGAGAAGACAGTTTAGGCAACAAAGTCATTCTCAGGGCCGCATTCCTCCCTAGTCAAGATAATTTAAGTTTCTTCCACAGAATCACTTGTTTGAATGGAAGACTAACATGTTGTTTTTATACTGTTTTGTGTGTGTGTGTGTGTGTGTGTGTGTGTTTTAAATTGTATACTTTTAATGTTTACTATTTTTAAATGTTGTAAACCGCCCAGAGAGCTTCGGCTGTGGGGCGGTATATAAATGTAATTAAATAAAATAAATAAATAAATAAATGTTATGCCTTCATTTTTCCAGAGCACCATAGGATTTATTCCATCCAGTTTGGGTCCATCGGTCAGCCCTTGCCAGAGACATCTCCACGGCCTTTTCCACGCAGGTCGCCATCGATGTCGGGAGAGATGTCAGGCGTGGCTTCGGCAGCAAAGTTGTCACTAGGCTCTGCACACAGGGAGGCACCGGCTTCAGGGTAGACGTCTGGGGTGGCTCTTGCCACCTGGTGATGTCTGGGCTCCACACAGGAGGCGGCACCAGCTTCCGTACAGGCATTGGCGCTGGCATTTGCCAAGAGCCCTGTACTGGCTTCGGCCAAGGGGTCTTTCTTTCAATCACGGGCCTTGCAAGGAGGCCTCCACCACCTTCGGCAGGCTGGTTGGCACTTGTTTCGGCTGAGCAGTTGGCAGGGCAGCTAGATGTATTTGGGGAGCATGCAGGGTTTGGGACATGGCCTAGGCAGAGGTCTTGTTGTTTCATCCACTATGCACACTCCACTCTCCTGAGGGAGCCAATACACACGGAGCTTTCTGAACTTGGCTAAAACTTTTTAAAAATCACTAAAAATCAGCGGATGGACCTACATGCTTCAAAATTGTCATGCATCAAGCCCTTCTAAAGACCTACCATATTTAGAGGCTATCATGGTGCCTAGTTACATGGCTTTACCTTTAAAAATCACAGAGATTAATGCATTTTTGTAAAGGGAGAATGGTAAAATCTTTAAAAAACTACTAAAAATCAGCGGATGACCCTATGTGCTTCAAAATTGCCATGCGCCTAGCCCTACTTAGGTTCTATCACACTGCAAAATTGCAGGTGTGTATTTTGAAAAATGACAGTGTATTTTTTAAAGAATATTTTTTAAAACTCAAATTTTAAAAAAACCCTAAAAATCAGCAGATGAAGCCATGTGCTTCAAAATTGCCATGCCTAAGGATATATTTAGAAGCTATCTGGTTGCCAAGTTGTGTGTTTACCTTTAAAAATGACGGTGATAAATGTATTTTTGTAAATGGGATGGTTTGAGGGTAAAATCTTAAAAATAATTCTAAAAATCAGCGGATGAACGTATGTGCTTCAAAATTGCCTTGCATCAAGCTCTGCTTAGGTTCTATCACAATGCAAAGTTACATGTGTGTTTCTTGAAAAATGAAGACGTTATAGCACTTTGAAATGACTGGAACTCACATTTTTAAAAATTCATTGCAAGAAAACCGATGGACATATCTGTCTAAAATTGGAAATGTGTAAGCATCTCCAAGGTATCTGTAAGCTCACCAAATTTCATTTTTATATCATTAAAAATAAAAAAGTTATAGGCATTTCTTTAGGCCAATGTAATCCTATGGCAAACCTCCCTTGACAGGAGGGGGTTGCACTTGCTAGAGAAAGGTGAGCAGATGTGAAGAAAAGCATAGGGAGCGCTTCGTCTTCTTTGGTGTTCACTAAACTCCATTGAACTTACTTCTGAGTAGGATTATGCTACACTGTCTAGACATTCATACAAAGTTAACCAGAATTAACCTGAACTTCACACTGACTATCCATTTAATATTGCTAGTATATTAAAGTCTGACTCGTGGATTGTGGTGTAGTGGCTAGAGTGTCGGAGTGAGAGTCGGGAGATCTGGGTTCTAGTCTGCACTCAGCCATGGAAGCTTACTGGGTGTTTTGGGGCCAGTCACAGACTCTCAGCCCATCCTACTTTGCAGGCTTGTTGTTGTGAGGATAAAATGAAGAAGATTATGTACACTGCTTTGGGTTCTGTAGAGGGAAAATGGTGGGATATAAATGGAATAAATACATACATACATACATACATACATACATACATAAACCCTAACTCTTGTAACTTATAGTCAGATGTTTTGATAGTGGTAGTAACAGAGTTTGGTAGAAACTCAACACTGAGGCCTTATGGTGGGGGCTTCTCACCAGTTCTTCCACTATTGTACAGATAAAAATCTGCAAAAGGCTATGCCTGGAGCAAGACCTTTAATAGAAATTGTGAAAATCTAGTTTATATTACATCTCAAGTGTTACAATATTTTAAAGAGAGACGCTCTTTCTTGCTCAATATTAAATCACATTGACTGGGCCTGAGAAAAGATTGCTACAGTGACCCAATCATTCTTCCGCTCTTCTTTCTCCACCCTTGACTAGGAATAAGTCCTGTTAATCTCAGTGAGGCTTGCTTTTGGTTAGGGCACAATCCGATGCACGCTGCCTGTGCAGCGCTGGGAGTTGTAGGACATTTCTTTCTTTACTGTCAGTGTCCCATTTTCTGTTTAGTCTAGCAGTTGTGTACCAGGTCCTAACCACAGTGTTCCTTGGCCTTTTTCCTCCCAATCCAGGAGCTGTTTTCTTTAGAAAAATGGAAAATAATAGAATTTCTTTTGCATTGATCTGGTATGAGGACAGCAAAAAGAACCTCCACAAAGAAATTTGTACAGAAACTAAAAATACATGTTAATTTCAGATACATTGAATGGCTCACTTTATTTCAGTGGTTTTAACATTAACATATTTTGTAGAACACATTTGTCTCAATTGTGAGCTGTAGAATCAGACATGTGACGAAGGCCACGCCCCCTTGGGGCCGGTCATATCAGGATGGGCCCGCCTTGGGGGCTGAGCATGTTGGGTTGGGCACGCCTCCTTGAGCCATGTCGTCCTCCTTTTTGGCTTCCAAAATATGGTCACGCTATGCAGCAAAGATGTTCTCAAAAGATTGGTCTGTTGGTGGTAGATGTGGTAGATGTTCAGTTGTTTGATTTGGTGGCAATATGGTCAGAGTAGGCTGGCCGTGTGTCCTCTTTTACAGAGGTCAGTCCTGTATTTCAAGGAGGAGCATCCTCTATTTGAAGGTGTCCTCTATTTTGAAGTGCTGTCCTGTCCAATTCCGATTTAAAGAGAAAGCACCATAAGAACTGTTGCCCAGTAAAATGGTATTGCAATGGTGGTATCAGAAATAGTTAACTAATCACTTCAGCATTTCTACTTGCAGCACCCAAAACATGTGGGAAATATGATCAATAATAAATCCCTACCCATCCACTCCACTCATGCCTTGGGAAGGGAGGCGGCTGGTGACTGAGGACAGAGCCCTTTCATCTATGGCTTTAGAACACTCTCCTCAGGAAGCTGGTCTGGTACCAAATCTGAGGTCTTTTTGCTGCCAAATTTATTATTGATTTAATGCATTTGGTTTCGAGACTTGGTTGACTTTCAGGACAAATAGTTGGCTCACATACACAATTAAAAAACATAAAATACAATTAAACTCATTCTCTGTACAATTAAACAACTAAACAGCAGTCTAAAACACTGTACAGCCCAGTGTCGCAGATCGAATAAAAGAGATTAAAACAAAACAGCAAAGAGCAACATTTTAAACAATAAAGACCCAGTTCACAACAAAGAGGTTGAAACAAAAGGATTATGAAGCACCATTTAAGATCCAGTAAAGATAGAGACAGACATATATCCCTTGGGAGGTAGTTCCACAAATATGGGGCCACCACCATAAAGCCCCTGTCTCTAGTGCCTGCCAGACTCATTGATCTTGATGATGGGTGTGTGGCCACAGTCTCCCATGCCAATCTTAAAATCAGAGATTTTTACTCTGCTCTTGGCCTAACATTTTTTGCTGTTCCACTGATTTCAAATAATTGTCTTCATTCCAGGGTTACTTCCAGGGTGGTCATTTATTCACTGCCAAAAATGAGGATAAATTCCTGGAGGTGAAGGTTATCAATGGCTACTAGCCCTAATGGTGGTGTGCTATCTCCAGTATTTGAGGCAGTAAGCCTGTGTGCACCAGTTGCTGGGGAACATGGGTGGGAGGGTGCTGTTGCACTTGCTTGTTCATCCCTGGCCGATGGCTGGTTGGCCACTGTGTGAACAGAGTGCTGGACTAGATGGACCCTTGGTCTGATCCAGCAAGGCTCTTCTTATGTTCTTAAAGAAGGAAGTGGGATGGTTAGGCCAGCCTTAATTATGACCACCTGAAAATAAGTGGGATGGCTTAAGTGAGAGCTGCCTGCAAATGTCCTTAAACTCTTGCTCAACTCTATGTAGTCGGATTAAAAAGGGCACTTCCCCTCAGCATCCATTTTGAAGAGCAGAGATGAAGACATCACTCAGTGCTGTTTCTGACAATCTGGAAGTGTTTGTGTATGTGTAAGAACCCTACTTAGGGTACTTAGAGAACACCCCTCTGGTGCCATCAAATGCCAAGCATTAAGTTAAAGTTAGGAAAGTATTGTTTAACCCAGCACCATTGTTGTTGGGTAGACACAAGGGATGGGTAACAGGAGCAGAAACTCTGGGCTTCAGTCCAAGACATTGTGAAGTTTGCGACACGACAGTTGCTAAAGTTGCTCGCTTACAGCAAGCGCTTGGATGCCAGGACACTTAACCGCACTACGTTCGTGAGTGGTGTCACATCCTGTCAGGAGACAAAGGTTTAATTGACAATAAAGGCCTTGACTTCACGATTCAGAAACAAGACTTAAAACCTTACTCTGACTTGCCAGAAAGCCTCTCTTTCATTGGTTCTAGGATGATATAACTATTGGAGTAGGGCTGATTGATATCTGGCAGTCTGTCTTTCTTTCCCTCCTCAAACTCATGTTTGGGCCTTATTAGCATGTTTGGGCCTTATTAATGAGCTTTATTTAGATGGATATCTTTTTAGATTGATACCCTAACTTCTATCAATGTATCTCCCCAGTCAGCTTACAATCAAAACAATTACATACAACAGAAACTAACGTCTGTCATTGCTCATGTGAACCCAGCTGTCGTTATGAAAAACTGTATTTAGTTTCTATTTGAAAAATTGATTTTGATATTTCAACAATTTATATTTGGGGTGTGTGTGGTAGGGCCTGCAATCCATGCCCCCTTATTTGTTAAATATAGTGGGGTTTACGTGAATAAGCAATTATCTAAATCAGGGATGGGCAATCTTTAGTGTGAGCCTAATCCAGCCCACGCTGGGGGTCCAATCATCCACAGGCCCTGCTCCCTGCGATCGCCGAGCCCTTCACCATCCCCAAGCCCCACCCTCTGGGGGAAAGGAATCCCCATCAGAGAGCGAGCAGCACAAAGGGGGAATCCTCTAATCAGATAATAAGGGGTTGCTCCTGCACCACTCTTCTGTGCTTGCAGGAGATGGTTCCTGCAAGTGCTACCTGAGTTCCTTCCCCCCTTACTCATGCCCCAAGCAGATCAGACCAACTCAGAGATTTTTTTTTTAAAAAAAGTGGGCAGGGTGAGGCGGATGATGTCATGGTTCCCCTCTATTTGGCCCTGGTTAGGCCTCATCTTGAGTATTGCGTCCAGTTCTGGGCACCACACTTCAAGAAGGACGCAGACAAGCTGGAGCGTGTTCAGAGGAGGGCAACCAGGATGATCAGCGGTCTGGAAACAAAGCCCTATGAAGAGAGACTGAAAGAGCTGGGCATGTTTAGCCTGGAGAAGAGAAGATTGAGGGGAGATGTGATAGCACTCTTCAACTACTTAAAAAGTTGTCCCACAGAGGAGGGCCAGGATCTCTTCTCGATCCTCCCAGAGTGCAGGACACGGAATAACGGGCTCAAGTTACAGGAAGCCAGATTCCGGCTGGACTTTAGGAAAAACTTCCTTAAGTCTTGTACTGGATGCCAGCATAGGGACTTAAGGGTAGTCATTGCATGGGCTGCTGAGACAGGCACTTTTACACCGAAGTAGTTACATAATTAAAGAAGCTCTTTGCTCTAAAATGTGCTTGAGATCAACATGCTGGAATGGTGGTGTTGGGGCCAAGGTAACTGAGAAGGATGGCCGGAAGTGGAGCAGAGTCAGAACTGGAAAATGCACACAATGAACACTGGGAAATTCTCTCCTAACTGGTATATAAGGCAGAGCTTCCCTTGGTTCAATTGGTGTTGCATTATGAACCATTGGGGCAGTTTTCTACTCAGTCAGAAATGGCTGAAGCAAACACTTCAAGTGATTCTTGGAACCACGCTTTTCCTTTTACAATGGCACAAAGTCCTCTGAATTTTATAGCCTTATTCTACACTGAACAGTGACTAACACCAATTCATCTGCAAAGGTTAATGGCGTGGACAGATCTTTTGTTAAGCTGTGCATTAGAAAGAGGCAAAACCTTCTGGCCTCGAGACTCATTTTGGAAAAACGTCAGGGCTGAAAAATGACACCCACACAATTGTAAAAATGTTTCCCTTTAGAAAGGTGGGAGGGGAAAGATTTGGTTTCAAAGGGAGTTCAGAAAAAGATTGGGTTTAAGGTTTTGTTCCAGCCCAAGTAGTGATTCTAGCCAAAAGCATTTTTTTTTAAAAAAATAAATCAAAAGGACCAACGGTAACCTTGTTAATAACTAAGAAAACAATGGCCAAAGGGAAAAGATTTACCAAGAACCACAAGTCATTGCAGTTGGCAGAATAATTGGTAGGTCATTACTTGGGTTGAAAACAATATAATTTGTATTTCTAAATTTGCAAAATTACTTAATTAATAGCACATGCTTTCTGCGTCTGATTGCAAAGCAGCCCTTCAAAAAGAGCATTTAAGCAGTGATACAAGTGGGTCATTGGCAAGATCACATGTTATTATCGTTTCCACAAAGAAAATAAGACCCGTTGTATGGGAGTGACACCCTGAGTGACCAGATGCAACGAAGAATAACATCAATCGTTGTGTGGCAGTGGGAATTTTGGCAAGAGCAGCTTTTTCTTAGTCTACAGCCTGATGACCTGACAAGTTCTGTTTTCCCTTTTGCACAGCGATGAAAAGTTAAAGGTCCCTTTTGGGTGTTGTTGTTGCATCTGGTGGTACTGGTGACACCACAGCAGTGAACAGATCCCTCATGGATCCAAGCCTCTGTACGTTCATGGGTTCTGTGGAGGCCCATTTCCCGTCCGCTGCAAGTCAGGGATTGAGAGCCAAATTAGACAGGAGAAGTATTGTGAGATATACAAAATGAAAGAAACAATAGAACATGAGGCAGAGTATGTAACATGTTGGAGACACACAATTCAATAGAGGTATGAGAAAGACTGAATAGAGGCATGAGGTGTCCCTCAGAGCAAGAGGGAGTCCTTCCTCAGAGCAACAAATATAGGGTGAGTGAGGGTTGCTCCAGAGAGCCTCATTGGAGTGCTTCTGGCTGCTTTCCTGTAGCAGCAAATACTGGTTGTCTGGCTGGTGGGCAGCTGAGATGGTGCTGGTGGGCAGCTGGGGTGGTGGCAGAACAGTGGCAGGTGGTGGTGATCCTGTCCAGACCTAGCACATAAACCACGTGTCTCACCATGGCTCATGGGAGGTTGGCTCTGACTGCTGCTACATGTGCTTCTCCAATCAGCATCCCAAGCTGCATACCTGGTCCCTCAGGGCAAGTTCAACAACTGGATGAACACCTCCAACCAGATTGGTGGACCTCCATCAGGAGAAAGCTTCAGTTTAAGGTGCAATTAATTAATGTGTACGTTTGGGTTGTGTAAATAGCAGCCACGAGGACACCCGAGCAGTCTCAAGACCATGGAGAGTGGGAAGGGGATGTTGAATTTCATCTCTCCCTGTTGTGAATCTCTAAAGCTGGCATTTGTATTTCAGGGGAAGTCTCCTTTGAAACCAACTGGGGGGGGGCTCCCCTTGAAAAGCAAATAGCAGCTTTGGAGAGACATTTTTTGTCAGAAAGAATCAGACTCCTCCTCCACACCATTGTACAGTCCCAAATCTTCTCAGGCACCCCCATGGCTGCTATTTACATAATAACTGCATGTTAATTCCTGCCATTAACATCAAGTCTTATTAGGCCCTAATGACACAGCATAAAGGACTGTAGCAGGGAGGGATAATTGGAATAGCCGCCATGGAAACATGGAAACATGAATCCCACCACATGTCTTTGCATGTTCTTACCTTTCATAATATTATTCTACAATATCTTGTGGCATTTGCTTTTTAAACAGTGACAAAAACTAATGGTAGCCAGGAATTGTGCCTTGGACTTCAGTACATGGTATATAATTCATATCACCCAACAGTGTCCCAAATATAGAATATTGCATCCTTTCCCCTTTGACTAACTTGAAATAAAAACCACAGCTTTTTTCTTTTCTTTTTTAACACAAATTTGAGCTGGGCAAATAAAAGCTCAATCAGTCACATTATTTGTATACCTCTTTTCCATATACAGTATTCTCAAAGTGATTCACAACAAAACCCAATGGAAAATAACAACACATTCCAATCCATATTTTTTAAAAAAGACAGAACAATCTCATAACATGTGTATAGCTCATGCACACATCACTACTGCCATGTGCAAGGGATTTCAAAGTTGCGCCAGTCTAACCCTCATGCAATTGGGGCAGGATAAGAGTGAAACAGAACCTTTTATATATTCTGGGGGTGCTGAAGATAATGGAGCCAGGGAGAAAAATACATTCTAGAACAACACACTGAAGGAAAAGCGCCATTTTGATTCATTTCATTCCCAGTTTTTGACTTAGGGATGCATGAGAAGTTAGTTTCGGTTTGCAAATCACCTAAACTTGCCCCATTAGCAACCTTGAATGTGCATTTTTTTTAAAAAAATTATCTCGCACATTGTTGAATTTACAATCACATTTGAAAAAGTTTCTTTTTTTCTTTAGTGTGCTCTTCAAAACACACACACACACACACACACACACACACACACACACACACGAGTTTTAGTCAAGGGGGAGGAAGTGTGCACTTTTAAAAAGTGTATAGAAATCAGGGCCGGCACTACCATTAGGCAGAGTGAAGCGGCTGCCTCACGCAATAGATGCTGAGGGGAAGACAGAGCTGTCCCACTGCCAGTGTTGAAGTAAGATTCTACTCTCAATCTGGTTGGCTTCTGTATGAGGAATAGACGGCTCGCCTTCAGTTGAGGCAGCAAAATGTCTTGAGCCAGCCCTGACAGAAATCCACACTTTCTCCATTCGGAATGCACACTTTCCCCACTTGAGCAAAAAGAAGAAACGGTTACAAACGAGAATGCGAGTGAGGTGAACCGAGCTTCGCGGTGGAGTTTGGAGGATCTCGGCGAGCTCAGGGATCCCTGGTTCTCCCATCCCGGGCCTTGACCTCCGAAGCAGAATTTCGCCTTTCCTACATCTGCTCTTCCTTTTGTTTTCTTTTCCATCCCTATTTTATGCCCTCGCCCCCAGAGCTGAAAAAGAAACAGATCAAAGGTGAGGCTTCGAGGTTCACTTTCTTTAAGTTGTGCAGCCAGCCATGGGGATGGCTTGATAAAGCATCCCACAATGCACTGTGCCCTGGTTAATATGTGAGCGTTCACCGAGTATATTATGTACAGCACTTGATTAACCATTGTTCCACGCTGATGAAGTAGCCGGTTTCCTTCATGACTCAGATCCTCTTCATAATTCTCCTTTCCCCCTATAAATCGTTCCTTTTCACCATGCAGCTATAATTACTTCTTTCCGTGGAGTGCATAACCTAACACCTCTATACGTTGAGTGCCAAGGGTTTGGAACCAGATTAAGCAGAACGCTCACCTTCTGAGCCATTATTTCCATCATTAGAATGCCGTTTATTCCTCCAGAGAACGTTAACATTTGAAAATGTGTCAACGTAGGTATGAAATTTATCATGAATGTGGACCACCTGCCAACTCATTAAAATTCAACATTCTGATTTCCTGCTCTCCAGTATGAATCTAACCGTTGACACTGTTCCTTTCTCTCTCTTGTATCTATCTATCTATATGTGAAGGCACCCACCCATGTGCACACACCCACAAAGTTGTTTCAGTTCAGTTAATGACAAATCTCCTGTGAAGGACAAAGAATTGTGACTCAGGCCTTAGCTAGCCCTACCTTATAGTCCATGATGGAAGAGGGAAGATCTCGCATTGTGATTAATGTGAGATCCCTCTTCCGTTTACACGTGAGGTGTGATGACCTCAGGAAGAGAGGTGTCGTGCCCGCCATTTTTTTTAAAGAAACAGGAGCGCATAAACGGTCGTTGTAAAGGTAGGTCCTTTTAAAAATAATAACTTAATTTTCCCGCTCCCCCCACCCTGCCCCCGATGGGCGCAGCTCTCTCGGCTCTGGCAAGAAATCGAGCAGAGCTGGGTCAAGCCGTGACAACAGGCCACACATTCCAGTGGGCCCAAAGGGGAAGGCAAGATCTCGGGGCAAGGGAAATTCATCCCTCCCTGATCCCGGGATCCCCTGTGCGTCATGTGGATGCACAGGGATGATCCTGGGGTTTGCCCCGGGATTTCACCCAGTCTAGCTAAGGCCTCTGTTTCAGAAATAATGGATTGTATCCAATGTTAGTCCTACTTAAAGTAGACCCATCAAAATAAATGGGACTTAAGAGAGATATTGGATACAATCCAATGGCAGCTGTCTATGAGGAATTTCCAGAGGGCATCGGATGAAGTGGATGGTGTCCATGAAAGCATATGCCAGAAATAATTTCTTAGTCTTTAAGGTGCCACAAGACTCTTGGTTGATCTACAGCTAAGAAACTCAAAGCTAATTCAACACCATGGCTATATTTTGGGCTACCAATTCTAATACAAAATATAGACTTCAGGTGAAGACCTTTTTATTCTCCCAGTATTTTAACAGTCTATAAATTAATTTTAACTTTGCTGTTTTAAATTTGTGCTTTAAATTTGTATTTTTGCATTGCTGCTGTTTTTATCTTGGTTGTGCTTTTATATTGTATTTTATATTATGGTTTTATACTGTTGTTTTGTTTTGAATTGTCTTAATTTTGTAAGCCGCCCAGAGAGCTTTGGCTATTGGATGGTATAGAAATGTAATAAATAAAATAAATAAAATAATAAATAAATAATAAATCTTTACTTCTGGAGTGAGCAAACTACGCTAGAAACTTTGTTAAGTTATAGAGGAATCTGCTCTATGCCTTGATTCAGGGCATTTTACTTTACATGTTCTTAAAGCAAAGACAAGGTGGTGCTGTTTCACTTGACTTTTTGTAGTGTAGATATACCCAAGTCCAGCCTTCCCCCAAACCTGGTGTCTTCCAGATTGTTTTGGACAGCAATTCCCATCATTGTGGACTAGTTGCTAGGCTGGCTGGGGCTAACGGGAGTTGTAGTCCAAAGCAATCTGGAGGGCACCAGCCTGGAGAAGGCTGCTCTAAATGGAGAATGAACACAAACTCCTAATGTGCTCTCCAACCGAAGCAGATACCTAGCATAATATCATAGTCTTGGTCGGAGCTGGTGAAGAACAGTGCAGGGCTATTTTCAGAACAATGCTGGGGTTTGCCCCTTGAGCCTTCCCCCAAATCTTTCTTTCTCATCCCTCAAACACCTTAATAATTAGCAACTTATTGATGTGTGCGTGTGTGTGTTCTGTTGACTCTCATTTCCTGTTGACTCTAGAGACTGAATGCAGTTAGTCTGCAGTGGATAAAAGCAACCCTTGTCCCTCCTCTCTATTACCACTTTAGAGTTTGTGTTCATACTGCCTCCAAGCACCCCCTGCCCCAATTCCACCTTTCTAGAAGCTTTCAAATGCATTCTCCACTGTGCCCATGGTCGAAGTATCCAGCTTCCGAGGCTATTTAGGCATTTTAGCATCTGTTGTGCTTTGAAGAGTTGAACCCAATGCAAAGCATGGGACCCAAAGGGACGAGCCCTTCAAAACACAGATGCTCTTTAAATTGCCAGATGTTTGTGTTTTGATTCTTCCTTTTTTTTGGGGGGGGGTGAACTTTAGATGGAGAGGAGTGGGGAACAGCAACTACGGCAGCTCCATTCAGACCCTGTAAAACGCAGACGTGGTACAACCAGACATGACAAGGACAGCTGCCATTTCCCAAATCATGGGAAGGTGGAAGGCAATACATGGACTTCCCAGGACTGGGAAGCAGCAGCTGTTAATGTGTGTCAGGAGTTGCTGGGACTGGGACTTAAGGGCCCTGGCGTGAATGCCTGGTGGCTTCGTGTGGTGAGCCATTGAGTGGCATGCTGTACTATCTGTTTTGGGAGTTTAGTATCCTCAGGCTTGCACTGACTCCACCTACCGAGGCTGGTCATTGGAACCTCCTGGACAGGAAGGACTATAAAACCTTCTTGTTCCAGTCAAGGCCTTGCTTGAACAACAAGGGCTTCCTGAGGTCTGGTGTGCTTTTCTATCTTTTGATTGCTCTTCACCCAAATTCTGCCCTGTTCCTCAACCCTTCTCCACATTTGTCCTTTGGTGCTGATGTGCTCTTTGGTCCTGCCTCCTGGTTCGTCCTTTGTTCTGAAGTACTTTGTTCTGAAGTACTTTTCTGATGGTTGGCTTGCTCCTCAATTCTGCCTCCTGCTTTGTCCTTCAATCCTAACTTGCTCTTCGATTCTGGCTTCATCCCATACTTCTGAATTGCTCCCCAAAGAGGGAATGCATCATCCAAAAAAGTGGTCAAAAGAGGCCCACAATTTGCATATGCTAATTCATACATATACATGTAAATTTAGAAATTATGAGAATTTTAATGGAAATGTAGTACATCTCACCGTAGCATTGAAGTCTGTGACCAGGTGATCCATCTGTGTGCTTTGCTCAGTTTGCTGCCCAGGTGCAGTTGATGAGCTGCTTCAAGGGCCGGCTCTTCCTTCTGATGGACTGGACGTGGACTGGGCAGCCCTTCAAACAGAGGACTGTCCACTGTAAAGAGAACACTTAGCCACCCTGATATGATAGCTCCTGGTTCAAGCACTTTGCTTATCTCAGACTTAGGGGTGTGCACGAACCCCCCGCTCCACCCCATAGGCCGATCCGAAAATTTCTGATCGGCCCGCTCCGCGCCGCTCTGCCCATAGTCCGCTCCTCTTCGCCGCGGAGCTCTGGCTCCAAATCGGAGCTCTGCAGTGGAAGGGAGTGGCACCAGGTAAGCCCCCCCTCCCTCCTCTCCCTTACCTGCAGAGCCTGGTAAGGGACCAAGGGGGAGGGGGGCCTTACCTGTGTCCATCCGCGGTCCCTTGGCTTCTTCAATTGAGCCCGTGGCTCAACCAGGAAGTCTAGGCCGTGCGGCCTAGACTTCCTGGTTGAGCCGCGGGCTCAATTGAAGAAGCCGAGGGACTGCGGACGGACGCAGGGAAGGGAGAGGAGGGAGGGGGGATTACCGGGCCCTGCCGCTGTCGCCGCATGGGTGACAGCGGCAGGGCCCGGTAAACCCCACTTACCTTTCTTGCAGAGCTCCAAATCGAGGCGAAGGATCCGCCTTCACCTCGATCCTCTTCGCAACGCTCCGCCGGCCCCCCAATCCTCTTCGCCTCCCCTTTAAGGGGAGGCGAAGCACCCCGCTCTGCTTCTAATTCACCGGTCTGATTAGAAGCGGAGCACATCCCTACTCAGACTGGTGCCTATGGCACAGCCCTGGGTGCTAACTTTGTGTGTGTGTTTGTCTTTTAATTGTGTTTTTAATCTATTTGTTTTTATTTTTGCTTTAACTAATTTTATTTTAATCTTGGATTTATTAGAGTTAGCCACCTTGGGCACCATTTTGTATGTGTGGAAAAGTGGGGTATATACCAAATAAATAAACCAACATGCTTCTAGTGGGGTAGACATGATAACCTCCCTGCTACTGCATCGATACAAGTATTTAGCATGAAGAATTGCACTGCTTCTGAATTGAGCCAAGATCTCACTGGCCTTGAATTGAATATTGGAACAGGTAAATCTTTATCATTTTGGCCATGGAGGGTCCAAAACAACAGCAGCAGCAGAGAAGTACCATTATCCCCCACCCCCACCCCAATAGGATTTGAAAAATTTGTTGAAAGTCTCAGTAGAACCTTAGTTTGGAAGGCAGTAAATTAAACAAATAAAATAGAAGCAAGTAATCAAATTATAGGTTTGATTGAAGCGATTATGAAGAACCAATGTCAGGGCTGATTTACTTGCCACAGCAATATGATGTATGTGCACATAAAACTGAGATCTGCTTGGGAATTCTGTTAATGCATTTGGGATTTGTCCAGATGTTTGTAGTCCTGCTCCTCTTCAAAGGCTGAGAAGCAGCAGACAGGATCGAGGTTACAGACCAAGGCCATAGCTAGACCTAAGGTTTATCCCTGGATTGTCCAGGGGTCAAACCTGTTCATCTAGGTGACACACAGGCCGTAGCTAAACCTAAGGTTTATCCCAGGATAAACACAGGGGATCCAGTGCTCAGGCAGGGGCGAACCCTGGATGATCCCAGGACAAACCTTAGGTCTAGCTGTGGCCCAAGACACCACCTCGGTGGTTTTGTAAATGCTGTTGAAGAATTGACTTCATGGTAGGGATGGAGGAGAAATTCATTCACCTAAATTCACCTAATTTTGCACCTTCGAACCACTATGTGAACTGAAATTCAGTTAACTTTTCAGATTTCCACTTCTTTGAATTTTGCAAGAGTCTTCCAATAAAAATACATTATGTTAGCAACAAATTGCTTCCCCCCCCCCAAAAAAAAAGTGTAGATCAGGAGAAATTCACACAAAATACATGTATGAGGAAAAATGCGCAAATTAATACTTATGGATTTTCATGCAATATTTTTTTTTTAAAAAAACTCAAAGTTCGGGACTAATTGAACTGAAGATGGGAAAAGTGAGAAAATGTGGGAAACCAAAATGGATAGATACATTTCCCCCTACTTCACACACAGTTTGATGCCGCACTTCCTTAGTTGGGATGGCTTCTTCATCCATGCCTGAACAGAGGACATTGGACTATATGTACCAAATCCAACTCTCGAAGGTGATGAGGTAACACTTTGACTGTGGAATCTGGTGGATGGAAAGACCGGAAGACTAAGTCAATGAGAAGGACTTGGCAGAAGACAAGACTGATCACTCATTGCTCTGTAGCTGTGCTGATGAGTTCTGCTGGCTCAATACCAGGGGAGAGGAGGAAGTCAAACAGAAAAATCCCACTCGAGTGTCTGGAAGGGTCTTGTGACATTATTCTTTCATTGCAGGCGGTTCAATTGGGGCTGGAAATGTCCTTGGCCCGGGAGAATGGCATCGTGTAATACGATAGCAAATGCAGTAAAGGTTATCGGTGATATTATCAAATCTATTTGCTGGACAAAGGCTCTTACTGTAATTAAAATCTACTCCTGGAGCTTCTTTATTTATTTATTTCTTATTTGTGGCCGTTCCTACTTTGTGACTATTCAGCACCTGGCTGTGAAGCACTGGAGCAGAAACATGGCTCTCAATATTTCAACGCCAGCTCCTTCCAAAATCTCTTATCAAAAGCCAGTTTTCCAGGCTGCTTGAAAGCCCTGATGATGAAGCCATTTACAGACAATTGCCGCCTGGCCATGAGGTCAGTTGCATGGGAGAAAGCAAAGAAGAGATTGCATCCATATTCCTTACATTTGCTGCAAGGGAAGATTTTCAACTTTGTCTATTCAGCCTGCATCTGGACCGCAGAATATCCCGGTCTGCTCTTTTCTTGAACTTTACAGACTTTATTCTTAAACAAGCTACTTGGGGTGGGGTGAGCCTTATATTCCTTAGCACCAAGTAGACATTGAGCATGTTTTAAGTATGTCTGCTTTCTGGAGGTTGGTGTGGATGTATTTTGGTAGGCCCATTTTCTGAAAGTTTTCTGTATAGTTTTTATTAGGGGTGTGCACGGACCCCCCGCTCCGCTTCACTTGCAGATCCGCCATTTTTCGGAGCGGGTCGCTCCGCCCCGCCCCCGCTCCGCCCACTTCCGCTCCGCTCCGCTCGGAGCTCCGGATCCGGATCCGGAGCTCCGTTTTTGCCCCCCCATAGGGTTGCATTGAAAGCTAAAAAAGTAAACAACTTTTTTTCCGTTGAAGTTAGAAACCTCACGTTTGGCACCATGACACCTCATGGGCGTATACACACACACGCCAAGTTTCAAGGCAATCCCATCATCCCCTGATTTTTGGCGAATTTTTGAAAATCGGGCACCCCATTCACACCCCTTGGGATAGCTCCGTCAATTTGCATGTTAGAAACCTCAAACTCGGCACCAGGGCAGCTTATCCATGTGTCCACATGCACGCCAAGTTGCAAGCAAATCCCATCATCCCCTGATTTTTGGCGCGGCTCTACCCTCTAACGCACCTCCCATAACCCTAATTCACACCCCTTTAGATAGCTCCGTCAATTTGCACGTTAGAAACCTCAAACTCAGCACCATGATAGCTTATCCACGTGTCCACATGCACGCCAAGTTTCAAGGCAATCCCATCATCCCCTGATTTTTGGGGAATTTATGAAAATCGGGCACCCCATTCACACCCCTTGGGATAGCTCCGTCAATTTGCATGTTAGAAACCTCAAACTCGGCACCAGGGCAGCTTATCCATGTGTCCACATGCACGCCAAGTTGCAAGCAAATCCCATCATCCCCTGATTTTTGGCATGGCTTAACTCACCCCAAATTGTCCCATTCTACAACTACGTCAATTTGCACGTTAGAAACCTCAAACTCAGCACCATGATAGCTTATCCACGTGTCCACATGCACGCCAAGTTTCAAGGCAATCCCATCATCCCCTGATTTTTGGGGAATTTATGAAAATCGGGCACCCCATTCACACCCCTTGGGATAGCTCCGTCAATTTGCATGTTAGAAACCTCAAACTCGGCACCATGAGAGCTTATCCATGTGTCCACATGCACGCCAAGTTGCAAGCAAATCCCATCATCCCCTGATTTTTGGCGCGGCTTAAACTTTTTAACTCACCCCAAATCAAGTCCC
The DNA here is from genome assembly GCF_023053635.1 of Elgaria multicarinata webbii. Taxonomy (NCBI): domain Eukaryota; kingdom Metazoa; phylum Chordata; class Lepidosauria; order Squamata; family Anguidae; genus Elgaria; species Elgaria multicarinata. The sequence goes on along the minus strand of NC_086172.1, from coordinate 11,669,030 downwards.
ATTCTACAACTACGTCAATTTGCACGTTAGAAACCTATCCTTTGGTCCCATGACAGCTTACCCATGTGTCCCCATGGACACCAAGTTTCAAGGCAATCCCATCATCCCCTGATGTTAGGGGAACTTTTGAAATTTGAACACTCCAGTATGTCAGGGATTTAAAGTTGCAATTGCAGACAGCTCAATGGGGCCAGTTCCAAGGCAATCCCAACATGCCACGAGATAACCCTAAATCTTCTGGCACATTTGAAAAAGGGATTATTGAATTTGATAAAGTCTAAGTGAGCGCAGGAAGGACTTCTCCCCTTAGTCAAAGCAAGACACATACACCATCGCTGCAAGGCGGGAAGGGGAGAAGGGAGGGAAAGCAGGCAGGCAGCATGCATTGTAGTGCCGCAAGGATGGCTTGAGCACTAACGCATAGCAAACCAACCCATAAGTGGGCGCAAAGTGAGGCAAAGATGGCTGGTTCTTTCTTTCTAAGCCAGCAGTTACGCCTTGAGGGGCACAGAGGAGGACGATTGGGAGCAAACCAGGCACCAGGCGGGCAGAGAGGCAGGCAGAGTAGGCGAGGAGTCAGTCCTGGCAGATGCCCCACCACAGCAGCACCCCGGGGGAGGCGGGCAGACAGGCAGGCAGGCATGGGTTGGCGGGCCCAGAAAAGCTGGTACCTTGCACAAGTAAGCCATGGATCTGTGGGGGAGTCAGTCCCAGCAGATCCAGCTACCTCACAAGGATGGCTCCCAGGCAGGCGGGCAGGCGCCTCCACTGTAGTGGCTGTGCTCAACTCGGCGGGCGCACTACAAGACGAGTTGAAGTGAGAGCTCACTTCTCAGGAAACGTAGTGGCTGTGCTACGGGAGATCGGTGGACTGCTGGAGCTTAGCTTTTTCTCTGAGGGGAAGTCCATGAGTTGAAGTGACAGCTTGCTTCTCAAAGACAGGGTTACAGCGGAAGAGGGGTGGGACGAGACCGGGGAGACAAGCTCGACCAGTGACTACTACTAATCCCCACATCCTGGAGGACCACAGCATCCCACACAAAGTGGCTGTGGTGAAGTCAATGGCTGTCATGAGTCGAAGTGAGTGCTGACTTCTCAGGAGGAAACTTAAACTGTCCCTAGTATGCACTAAGTGGCTGTGCTATGGGAGTTCGGTGGACTGTTGGAGTACCAGCCGCAATTGGGGAAGTGAATGAGTTTCAGTGAAAGGTTGCTTCTCAAAATCAGCACACAGATCAAGGACTCCATTTGATCCCCGAGCTATCTAAAGGGTGACCCGTGGACTGCTGGAGTTTTCCTCCGGTTCCCGGTGGCTGGGATGGGTCTCGGCTTCTCAAAGCCATGGCACTGCTGCATATGCAGTGCAGCTTCTCGAAAGAGAGCTGTCCCACGGAAAAACGGTGCATTACTGGAGCTTAGCTTTTTCTCAAAGGGGAAGTCAATGAGTTGAAGTGAAAGGTTGCTTCGGAAGTCTATGGCTTTCATGAGTTTCAGTGACAGCTTGCTTCTCAAAGAGGGCGTTACAGCGGAAGAGGGGTGGGACGAGACCAGGGAGAGGAGCTCGACCAGCTGCTGCGACTAATCCTCACCCACATCCTGGAGGACCACAGCATCCGCAGTAGTGGCTGTGGTGAAGTCAATGGCTGTCATGAGTTGAAGTGAGTGCTCACTTCTCAGGAGGAAACTTAAACTGTCCCTATGCACTAAGTGGCTGTGCTATGGGAGTTCGGTGGACTACTGGAGTACCAGCCGCAATTGGGGAAGTGAATGAGTTTCAGTGAAAGGTTGCTTCTCAAAATCAGCACACTGATCGGGTCACCCAGAGGTCCACAGCCTCTACGTAGTGGCTGTGCTGAAGTCAATGACTTCCATGAGTTTAAGTGAAAGGTTGCTTCTCAAAGGCGAGGACTTGCCTGTTTCATTTTCGCAGCGAGACAGGCAGCTGCAGTAACACTCACAACCACACACACAAGGACAGCTTTTGCACAGAGGCTCATGAGTTCAAGTGACAGCTTACTTCTCAAAACCATACTTCGGGATCAGGGAGTACGTCTTCCACTCCCAGGGCACTCCAAAGGGCGACCCGTGGACTGCTGGACTTTACCTCCCTCAGTTGGGGAAGTGAATGATGAGTTTAAGTGAAAGCTTGCTTCTCAAAGACGGGTTACAGCAGAAGGGGAAGAGGAAGAGGATGAGACTGAGGAGAGAGAGGTTGCTTCGGAAGTCTATGGCTTTCATGAGTTTCATGAGTTGAAGTGAGTGCTCACTTCTCAGGAAAATTAAACTGTCCGTACACACTAAGTGGCTGTTCTATGGGCGATCGGTCGACTGCTGGAGTACCTCCCACACATAGGGGAAGTCCATGAGTCGAAGTGAAAGCTCACTTCTCAGATAACTTGAATTGCGAGACTGGGGAGAGACGCTCGGCCAGCTGCTGCAACTAATCCTCCTCACCCACATCCTGGTGGAACAAAGCATCCACCGAGAAGTGGCTGTGGTGAAGTCAATGGCTGTCATGAGTCGAAGTGAAAGCTCACTTCTCAGGAGGAAACTTAAACTGTCCCTATGCACTAAGTGGCTGTGATATGGGCGTTCGGTGGACTGTTGGAGTACCAGCCGCAATTGGGGAAGTCCATGAGTTGAAGTGAGTGCTCACTTCTCAGGAAAATTAAACTGTCCGTACACACAAAGTGGCTGTGGTATGGGCGATCGGTGGACACCTGGAGTACCACCCGCACATAGGGGAAGTCCATGAGTTGAAGTGACAGCTTGCTTCTCAGGAGGAAACTTAAACTGTCCCTACGCACTAAGTGGCTGTGCTATGGGCGATCGGTCGACTACTGGAGTACCACCCGCACATAGGGGAAGTCCATGAGTTGAAGTGACAGCTTGCTTCTCAAAGACAGGGTTACAGCGGAAGAGGGGTGGGACGAGACCGGGGAGAGAAGCTCGACCAGCGACTGTTACTTATCCCCACATCCTGGAGGACCACAGCATCCACAGTAGTGGCTGTGGTGAAGTCAATGGCTGTCATGAGTTGAAGTGAGTGCTCACTTCTCAGGAGGAAACTTAAACTGTCCCTGTGCAGTCAGTGGTTGGGGAGAGAGGCACGGCCAGCTGTGCCTCCACCGTAGGGGCTGTGCTCAAGTGTCTGAACTTGAAGTCGAAGTGAGAGCTCAAAATTGCTCCATATGAGACTGGGGAGAGAAGCTCGACCAGCGACTGCTACTTATCCCCACATCCTGGAGGACCACAGCATCCGCAGTAGTGGCTGTGGTGAAGTCAATGGCTGTCATGAGTTGAAGTGAGTGCTCACTTCTCAGGAGGAAACTTAAACTGTCCCTGTGCAGTCAGTGGTTGGGGAGAGAGGCACGGCCAGCTGTGCCTCCACCGTAGGGGCTGTGCTCAAGTGTCTGAACTTGAAGTCGAAGTGAGAGCTCAAAATTGCTCCATATGAGACTGGGGAGAGAAGCTCGACCAGCGACTGCTACTTATCCCCACATCCTGGAGGACCACAGCATCCGCAGTAGTGGCTGTGGTGAAGTCAATGGCTGTCATGAGTTGAAGTGAGTGCTCACTTCTCAGGAGGAAACTTAAACTGTCCCTATGCACTAAGTGGCTGTGCTATGGGCGTTCGGTGGACTGTTGGAGTACCAGCCGCAATTGGGGAAGTGAATGAGTTTCAGTGAAAGGTTGCTTCTCAAAATCAGCACACAGATCAAGGACTCCATTTGATCCCCGAGCTATCTAAAGGGCGACCCGTGGACTGCTGGAGTGTAACCTCCCTCACCCTCAATTGGGGAAGTGAATGAGTTTCAGTGAAAGGTTGCTTCTCAAAATCAGCACACTGATGGAGTCACCCAGAGGTCCACAGCCTCTATGTAGTGGCTGTGCTGAAGTCAATGACTTCCATGAGTTCAAGTGAAAGGTTGCTTCTCAAAGGCGAGGACTCGCCTGTTTGCTTCTCAAAAAACCATACTTCTGGATCAGGGAGTACGTCTTCCACTCCCAGGGCACTCCAAAGGGCGACCCGTGGACTGCTGGAGAGAGGCAGCCTGGCTAGTGGTGGTGGTGGTGCCAGGCATTGCCTTGCCCCCTGCTTGCACCTCACCTAAACGTGCAGTCAATCATGGACAAACGGTTGTAAACCGCCCAGAGAGCTTTGGCTGTGGGGCGGTATATAAATGTAATTAATTAAATAAATAAATAAATAAATAAATAAATAAATGGAGTCTTTTGGAACTGGGTGGAAAACTATCCGGATGAGTTGACTAAGCTGTACCGGACGCCACAGAAATGAAATGAACTCAAGTGCGGTGCTTTGCCCTCACAGTCAGTCACACACACGCACGGTGACAAACTCTGCCTAGTGCCTACAGAGAAAAAACCAGCCTGCCTGAACTGTAGTGTGCCTGCCAACCCAAGGAGGGGTGGAATTAAAGGGAGCCTGCCTGTCACTCCCACGAGGGCTTGAGGGTGGGGTATCCCAGCAGGGGGAGATTGCCCTTCAGAAAGACCAGCTGCTCCACCAAGTCCGGCTCCAAGCGAGAGCGGTGAGGGGTCACTATGTCGCCCGCCATAGAGAACACCCTCTCGCTTGGAACACTGGTGGGTGGGCAGCTGAGTCGATCCATGGCCACCCGCGCCAGGTCCGGCCAAATCTGAAAACGGGATGACCAGTAGGCCAGGGGGTCCATGGAGGAGTCCTCGATGGGCTCTGACAGGTAACGCTGCACGGTGGTTGCAGCGTCATCCTGGCTGGTGGCTGGGGAGGGTCTCTGCCCAAACACGGTGTGCAGAGCCTCTTCCCAATACCCCTCGCCTGTGCTGCTGCTGGGAGGGATGCAGGTGAGGCTGCTGCTGGTGCTGCTGGTGCTGCTGCGGGGAGGGGTGGCCTGCTCCTCTGCCTCACTCTGCCCCACCCTCTTGGCCCATGCCGCCCGCACTTCGCCCACCAGCGTTTCCACCCAGTGCTGCCTGCTATTTGGCCCACAAAGCCCATCCTTCACACGAGGGTCGCACATGGCTGCCAACATGTGGACCCTGTCGGTTTGGATGGGCTCCAGCCTCCGCGTCACGCCGTCCCTCAGCCTAGTCACCGCTTCGCGGACCTCGGGCTCGAAGCGCCTGCCGGTGACGGGATCCCTGTACTCCAGAAAGTCGCCCATCTGTTTCTGGAGATGCCTGCATACAGGGATCACCTGGCTGAGGAGGGCAGAGCTTTTGCTCAGGGTCTCGGTGGCGTTCAGGAACGGCTTGAGGACCGCCACCAGCTGGGACATGGCGTCCCACTGCTGCTTGCCCAGGTGGTGGACGCCCATGTCCCTGACCCTGAACAAGTCGTGGATGGCACGCTGTTGCTCCACCATCCGCTCCAGCATCAGGTAGGTGGAGTTCCAGCGTGTCACCACATCCTGCACTAGCCTGTGCTGCGGGAGATTCAACTCCTCCTGCTTCTCCCGCAGCAAGCGACTGCCCTTGACGCTGTGGTGGAAATGGCCTGCCACCTTTCTGCAGCTCTCCAGGAGGTTACGGATCCCGGACAGGGGACCGAGGTTGGGCTTGCTGCTGCCCATCCCAAGGCCATCCCTCACCACCAGGTTCAAGACGTGCGCGATGCAGCGGACGCCCTCGAATCCGCCGTCGCGCACCGCCTTCACCATGTTGGCTCCCCCGTCCGTGACCATGTAACCGCGGGTGACCTTCTGCCCAGCTAGCCACCCATCCACCATGCGGTTCATGGCCTCCGTAATCTCCCCTGCCGTGTGGGACTGGTCCATCACTTGCGTGTGGAGGAGGGCCCAGCAGTAGCCCTCCTTGCCAGTCCCTGTAGTGCTGGATCCTTCCTGCCCCACGGCTGCCCACCAGTGTGCCGTCAGGGACAGGTAAGCGTGCACTCCGCCCTCGCTGGACCAAATGTCCGAGGTGAAGTGCACCATCCGTGCCTCTGCCTGGCACAGACGACCCAGCACTAACTCCCTGCAGGAACGGTACAGGGAAGGCACCACCCGCCTGCTCAGGGTGGTGCGACACGGCAGCTTGTAGTATGGCACCACAAGCGCCATCAGCCTCTTGAAGCCTGCGTTGTCGACGAGGCTGAATGGCTGGTCGTCCAACGCCACCATCTCACCGATTGACGTGGTGATCTGGGAGGGCGTTGGAAAACGCCATCTTGTGGTTCCATACTTCCCCCACCCCATTTCCGGCAGGGTTGCCTGCCTAACCCTTGTGGGGATGGGAGATGGAGAGCTGAGACTGGAAGTGCCAGCAGCAGCAGCAGCAGCAGCAGCAGCAGCAGCCGCCGCCTTCGGCTTTCCCCTGGAACCAGTCGCCTTGCCCGCCTCTTTCCCCAGCAAGACCGACTGGTGCTGCCTCTTAAGATGCATCTTCATGCTGCTGGTTCCATAATGCCCTGTCGATGAACCCCTGCTTAGGCTGAGTTTGCAGTGGCGACAGACAGCAAAGCGGGGATCCGCTCCCAACTCAAAGTGGTCCCACACGATGCTTGTCTTTCGTTTCCGTGGTGACACCACCAATTGCCCGCCTGAGCTCTCTGGTGTTGCCACAGAAACAGGGGTGTGGGATGAGACTGGGGAGAGAGCCTCGGCCTGCTGCTGCTCCTCCTCAGCCCCCACATCCTGGAGGCCCACCGCCTCCTCCTCCTCCTCCCCCCCCTCCACTGTGCTGAGGACCTCGTCTAGGTCCATCATCGGGCTCGTGGGCTGAAAGGAGAATGAAGGAGTTGGGGATACTCCTCCTCCTCTAATGGCACTGCTGCCACGTGCCTCTTGCAAACGGGCACTTTTCCCATTCCCACCCTCAAAAAGAGAACGCCGGGCACAAGTTGCAGAAGAGAGTGGCTCTGCCTGCTGCTTGTCCTGCTTCTGTTTTGGAGCAGTCAGCCAAGGAGTTGCCCGTTTGAGTTTCACAGGAGGAGAGGAAGCCTGCTTACTGCTGGCAGACTGAGCCTTGCTGCTTTCAGCACGCCTGCTTCCTCTTTTCATGATGACTAACAAAATATTAATACTACTAATACTATGTATAAGGTACTACTAAGAATATGTATAAGAAGATATAATATGTTTAAATGTAGGGAAATGGGACAAGAACAATAAAATATACTACTACTAATATGTATGAGAATATACTAATATATATATATATATATCTACTACTAAGAATATCTACAAGAATATAATAATATGTTTAAGAATATTACTAATAAATGTAGGGAAATGGGACAAGAAATGGGACAACCACTACTATAACAAGAACAAAATATGAATACTACTACTACTAATATGTATGAGAATGTATACTAATAGACTACTAAGACTATGTCAAAGAATATAATATAATATGTTTAAGAATAGGGAAATGGTGTGCGTATGCTTTCCCCAAAATGCTCAATCTGTGGCTGCCTGTTGAACTTGACAAAAGCAGCCCACTCCGTCGAAGTTACACAGAGAAGAAAAAGAGAATCCAATTTTTTTGGTATATTTGGTATATAGAAGATAGAAGGAAACACAATCAGGATTTAAGAGAGGGGAGGGGGGAAAAGAACCAACCACTACTATAATATGTATGAGAATGTATACTAATAGACTACTAAGACTATGTCAAAGAATATAATAATAATATGTTTAAGAATAGGGAAATGGTGTGCGTATGCTTTCCCCAAAATGCTCAATCTGTGGCTGCCTGTTGAACTTGACAAAAGCAGCCCACTCCGTCGAAGTTACACAGAGAAGAAAAAGAGAATCCAATTTTTTTGGTATATTTGGTATATAGAAGATAGAAGGAAACACAATCAGGATTTAAGAGAGGGGAGGGGGGAAAAGAACCAACCACTACTATAAGAAGAACAAAATATGAATACTAATATAATATGTATGAGAATATATACTAATGGACTATGTGAAAGAATATAATAAAATATGTTTAAGAATATAAATGTAGGGAAATGGGACAAAAAGTGTGTGTATGCTTTCAAAAGAAAGCTTTCACAAAAGCAGAACAGTCAGGCTTTAATACAGGGAAGGGGGGGGCAACCAACCCAACCACACACTCCAAAATTCAAAAATAAAGTTTATATTAAATCAAAGTAAGGGGAAAACACAGGGCAAACTAAGCTACAAGTCAGAAAGAAGCAAACAAACACACACACGCGCCAAACTAAACCTATATTAAATTAATCTATCTCCAAAGCAGGAGCACTAGCTAAGTAAGTGTTCCCTCCACGAACGCCAACCCACAAAGAGACACAAAACAGAAAGTTCTCAGGGTGGGTCTGCCTTAGTCCCCCCTCCAACGCTGGGATTGGAGGAGGATGCTTTCTGAGGAGATCAATTCTCATCAGGATTGGGAGTTGAATGTGCCTGTCATCGCTTCCAAAAAAATAAAAAAAAAAAAATAAAAAAAACCCAAACCCCGATTTTTAAAAAAATATTGCACGTGAACCACAGCACGCAGAAAGTTGAGAGTGGTCTCAAAATGACCCCCATCCACGACTCTCTGTGCACAAGAATTTTCAGAACGATAGCTTAACCCCCCCCCCAGTTATCCCCGATTCTTTCCCTCAATGCAATCCTATGGGCGAAAAGCCGAAACGGAGCCCCGCGGTTGACCCGATTTTTAAAAAAATATTGCACGTGAACCACAGCACGCAGAAAGTTGAGAGTGGTCTCAAAATGACCCCCATCCACGACTCTCTGTGCACAAGAATTTTCAGAACGATAGCTTAAACCCCCCCCCAGTTATCCCCGATTCTTTCCCTCAATGCAATCCTATGGGCGAAAAGCCGAAACGCAGTTTGAGCCCCGCGGTTGACCCGATTTTTAAAAAAATATTGCACGTGAACCACAGCACGCAGAGAGGTGAGAGTGGTCTCAAAATGACCCCCATCCACGACTCTCTGTGCACAAGAATTTCCAGAACGATAGCTTCAAAAACAACGTAGTTATGCGCGATTATTTGCCGCAATGCAATCCTATGGCGAAATGTTTTCAAGATGGCGACCGGAGCGCTCCGCCTGAACTCGGAGCTCCGAAAAATGGTCGCTTCTCTTCGCCTTGCTTCTAGGGGGTCCGCGGTCCGCTCCTACTCCGCCTCTGGGTAAGGCGGAGCAGGCCAATCCGCTACTGCTTCTACGCTCCTAATCGGAGCGGAGCACATCCCTAGTTTTTATTTTATTTTATGAGATGCCGGTGCCTGATGTGACAAACAGAATAATTGTGAGCTTTTCCTGTTCCTGACTTCCATGGCCAGTGATGTATAATTTCGGCTCTTTTCCTCTTCCTTTTCTACAACATTTTTGTCATTAGGTATTGCTATGCCAATGAAGTAGGTGTGCTTTTCTTTTTTGTCTATAACCGTTATGTCTGGTCAGTTGCAAGGTATTGTCTTGTCTGTATGAGTTGTTCTGTCCCAGTTGTTGTTGTTATTCCTGCCCTTTTCCAAGGAGCCTGAGACCTACTCCCATCACTCCTAGTCAGTGTGGCCAATGGTCCGGATTGCTGGGAGTCATATTCCAAACATCTGAGGGCATCATGTGGGGAAAGGTGGGCACTACACTGGCTCCCTCTGATGATTACACAGAAGACCTTTGTAAATAACAAAAGAAAAGCCCATTGGAATTGCAGAAGCAGTGGGGGCAAGGGAGATTAATCTCCCTCTGCTCCGTTTCCCTGTTTTGTAAGGGTCAACACAGATTGGGAACAATGCAGGGGCAAACCAGTCATTTGGGCCCAGGAAACAGCAAGCATTTGTGCCTATTTAGCTGTACTTTCCCCCTTTGACCTTACTCTTTCTCCTTAGTTTGCTTTGTGTTTCTTGCGTAAATCTCACTTCTGATCTGCAACCCACAGCTGGTTCTATGCCATTTCAAGCCATAGAGAAATGGCAGGCTACTTCAGAGCAGGAGAAATGAAATATGGTCACAGCTGTTCTGCATTTCAAACTCTTCTAGTTTGATCCTTTACTCTGAAGTACGTCCCACTGATGGCATAGGATCACAGCTTTTGAAGGAAAAGGGGCAGATGTGGCACTTAGAACGATACCTTAGCAGAAGAGGTGCGCAAAGGCAAATGGGGTTTGGTTTTTGATGAAACAATTGTCTAAAAGAAAAGACTGGGCATTCTGGGAATGGTACTTCGAGAGAATGCCTTTCTGCTTCTGGTTTGAATGAACTGATGTACCTGCTCCTGACCTTTGTGGAACCCAGAAGGATCTAGGAAATGTTGGACAAGTTATTTTTTTGCCAGTCCTTATGCTGCCATGCAGGTGATGGGGAATCTGCCAAAGAAGCCTCTAATTGGATTTATTGATGAATGCTTGCCCACCTTTAATTCATAAACCGATAGACTGGACCTTCATTTCCTCACCAAATTGCAGCAGGGGAAAAGCCCCGTCTGGTGCTAATTCTTTGGCTCCAGGTAATTGCTCATTGCGGTGGGGGTAACGACACAAGACCAAAGGGAAAAGAACTTCAAAAACCAGAATGATGAAGAACACTTCAACAATGATGATTGAGGTGCCGGTGCTCTTCTCTATGTGCCTTTCTTCCGTGGGTCTGGAAACGACATGTGCTGTTACTTAATACCCACCCGGCAGTACTCCGGCACAATCAAAGAAGTCAAGAGTGGAATTTCCTTTCATTTATCATTCTGGATCCAACTCTTTGGGCTGACCAGTATGGGATCCTTCCCATGGCCCGATGTTGTGAATTCACTGGAAATGAGCTCCAGGAGTTTTCCGGCCAAGACATTTAAAAAGCTGGAATCCCTTGAAAGAGCACAAACAACAACAAATAAGGATAGGAGGGATAACCTTTCATTGGCTAGTCACATTCCAAGCCCATGATGTCCCCTCCAGTCCTGAACTGAACTCACCCTTCTGATTGAACTCTGGATTGCAACGACAATTTCAAATGAATCTGGCCCAATTCCATGACTCCAGTGACACTGAGAAATATTTCAGAGAGGCCTAGGCTACTCTGCTGCAGAATGGGCCATCCACAGCACACCCAACTATATGTGCAAACACTTCAATGCCTCCCCTTCGGTCAAAAAAGTTAGGCTGTTCCAGTGCTATGGATCTCCACTGGTGTGGAGTTCCATACCACCAGGGTGACATTCATATATTGACTATGCAGCGGTGAAGTTGTTGTGTGATGCATCAGTGCTGGGTCAACTGTGCTGCTTGCCAGTCAGTTCCTGGGCTCAGCTGACTTTTAAAGCTCTACATGGCTTAGAACCAGTCTACCTGAAGGAATGCCTTCTCCCATATATTCCTGCTGGACTGCTAAAATCATCTTTGGAAGTTCTTTTGTGGGTGCCAGAAAGGTGTGACAGGTGGCAACAAAGGAAAGAGCCTTCTCCTCTCTGTGGAATGCCCTTCCCAGTGAGATCCACCAGGCATCTTCACTGTATACGTTTAGATGTCTGCTTAAAACCTTCCTTTTCCAGCAGGCTTCTAATCTTTAAGCTGTTGCTCTGATGGTTAACTTGCTACTGGCTCTTTACTACTGTAAACCCATTTTCGATATTTTTATTGTTGTATTTATTGTTTTGATGGTTATTGCATAGTTTGGGGGGGGGGTTTATAAGGATAAAGCATCTGCCAGTTGGGCAGAATATGAATCCAATATAAATAAATAAATAAATATAGCTGCTGCTATGTAGCACCATTGTTGAAAGAACTGCACCAGCTGTCAATTTGCTACTGGGCTAGGTTTAAAATGTTAGTATGAGCCTAGAAGATCCTAAGCAATTTTGGAGCAGGAACCCTGGGAGAACTACTTCTCCCGCATAAACCTGCCTGGCTGCTGCAAGATGTACATGTGATGACAACCAGGAAGAGGGTTTTTACCACGGCAGTGCCAACTCTCTGGAAGACCTTCCACCAAGAAATAAACCATGGTCCAACTCTTGTAGTTTAGATGAAAGTTGAAACTATTTTTATTCACCTTGACCATTATTGACTTAAGTTGCCTGTCATTATGATTTTTTTTGTTTTGTTTATGGCTTATTGATTACGCTACAAAGTTGTGTTGTTTCAGGTATAATGTATACTTAGATTGTAGTTTTATTGTTGTACACCGACCTGGATAGGTTTTACATGACAGGCAGCATAGAAATATTTTTAAAATAAAATGAATAAATGATAAAAGAAAATACAATTTACAGGTGGCCATTTTTTGGAAACTGGGTTTGTTTCCACACTCAGACTTTTCTCTGGAATTGACATCTTAGCACACGTACTTTAAATGGAGAATCTTTGCGTGCATACAGACACACCATGGTTTTTCAGACTGGGGAATTGCTGATGAATTGCTGCAGAACGCCTCCTTTATTTCTTTGCTTCTATTACCTCTAATGGGGTTAATTATTTTTCTCTTATATCCTTTGCTTTTCTAGAGATTTACAACAGGAAACTTTTGTGGGAGCCCATTCCTTGTATGGGTACATGTTCTATATTGGGAGTGTATGGCTACTTTTTCTTCAAAATTAATGTGATTAGTTTCAGCTTCATCTTCTTTCCTTCCTTTTTTTAAAGAATGTATAACATGACATGTGATTTGGCATTAAGGGAAACTACTTAGTACTCTTTTTAAACTATGGCCATGACCATAGACCTAAGGTTTATCCCAGGATCATCCCGAGTTCGACCTTGCCTGAGCGCTGGATGCCCTGTGTGGCACTTAGATGAACAGGTTTGACCCCAGGACAATCCTGGGATAAACCTTAGGTCTAGCTACGGCCTATGACTCTCAGTATTCTTTTGGTGGAAGCCATGACACTTAAGCAGGTGTAAAACTAGTTTAAATGTGATTATGTCGGATAAGGCTATCAATGGCTACTAGTCCTGATGGCTATATGCTACCTCCTGTATCAGAGCCAATATGCCTCCCCAGCGGTTGTGGAATCTGACCAGGAGGGCGCTTATTGTACTCATGTCCTGCTTGTGCGTTTCCTGGAAGCAACTGGTTGGCCACCGTGTGATCAGAATACCAGACCAGATGAAATGCCAGTCTGCTCCACTATGACTCTTCTGATGTTCTTATATTCTTGAATGTTCCATTAATGCCCTCCTTGAAGGCATGGCAAGCTAGGTTGCTTGATCACACCTACTAGAGAACAGCCAGTGTGTGGCTTTCTATCTGCTATCATTTGTCTCAGCTGCCTGGAGAGCAGCACAAAGGCCTAAAATCAAAGCACAAGTACAAAAGAACCTACTATTAAAAAAAGAAAAGAAAAAAGGAGCAAGGGAACCTGGAGTGTGGGAATATGAAATCTAATGGGTCATGAAGTCATGTTTAGCAGAAGCGGATGACCCCAGCGGCAGGACTAGAAAGAAAACAAACCCTCCCACATATCCTTGGAAATTCTTGTATTACAAGAGAACCTAATTTTCATCGTTAATTGTACTTGTTAGGCGTCAGTCATTTGCAGGCTTCCTGCGATTTTTCTACATAATTACTAACTCAAAGGGAGTTGTGAAAAGCGAAGCCATAATTGGTGTGTGCGTGTGCGCGCACACATACATGCATGTGTGTTTATGGGGGAGGGAGGGAGAGTTGATGTGGTGAAAGTAAGTTTTAAGACTCAAAATCCAACCAGAAAAAAAAAACAGGTTTATCAAACAAGCAGCAAATACCATCTCTGGTCCCCCAATGCTGCATTTGGTTATGTAACGTAATATGGTATGGTATAGACTTGTGTGGTATAGAGAAGCAGAATTTGGGTGCTAGTCTAAATGATGTATTGTGATTTCTGTGCTTTGCCATTAAGAATCGGTGGCTCAGTTGGTTTCACTTTTTAATGTGCAGCTTGACAATACATAATACAGTGTCACCTACCTTGTTACTAAGTCCTGGGGAAGAGTTGCAGGCCTGTAGCTTGGGGGGCTGCTCCCCTAAATTTCCCGTTAGTGGCCCCCTAAAATATTTTACAAACAAATAATTCGTTGAAAGCTTACAATTTTGTCTTTAAAAGGTCTGCAAACCAGATGAACGGCCCCTCTACATTTCTTTTCGCCCCACCCCAAATATTTTGGCTGACTATAGGCCTGGACAGCTGCACAAAAAGTGGCCAAATATGCCTTTCCCTCTTCCTTAACTATTCGGCACTGGGAAGATGCTTGGTCTGGACAAGGGCGGTGTAGCCACTCCCCGATCTGCCTCGGAGGCCGAACCGGAGCCCCCGAAGCAGCCCCGATTCCCCTTGGGGCTGCCTCGGAGGTGCCCTGACTCAGCAACCTGACTCAGCAACTAAGCTAAGGCGAGATTTAGGCCCTCCGAGGTGACTCAGAGTTTTCTGGGTGCCTGCTCCGCAGCCCCACTGCCCAGCCGGCACCCAGAAAAGGCTCCCCCCACGAGTCTCCTTACCTGCTGCCTCCGTCGTCATCACCATCTTTCTTCTGGCGGCTTCCGGTGCCACCACCGAAAATGACCGGAAGTAGGCCGCACAATTTTAAGGTATCGCGCAGCCTTGGCTGATTAGTACCTCTATGGCCACCCATAGAGGTACTAATCACAGCAGAGGACGTGCGGTATCTTAAAATCACATGGCCTACTCCCTTTCATTTCCTGCGGTGGCACCAGAAGCCGCCAGAACCATGATGGTGGCGGCAATGGAGGCAGCAGGTAAGGAGACTGGTGGGGGGCTGGGCACTGGGGCCAGCTCCGAAGCGGCCCAAAGCTTCAGAACCAATTGGCTTCAGGCCACCTTGGCCTTCGCCCAAACCACCTCGTATCCAGTTTGGAAGGGTCTGAATCACCCCGATCCACATCGGATTTGGGGTTCTGATCCGAGGCAGTGCACAGCCTTAGTCTGGACCACATGGATTCCAGGTAGCAATAATTCTAATTCTGGCCTTTCCTTCTGACTACCAATTAGTTTCCCAGCTTTTGTGCAGTTCCCCCCCCCCCCACATTCTAAACTGTTGAAATGCCTCTCCTAAGGCTTAGGCCATGGCTAGATGGGAAGTTATCCCAAGGATCCACATGATGCACAGGGCATCCCAGGAGCAGAGAGGGATGATCCCTCCCTTTCCCCAGGATATTGCCCTACCCATTAATTTCAATTTTTCCACGTTCTTGAGGTGATCCTGAGACCGCAGAACGTGTGGCCCACCATTGCGGTTTCCCCCCGACTCCTTGTGAGTAACACGAGAAGCCGGGAACCGGGCATGGAGCTCTGTGCCCATCGGGGGGGGGGGGGGAGCGCAAGGTGGTTTTTTTGTTTTTTAAAAAGTATGATTTTGGTGTAGCGTTCATGCGCTCCTTCTCCTTTAAGAAAACTAAATTCAAAATGGCGGCTGCGATGTCGCGCACTTCATGTAGACGAGGGCGACGATCTCGCGATCATAAAATCCAGTCTCCAAGAGCATCTCCAAAATGGAATTGGACTTTTGGGCTGAAAGGGGTTCAGCCCCCCTGCCCTAGAACACTAATAGCACATGGGTTAAGGTGAAGGCCCTCCGCTATACAGGTGGTGATATTTTGGATGCTCCTTCTTAGATTCCAGGCACAGTGTGATAGCCCTTCCTCCCACAGTTCCATCCAACACTGCTCCTGAAACATTACAAGAGGCTCTAAGATGTATTTTATCTGCCAGAGAAAGGCTTGGAACACTTGATTCACACTTTTGCCTTGGGCAATTAAGTATATTAATGGCTGTCATTGTGCGTTCTCATTATCATCATCTTCATGATGTAGGTTGGGCCATTAGATTTTTATGCCTGGCCTGCTTAATTTTCATTATGCATCTGAACATGTATAATTATAAGCTTTTTAAAAGCTCATTTTTGGGTACGACTCTGGAAGAGTGGCAGGCATAATGACAACAGACCATTGTCGTAGGTTTTGCATTCCCGAAACTGATGGGGTTAAACTTGTTCGTGAGCCAAGAGAAAGAATATGCTCCCCTCAGTGTGTACTTTCACATACAATAGGATTTCCTGAATACAGCACAGTGATCTTTGCTTTTAATAGTGATGGATGGATCAGTCTAGTTCCACGTCAGTTTTGAATGTGTTCATTCATAAGTCCATCCCCATTTATGTATCAATCTGTAATTATTTTTTTAAAATGGCTTGGAAATTTGTATTTAAATGAGAATTTATTTCCCCACAAAAAACACATTTTATATGCATTATATCCAAAAATACGCAATTTTTGTATGCATTTTGTAGCATTTTTTAGAGCTGAGACCTGTATTGCTAAAAAAGAAGAATCCAAAGTATAACTGCATCCCAATCTGCATATTTGACTAGAAAGTGTGAATTAGGTTGGTTCACTTTAAAATACAGACTGAATAAAATCCTCAAACATCTCTATTGTCCTAGTTTATATTCACAATTTGTTACTGTACAAAGATGGCAGGCCAAAAACATGTCAGGAAAGGGAATTTCAGCAGGTGTCATTTGTGTATATATGGAGAACCTGGTGAAATTTCCTCTTCATCACACCAGTTAAAGCTGCAGGTGCCCTGCCCTCTTTTAAATCTGGACACTCTAGTATAGCTCCTGCAGCTTTAACTGTTGTGATGAAGAGGGAATTTCACCAGGTTCTCTATATATACACAAATGACACCTGCTGAAATTCCCTTTTCTATGCAACTGTTAAAGATACAGGAGCTCTGTCCTCCTTTCCATATGGTCACCCTAGGATAGGTCCATATGGCTATTAAACATAATAGCTAAATGAAAGAGGCAGCCAACCTCTGAGCACTAGATGGTGGAGATAAAAAACAAGATGTCATGGTCCCCATTCCTCAGACATGTTAGTATTCAGCAGAAGACGGATGAGTACAAGACTCAGGCTTCTTCCTCAGGTGAATTACAGTAGGGGTGTGCACGGACCCCCCGCTCCGCTTCACTTGCAGATCCGTGATTTTTGGAGCGGGCCGCTTCGTCCCGCCCCCGCTCCGCCCACTTCCGCTCCGCTCCGCTCGGAGCTCCGGATCCGGATCGGAGCTCCGTTTCCCCCCCATAGGGTTGCATTGAAAGCTAAAAAATTATACAACTTTTTTTCTGTTCAAGTTAGAAACCTCACGTTTGGCACCATGACACCTCATGGATGTATACACACACACGCCAAGTTTCAAGGCAATCCCATCATTCCCTGATTTTTGGGGAATTTTTGAAAATCGGGCACCTCATTCAGACCCCTTGGGATAGTTCCGTCAATTTGCATGTTAGAAACCTCAAACTCGGCACCATGATAGCTTATCCATGTGTCCACATGGACGCCAAGTTTCAAGGCAATCCCATCATCCCCTGATTTTTGGGGAATTTTTGAAAATCGGGCACCCCATTCAGTCCCCTTTCCATAGCTCCATCAATTTGCACGTTAGAAACCTCAAACTCGCCACCATGAAAGCTTATCCAGGGATACATACGCACGCTGAGACTCAAGGCAGTCCCATCATCCCCGGAATTTATGAAAATCCAACACCCATTCACACCCCTTAGCAATAGCGCCGTCAATTTGCACGTTAAAAAACCCCCTCAAACTCACCACCATGACAGCTTATCCAGGGATACATACGCCGCACACCAAGACTCAAGGCAGAGGGCACAGGTTAGCAAAGGCTGTATGGCTCCTTCTCACCTAATGTTCTACAGAGTTTGAAAACTAATTTGATTTTACCAAAACAGCCCTTCTCTAGCTCTGCTAGTAATTTGCATATGTTCATTCCTTTAAATATATGACAGTTAAAATTATGCACTGCCTGAAGTTTAAAGTCAGCCCTGTGGAATTCCATAACTTGTGGACTGTGTTATTGAGTCTGACTGCTTCTAGGGGAACTGCTTACTGCCTTCAGTGGAGTTTTGCTACAGAGATCCAGAGAAGCTGGATTTAGCTCACTACTCACATGGTTAAAAGATACTGCTCACCTGTGTGAGGAACTGAATCCCAAAACGAGGCAAAGTAGGTTAAGCAATATTTTTTTCAGGGAAAGCAGAAATCCCTTTGCACCTCTCTTTCACCTCTGGCCTTACTAAACAATAAGGACATAGAAAAGAAAAGTGTAAGAACATGTCATATTTTCGAAGAGTGAGCAAGCACAAGGACTTGGAGAAACAGATTGTGTGCACTTTCAGGAGGGTCTATAAATCCTCTGATGACACAACTGCAAACAGAGCAATACTCTACCAGTGAAAAAGAATCTGCCATGGATGAGAAATAAACAGACCTTAGGGAATGTACAACATATGGTGAAAGAAGAAGAGAGCTCATTTCACCAGTGTAGGAATTAAAATACCTCAACCCCCCCACCCGAACGGGTCATATAGTGACTGGTTGAGACACCATTGATGGACAACTTGACCTAATCTTCACATCACATTTCTTTTTCTCCACTTGTAAATGCGTAGTTTCAAATGCATGTTTTGGTACATTTCTGAATGCCAACCATGGGATGTCCTTGCCAGATTTTCCTAAATTTGATTTACTTATTCAATGACAAATGGATGTGTTTTGGTTTTTTGCCTGTTACTACAACATGAATTCATGTTGTTCACTTTCTTATGAATAAATAAAAAGTTTTTTTTAAGTGTTTTTATGGCAGACTGCTTCCATGTAAAGCCTTTTGGCCAGAGTCAAGGTGACCTTGGATATATATCTTTTCTGTTTTTTTGTCCATCCTTTCTCTCATGTTCAGTAAGCAACAGTCCTATTGAGTTTAGTAACCACATAATTATTTCATGAAATGAACACAATCTACGGTACTATTCTGGTTCAGCAATAGCCATCTCAGACATAAGATGTAAGCTTTGTCTATCTTTTTCAAAAGCTCCAGAATTGCTCCACAAATCTGCATCAGAAAGATGTCATAGCGGGCCGATGATATGCAGGCACTTCCTGGACATGTTCAGACATCACATTGAACCACAGTTGGGTGATGATGAGAATAAACCTAGGCAAGTCTTGAGCTCACACATTTCTCCCTCCCCTCCCACAATAGGCTGCGAGGAGGGGACTGGACACTTTTGGTCCCAATTTTTATTAACAACACTTTGGGGGGATCTACACTACTGCTTTAAAGCACTT
The DNA here is from genome assembly GCF_023053635.1 of Elgaria multicarinata webbii. Taxonomy (NCBI): domain Eukaryota; kingdom Metazoa; phylum Chordata; class Lepidosauria; order Squamata; family Anguidae; genus Elgaria; species Elgaria multicarinata. Next base: position 11,649,973 of record NC_086172.1, on the reverse strand, counting down.
TATAACAGGTTTGACAACTGTTGGGGCCCAGGACACACTGCATATATGGTTTTCAAAGTGCTTTAAAGTGCTTTAAAAGCAGTAGTGTAGATCCCCCCTTTGTTGAGTTCAGACACAGAGCTGGCCTAAGGCATTTTGCTGCCTGAGGTGCAATGGCAAATCCTTGCATCGCTCATCTCAAAGTGCATAGTACCCAAAGCTGGCCAATTTATTTTGGCACCTGAGGCAGAAATCCTACTAGTGCCTCTCCCTGGGAATAAAAATGCTATATTAATACATTAAATAACTGAAAAATTCTGCCCTTTCATGATGCCTCAAATCAGCTCCCTGAAGCCGCTGCCTTACTTTGTCTAATGGTAGGGCTGGCCCTTGTTTGGACATAATGCTAAATTGTGATTACTCTCAATGATGGTTTATTGTATAAACCAGCTTCATAAATCATGATTTGAAGCTGCTTTGTTTCAAACAAACCATTATCCATGATGAATGGCCATTTCAAGTTTTCAGCACAGCTCTAAAGCCTGTGAGCAGGCATATTTTGTTTAGAATTGGGGTTGAAGGCATACATTATTCCAAACCAAAGAAGCATACTTACAGATGATGTATTTCCCTGCTGCAACCACATTTCCACAGGAAGCAGTCCCTATCTATGTATACAATTAGTATTAAGGAGGGGCTGTGGCTCAGTGGTAGAGCACCTGCTCCATGTACAGAAGGTCTCAGGTTCAATTCCAGGCATTTCCCTTCATGACCTTGGATTTTGTGGCTCTGTCTATAACTGGTTTGCCTCCTATCTAGCGGGTCGCTCTTTCAGCGTGTTGGCTAACGGCAGCTCATCTTCTTCTTTTCCCCTTTCAGTAGGGGTTCCGCAAGGTTCGGTGCTTGGTCCGTTGTTGTTTTCTTTATACATGTTGCCCTTGGGTAATCTTATTCAATCTCATGGCCTCCAACATCATCTGTATGCCGATGATACACAATTATATCTTTCATCTCCGGATCGTTCTCCTGATGTTCACGATCGTATCTCGGCATGTCTTTCAGATATCTCAGCTTGGTTGCTTCATCGTCGTTTGAAACTTAATATGGCAAAGACTGAATTGCTTGTTTTTCCTCCTAAACCTTCTCCTCATCTCTCATTCTCTCTTACTGTCAATGATGTTACGCTTACTCCAGTCAAGGAAGCTTGTAGTCTTGGCTTTATATTTGATTCCTCGCTCTCCTTTATTCCTCATATTGAGGCAGTAGCTAAATCCTGTCATTTTTTCCTGTATAATATTGCCAGGATTCAATCATTTTTGTCTGTCTTTTCTGCCAAGACTCCTGTTCATGCATTGGTTATTTCTCGGTTGGACTACTGCAACCTTCTTCTCACTGGCCTTCCTTCTTCTCACATCAGTCCGTTGGTTTCTGTTCACCACTCTGCTGCTAAGATCATCTTCTTGGCTCGCCGCTCTGACCATGTAACTCCACTTCTGAAATCTCTTCATTGGCTTCCAATTCACTTCAGAATCCAATATAAACTTCTCCTGTTGACCTACAAAGCTTTTCATGGTCTAGCTCCTTCCTATCTCTCCTCTCTCATCTCACACTGTTGCCCCGCTCGTGCTCTTCGCTCCTCTGATGCCATGTTTCTCGCCTGCCCAAGGGTCTCTACTTCCCTTGCTCAGCTTCATCCATTTTCTTCTGCTGCCCCTTATGCCTGGAACGCTCTTCCAGAACATTTGAGAACTACAAGTTCAACCGCAGCTTTTAAAGCTCAGCTAAAAACTTTTGTTTTTCCTAAAGCTTTTAAAACTTCATTTTGTTCTGACTTTATACTGTTAGTTTTACCCTACCCAGTGCCTGTTTACCCTACCCTGTGCCTGTTTACCCTACCCTGTGCCTGTTTGCTTTCTCTTCCCCTCCTTATTGTTTTATTATGGTTTTATTAGAATGTAAGCCTATGCGGCAGGGTCTTGCTATTTACTGTTTTACTCTGTACAGCACCATGTACATTGATGGTGCTATATAAATACATAAATAATAATAATAATAATAATAATAATAATAATAATAATAATTTCCAGGAAGGAGTGGGAAAGACGTCTGTCTAAAAATGCACAAAGCTGCTTCCTTTCTGCATCAACTGTACTGGGCTAATTGGACAAAGGGTCTGACTGAAAACAATGCAGCCTCCTATGTCCTTGTGAAGAGCAATACACGTTTTGTTGTCTAAATGGTGAACACTTACCATAGAGGTGTCTTCAGGCAGGAGGACGGATTGCGTTTCCTTACTGTCGTATACCGTTGCTCTAGCTTCCTGTTTCCTTCCGCATTGGGAATGTGCAGAGACCATGTGGCCCATACAGATCAATGGGAACAGTGTCCTCGAATGGGCATTTTGGGGTGCAACTTTTCTCTAGTAGGCATTTTAGAGTGCAGGGAATCCCAGCAAATACAGCCTTATTATTATTATTTTAAAAGAGGCTTTTCTGTGGATTAATTTACAACACTAAAAGCGGGAAATAGAGCGGGAGACATACAGGAGGATCACTGCATCATCAAAATGACCCGCGAAGATCTGTGAGTGGCCAGTTGCAAGCGTGCGATAAAACGCTCGTCTGAAGAAGCTCATAGACAACACCACAGAAATGGCCCTCCTCTTGTTTTAAAAGAAAGAGAAACAACTGTTAATTCTGCAGTAATCCCCCCTCTAATATTTTACCCTTTTATCGTTATTTTTTAAAGGCTGGGCTGAGGAATCTGTGGTTTTCCAGTTGCTGTCAGACTCCAACTCCTATCATCCCTGAACATTGCCCAGCCTGGCTGGGGCTGACAGTCGAAAAACAATCTTCCCCATCCCTGATGGAAGGGGCTTATATACCCCACTTTTAAAAGCAAAAAGCCTTTACAAAGACACTTATTGTACAACTAAAGTGATATAAATATAATTAAAAACAATTCAGGGCACAATCCTATGCAATGCATGTTTAGACAGAAAAACTAGATTGACCATTATCCCTGTATCTGGTCACTCTACAAAAGAGGGCAGGGGGGGATCTACGCTGCTGCTTTTAAAGCGCTTTAAAGCACTTTGAAAACGTTTTGAAAACTGTATATGCAGTGTGTCATGAGCCCAAACAGTTGTCAAAACTGTTATAAAGCGCTTTAAAGCAGTAGTGTAGATCCCCCCCCCCCAGGTCTCCTGCAGCTTTAACTGTTGTGATGAAGAGGGAATATCACCAGGTGCTGCCTGCCTTCAAATGGCACCTGCTGAAATTCCATTTTCTATACAACAGTTAAAGATACAGCAGGCCTGTCCTCCTTTCCATATGGTCACCCTAAATAGGTGAAAGGCTTTGAATGTCTGAAATGCTACTGCTGTGAAAGGCGACCCAGTGAAAGCATAGCTCAATGAGGAAGGTGTTCTTGTTACTTTAGAAGGGAAATATGTCCCTCTAAACAGGTGCATTAGGATGTGGAAATACTTCATCCTGCAACAATGCACCCACAGGCAGAGACACATTTTGAACCGCATCGTGCGTTTGCTTGCCAGCATCGTGAGTTTTCTGGAAGTCCCCCACCCTCCCCGGTAAACATTATTGGCTTTGTGGTTGCTGGGATTTGTTTTGTTTTCAAGCAAGTGAAATCAAAGCCAAGGTGGGATAGGCCTGTGTGATTACCTAATGTGATAAGGGAACGGGGAATTAATTTTTCAGTGTGTATTTGGCCTTGCTGTTATTTTATAAGGTTTTTTTTTGTGGGGGGAGGTGGGGTCACTGTCATATTCTGTCTTCATTAGAAGGGAGGAGGAAAATCTGAATACATTTCTCAGCAGAGATGATGTTTTCCAGGTGACAAAAACAAAATTGCAGCTGAATGCAGATCAAACGGGGTGGGTGGGGACAAGTGCCTCCAACTTTTATCATCCAGTTTTTGAAACCTTTCAATTGATTGGCAGCCAAAAGGATGGAGGTGGATTAAGATAAAGAAGAAGGTGATGCCTCACACAAAACGAGAAGAAGAAAACAGGCAGCTTTTCCTCCTCCCCCCACGCCACGCCACACCACGCCGCGCCGCTTTTACACCTCCATATTAATCTGCTTGGATGATCAAAAGCCAGGGATATGACAATTACAGCTCTTGCCAAAGTAAGAAATGAAAAACTTGGCAAATTGAATGACAGCCAAGAAAGAACGAACGAACGAACGAACGAAAGAAAGATCAGCCTTTGGGATTGAGGTGCTATTTTTTGCTGTTAAGTGTTTGCTTTCCTTAGCTTATAAAACGACAATAAAGCAATTCCTTTTCACACGTAATAGAACGCTAGTAGCTATAATAATGTTTAAGCTCACCTAGAGCAATGGCTCTATTCTATTACTTCCCTGCGTGGCAAAGGTCAGCGAGGGAGAGAGAAGGAAAGAGACTTTTGTTACTTGGGCTCACACTCTTTTTATGTTGCTGCCGCTGCTACCATTTAAACCCAGAGTTTTATTTTGAAAAGGTTTCAGGATTCCAAGATGACCGAGGGAGGAAATGAAGGAGGCAGGACAATCCCGACAACTTGGGCACAAGGTTAGAAGTGGAAATGAAAAAAGAAAAAAGCCTAACACTGCATGCTATTGTTTTCCTTGGGAGTCATTTCACGTTTGTTGAGGCTGGATCTGGCTGGGTTCCAGGTTTTTTTTTGTTTTTTTTTAATTGAATCCCATCCAGAGATATCATAACCTCAAAAGGCTACTATTACCTAAAGGGTTTCAGATGAAAGCATCCAAGCATGCTGTTTGAAATTGGAGGAGTCGCAATTGTCATTTGACAACGATGTGAGACCTGTCAAAAACCCCATTTTGCAGCAGAATGGTTGTTTACATAATCTGTCTTGATCCCCTTTCTTTTCCACCCTCCCCCCCACCCCACCGCCCCACAACTTCCACACCTACTCATCCACATAGAGACAAAAGGTCCTCCATTGCTAAAGCCCCAGCCGGTTTTCCCAGCAGGTGTTGAGGATGAACATGAAGGGGAGGGAAAGCGGCTGAGGTCCTCCTCCCTGTCTTGTCAGGCAGGATTTAAACATCAAGAACCTCCAGCTGAAGCAAAGTCTCAGAGTCCCAGGTTACTTCATGAACCTCTGGATTCCCAAAGACTCTCCTGGTTCAGAATTTAAAATGGTAAGATGGATGGCAAGATCCTGTGGTTTTGTTTGTTCATTCAATTTATAAGCGGCCCCCCCTTCGAGAAAGCTCTCTCGGAGACATACATCATAAAAAGAAATGCAATAAAACCAATGATAATACACACACGCACACATGCACACACCTAAAGTTTTGTACCAATCTAGAGGTGTTTTTCCATGAATAAAAGTCCTCTCTCACATGCAGAAGGGATTTTTCTGATTTAACGCAAAAGCTCTGCAGGAGAAAGGAGAATTGAAAACCAGAGGCGTGCACCCATTTGCACAAGGCATTGCACTGACTCTTGCACAAGGTCTTGCACATCTTAAGCTGTATGCTATTGCACCATCTCTTGTATGATGTCACACAATGTCTTCTGTTGGGAATTGCACAACAATTAATGGAAGAGAACCACAGCCAGAATTTCCTCTCCTTGCGGATCTTTGGATCCCCATGAAAACTATTTTGTAATTACATTTCATAAGGTGGCTTTTCCCATTGGGTGGTTTCCCAACTTTGGTGCAATTTTGTTCCTCCATGCTAAAAGCCTGAGATGCCTCTCCTAAGGCATAATTGCTGGCAACGAGAGCTTTAAGCTACAATATGCTGTTCTTTTTTTTTATTATTATTATTTTTGGCCCCTCCCCCTTTGCCTTCAGCCCCATAAACACCTGGAATGTGGTCCCCAAGAACCTCTCTGAAATTGAATTCAGCCCTTAGGCTGAAAGGGTTCTCTGCTCTTAGGGATCTCTCCAACAGAACCACTGTTCCCAGAATCTTTGAGGAAGCCATGACAAATAAGCTGACAAGTGGTATGCTTGTATTGTACATGACAGCTAAGCTTTGTTCACACGGACAAAGAGAATTTAAAGCAGGGGTAGGGAACGTGTGGCCTTCCAGATGTTGTTAGACTCCAATATACATCAGCTCCAGCCACCATACCTGACAGTAAGGTATGATGGCAGAAGTAGTCCAGCATCTAGGTGGCCCCATGTTCTCCACCCCTGGTATAAAGTACTTCCATAAGGGATATGTGCTACCTCCAGTATCAGAGGCAGTAAGCCTGTATACACCAGTTGCTGGGGAATATGGGCGGGAGGGTGCTGTTGCACTCATGTCCTGCTTGTGGGGCCCTGGTCAACAGCTGGTTGGCCTCTGTGTGAACAGAGTGCTGGACTGGATGGAACCCTGGTCTAATCCAGCATGGCTCTGTTCTTATGATATTCGGGAGACTGTGTGTTACTTCTTACACATTTTAATAGGATATATGGGAGAAGACACTGCCTCAAACATAGCACACTTCAAATACTTAAAAGGTTGTCACACAGTTGCAATAGCTGATCATGCCTTCATCAGCTCAGGAACGCAGCTGGGCATTTACACTTGGATGTATTTAATAAGCTCCCTTGGTGTGTATTTGATTAGCCTAGAGAGGGTTAATTGGAGGAGGGGCATACTGTGGGTATTCTTGGTCCATCAAGGAAAGAATACAATTCCCACCAACCAACCATTTCCTACAACTGGCAATGGTAGACAACAGCCCTGAAACAGGTGTGTTACACTTTAATCCCTAACACGTTTACTTAAAAGCAAGTTCCTCAAACTTAAATGGGATTTGCCTCCAAGCACATATGTTTAGGAATGGACTTTTAGATTACAAGAATCCAACAGGTTTGGGAGTGCCTGCATTTGATAAAAGAACCATTTATCCTGAATCTTAAATATTTGTACTGTAAGGAGAAATTTAATAAGTATAGCTATTTACGTCTTATAACTTCCTTGACTCCTGATCTTATTTTTGCCATTTTTAATCTGTGAAATAGGTATTGTCTAACCATCCACTACAGTGCTGGGTGTTTTTTTTTTTTTTTTTTTAAAGTTTTCAAAGTTTCTGAATGACTATGGGGCTGCTGCTGATCAATATTTCAGCTTCATTTTAAGAAAGCCCACTAGAATTATTGCCTTTTGAAAAGAGATAAAATGTTGTTGGATTTTCTGGGGAAATTTCCCCTCTTCAGAACCATCCTGAGATCACTAGGTTTGTGAGGTTGCAACCAAGGTCACATCTACATGTAGGGTTTGCCCCAGTGTGGCTTCATGGTAGCGGCACATCATCTACCTGATGCAGCCACCGTTGGAGGAGGCATTCCTTCAAATAACCTGGCCCCAAACCGTTTAGGGCTTTAAATGTCAATGCCAGCACTTTGAATCAGGCCCGGACCTGGACTGGCAGCCAATGAAGATGTAAAAGGACTGGTGTGATGTGGTCTTGACGGCCAGTTTGAAGAATTCCCTCCTGAGGCAATCCGCTCCATCACTTGTTTGGAAAAACAGTCAGGGCATTTTAAAAATTCTGGCAGGCATTTTAGCCTGACACGATGGCATTTGAATGTTTTAAAATCTCTAGGTTTTTTTTGTTTTTTTTTTGTTTTAAAAGGTTATTGTAATTTTAATGATTTTGAAGAGATGTATATTATGTTATTCTGATTATTAGTTGCCTTGGAGATATTTTGTTGAAGGGGGGAAATGTATGTAACCTGTTGGTTGTTTTATTATGGTTTAAATTTTTGTGAACTGCCCAGAGAGTTTCGGCTATTTGGCGGTATAAAAATGTAATAAATAAATAAATGTATACCAATATAATGCACTTACATACATAAGATGCTTAGAGCAATCAAGCTTGAAACTTAATTAAGATGCAACTTGAAAAAGAGTTATGTTCGAGATGTGTCTTCTAAATGTACAAGTGTGAGGTGGTTGTTTCCAGAGAGGCAAAAACAGTCGCTAGGGGAAGTATAAGCTCAAATATGTGCAACATGTTCTGACTAAACCAGAAAAGGATATTTTCTCCTTCTGATTATCTGTCCTAGGTAGCTCTGGGGACAGTTTGGGCATCATGCAATAAAATGCCTCGATATTAGTCCATTAACCACAAATTGCGTCCAGTTCTGGGCTCCACAATTCAAGAAGGACGCAGACAAGCTGGAGCGTGTTCAGAGGAGGGCAACCAGGATGATCAGGGGTCTGGAAACAAAGCCCTATGAAGAGAGACTGAAAGAACTGGGCATCTTTAGCCTGGAGAAGAGAAGATTGAGGGGAGACATGATAGCACTCTTCAAATACTTAAAAGGTTGTCACACAGAGGAGGGCCAGGATCTCTTCTCGATCCTCCCAGAGTGCAGGACACGGAATAACAGGCTCAAGTTAAAGGAAGCCAGATTCCAGCTGGACATCAGGAAAAACCTCCTGACTGTTAGAGCAGTACAACAATGGAATCAGTTGCCTGGTGAGGTTGTGGCCTCTCCCACACTAGAGGCCTTCAAGAGGCAGCTGGACAACCATCTGTCAGGGATGCTTTAGGGTGGATTCCTGCATTGAGCAGGTGTTGGACTCAATGGCCTTGTAGGCCCCTTCCAACTCTGGTTTTCTATGATTCTATGATTCTAATACATTACAATACGCACATTTTTAAAAAGCACTCTTGGTTTCTATTTCAGCAACCTAATTTGGGGAAATGTGTTGGGTTGGGAGACTTTTTAGTTGTTGCTATGGTTAGACAGTTGGGAGTCAGAAATCCTAAGCAATCTACTACAAATCGCTTAGAGAACTACCAATAAATCCCCATACCCTTTTCTGCCCATCCCACTTAAAAACACTGGGTTGGATCTAAAGATACCCTTGTGCAAGCAGAAGGTGTCTGGTGGTAGAAGGTTGCATGGGAAAAGTTGTGAAAGGATACCCTCCCAAGCTTGACCAAGATGTTGTACTTAATGAAAGTCAAAGGACGTTAAAGGATGTTCTTGTGCTTGAAGAAGATGTTGTACCTAATGAAATATAGGGATGCCTGTAGGGCTTTTAGCTGCACTCTGTGAACTCTTCCACTAGCATTTGCAGAACAGCACTAATGGCTAGGAAGTGCTTTAGTTATAGTATGCATCGATTCTATTAGGGCTGTACATGGACCCCCCAACCCGCTTCAGAAGCTGATTCAGAGCTCCTGCATCAGCCTTTGTTCGCCTCAGACCAATTTGGATCCGCTTCGTATCCGGATCTGATTTGTGATTCAGACTTCCAAATTATTCAGCTTTGCATTTTCCCAGGCGTGAGGGAAATGTCCCAACTGGGAGTCCATCAGACTCTGCCCACGCACCTGCCCCCAAGCCCAGCTCACTGAGCTGCTGCCCTTTCCTGCCGATCTGCACAAGCAGCTGGGACTTACTGGACTTGTCAGCTTGTGCCTAGCACATGGCTGCTCTTCCTGGCAAGCCACCATTTTTATGGCAGATGGCGGCCATAAAGGGCCATTTCCTTTAGGCCTCTAATGTTACAGAAATTGCCTGTTATGGCTGCTGTTGTGCACAACATTAGAGCTATGAAATACAGAGCCCCTATCTTCTGTAAAAATGGCAGCTTGCATGGAGGACTGGGCGTGGTGTTAAAGGTCTTGTAAGTTCTAACAGCTTGTGCGACTACAGGGTTCGTGGATAATCTGGATTGGTCCGAAGCGATTCAGACCCAGTTCGACCCACTTTAGAACGATTCGGACCAGCTCCAAATCTGGACGGATTCAGTCTGAATCCCCACGCTTCAGTCTGGAAGTTGTATCCAGATCCGAAATGGTGCACAGCCCTAGATTCCATACATACGGGGCATTTTTTTCTACATAAATCTGAATGTCAGGTTTTTACACACCTACCTTTGGCATCATTTCCTCTCTTATGCAGATCTGATAAATTATACCATTTAGCTGACAACTGTTTAGACCTAAAAGGTGCCAAGGCTATATATTCAAATGGCCCAAGTGCTCTAGTAACATTATACTTCTATCTGATGGTAACACGAACTGGTAAATCTGTAAATGTTGAAAGAGTGGTTCAAAACCATTAATTCAATCAACTCATGTCTGCATGACGTTAAACATTTCACCCTCCAAGTCATTTGCTCCTCCCAAAACCTGCCCCACTTCAGATGCAGGGATTTTAAAAGGGTGGGTCAGTGGGTGGTGGAAAGCCTCCTTTGCAGTGGCGTCATTGTGCATCCAGGTGATGTTCTTTGACTCTAGAGCAGAGCTTTCCAAACTTTTCATGTTGGTGACACACTTTTTAGACATGCATCATTTCGCGACACAGTAATTCAATTTTACTAGCAAACCGGAGGTTAAACTAACCCCTTATAAGAGATACGGACACATACATAAATTGTAATAACAAAATGTATGGGGACACAACATATCTTATGAAAACCTTTCATTTATATTTTTTTAAATATATGATTTGTAAGATAATAACATACATTTCCAAGATTGTTGTCATTTATGAGTAACAATATGTAAATATGTGCAAGAATTATTATTTTTTGAATAACACCAATAACTACTTACCATTTTAATGAGATGTATGAGGTTGATGGGATGAACACAGCTTTGGAATATTAGATAAAGACACTCGCATTTCGTCATCAAGCATTTTTAAACTTCCACGTTTCAGTGTCTTTAAGTTTGTAATCGTTGAAAAGGATACTTCACAAATGTATGTAGTAGAAAACTGCAGAAGAATTTTTAACACTTTTTTACCTGTTTGGATGCATTTTTGAAACGCGAATCCAAAAGCTGTCTAAGTCACCCTCTTCATACATCATTAACAGACTTCGTTACGTTCGTGCGACACACCTACACACTGCAGCCGCCACACTAACGTGTCACGACACACAGTTTGGAAAGCTCTGCTCTAGAGTAAGAAACAAGGGTGTCAGCTGCACACTATGTAATTAATGTAATTTGTAGTTTGACCAATGGAGTCCCCATGAAAAAAAGTCCTGTCCCAGGTGGGTGTCAGTCTGTCATTTCTTATGAGGAGGGCCTCCGAGGCTGATCTCAAAGCCCAGGGAGGCCCAAACAGGTGCAGGCAGATAGGTCCTCAGCAAAGAGATGATCTAGGGCCCATTTTTGGACTAGCGTTCAGATGAATCCAGCACACACAGCTTCACACCAGAGGTTGGGGGACTTGTGGCTGTCCATCTCTTGTTGGGTTATAACTCCCATGATCCCTGACCATTAGCCATGCTGGCCGGGGTTGATGGGAATTAGAGTCCAGCAACAGGCTCCAGATTTCCTCCCCGTGCTTCACATTGCGTAATACACCAGGCTAGGAAGAAACCCTTGTCTTGGATGTGGTTCATTAGTTTCCGTGAGTACGTGTGCCTAGTCAGGGTTTACGTGGAGCTTTGTAGCAGCACATTATGGTGGCACTTTGCTCGTAATTCATTTGTATAACTAATGATGAACTCAGCTATTTGGTGGAATAAACTCATAAGTAGCTTATTGGCAGCAGTGTTTCTCCAGGGGTTTCCTCACCTCAAATAGCTGGGCTTCTGGAGCAAAACATGAACTCATCACTTTAGAAAAGACTCACCTTGGTGCTTTAATGTATCTTTAACTCTTTAGGAAACTCTGTTTGAAACCATAACTAATGTAAGGACAACGTGAATTACATTTTCTCACAACCTTGATGTGCAATTAACCTTTGTCTAAGAATATAAGAAGAACTGTGCTAGATCAGACCAGAATGTGGACTAGTTAGATATGACCTATCTAGTCCACATTCTTTCCCCCACAGTGACCAGTCAGATGCCTATGGAAAGCTTACAAGCAGGACATGAGGACGATAGCCCTTTCCTGCCCCTATATCCCTGTGACTAGTATTCAGAATCATGGTGGCTCTGATCCTGGAGGTCATATGTAGTCATCATGACTAGTTGCCACTGACATTGATAGCTTTCTCCTACATCAATCTGTCTAATTCCATTTTAAAAACACCCATGTTGGTGGCCCTCTGCATGCCTTGTAGTAGCAAATTCTGTGTGAAGAAATCCTGTCTTGAATTTCCCACCAAACAGCTTCATGGGGTGAACCTGGGTTCTAGTATTATGAGAGAGGGAGAAAATAAAAACTCCCTATCTACTTTCTGTGCACCCTGCATAATTCTATACACCTCTGTCATGTCCTCCTGTTTGCCTCCATCCTTTCAAGGACTTAATTTAAATGAAGCCTAGCGCAGGGGTGGGGAACCTCCAGCTCATGGGCTGAATTCAGTTTGTGAATGTCTCTCATTTGGTCCATGAGCGTCTTCCTCAGGCCATGCCCCTTTGACCTACAGCAAAGAAATCCCCGCTGTTATCTGGTACCCGGTTTAAAGATGGAGAACCATACAATGGGAGACCATCAGGGACCTTGAAGTTGCCCATCAAAAGAAGCTGCCCCTGGAAAGCAGACTGAGCAGCAGGGATGCAGGAGGTCACCTGGTCACAGTATCCCCCACAACACATGCATTGTGTTTCTATTTAAATTTAAGTATTTATTTATTTATTACATTTCTATACCGCCCAATAGCCGGAGCTCTCTGGGCGGTTCACAAACATTAAAAACATTCAAAGTATAAAACAACAGTATAAAACCATAATATAAAATACAATATAAAAGCTCAACCAGATCAAAACAGCAGCAATGCAAAATTACAAATTTAAAACACCAAGTTAAAATTTATTTATAGACTGTTAAAATGCTGGGAGAATAAAAAAGTCTTCACCTGGCGTCTAAAAGCATATAATGTAGGTGCCAAGCGAACCTCCTTAGGGAGCTCATTCCACAGCCGGGGTGCCACAGAAGGGAAGGCCCTTCTCCTCCTAGTAGCCACCTGCCTCACTTCCTTTGGCAGGGGCTCACGGAGAAGGACCCCTGAGGATGACCTTAGGGTCCGGGCAGGTACATACGGGAGGAGGCGTTCCTTCAGATAGCCTGACCCCAAGCCATTTAGGGCTTTAAATGTTAATACCATCACTTTGAAACCATTTCTAAATTTTCACGTATATATATAAAATAGCTTAAGCAAATTTTATGCAGATCTGTCCTCTATTTTGGTGATGTGTAGCTGGCCCACAACCAGAAATGTCGTGATTACAGGGCCTTGGTGGGGATCAGGAATTCGCTGCAGAAGAGCTGGGACATAAATAAAGGTTGTTTGCAGTGCAATGTTGAGACTGAAAAAGGCCCTGAAGAAAAAAGCCTAGGCATTGCAGAAGAGCTGGGACTTAGGGTTCCATCCGATGAGCGTTGTATTGCATGCTCATTACTGGGCACTCAAGGATTTTTCGCAGGTCCCTTACATTATGTTGTCTGCCTCCCAGGTGCCTTCCGCCCCTTCTGACCTTACTTGTGTCACAAGAAAAACCACAGAAAGTCCAAAATATTTTTAAAACCAGAAGTTGCTGCTCTCTCCTGTTGTGTGCAGGAGAGGCAGCGTGATTAGAGCTCCCGACTAAATGGGCCTTGTGCTCATTGTTTACTTCCTGCTTTGCAACAGGAAGTAACTGAGCAATGAAACCAGGAGCAGAGAAGTGACGGTAGGGACCGTTGTTTCCCCCGTGTGATGGAGCTCTTAAATAAAGATAGTTAAGATGAAATCCTTACTCAGAAAAAGGCCTACTATTCCCAGCATGCTTCAACCAGCCGTGTTCTGTCTAAACATGCATAGGATTGCACCCTTAGTATGTTTAAATTTATTTCATTGTATTACGTCTTAGAGAGTCATCAGACTGGCGGAACATCATGTTTCCCTACTGTCGCTTTCCCCCCGCTTCTGTTCCACGATACTTCCACTTTCTTCACATGGGGAAGAAAGAGGAAGTAAACAATGGCCACATCATGGCCCATTCAGTGGCTGTTTTTGTCATGCGGCTTTTCCTGTACACAGCAGGAAATGGTGGCACATTTCACTTTCAAAAAATAAATAAATGGATTTACAGGGATCTTATTTTGTTGCGGAAAGAAGACCAGAAGGAGTGGGAGATGTGCGGGAGGCAGACCGCATTGTCAAAAGAACCTGTGAAAAAACGTGAGTGGCCATAAAATAATCGTCTGATATCGCTCTTAGTGAGCAACTCGGCAGAATTTGGTCTGCGTGTCTTTTTCTTTATCTCCCCAAGTAGAAGAGATAGAAACTTCCTTTTTGCAATGAGAGCTAAAACTTGGGGAGTGGCCTGGAGAATCCCAGAGCATGCCTGGGCTTTGCACATGTTCCTGAGGCTACAAGCCTGCTGCACTGTTTGGGTGGCCATTCGCACATCACCAAAAATGAGGAAATGCATCTCTCACAGAAGGATAAAAGAAGATGTACATTTGCATGTGCTAATTTACATGTATAGATGCAAATGTGGAAATTATTACTATAATTTAAATAGAAATACAATACGTCTCACCATAGTGGGGAAGGCTGACCGGGTGACCCCTTGTGCCTGCCCAGTCTGTTGTCCAAGTACTGCTAACTGTTGATGGGCCACTTCAGGGTCCCTGGTGTTCCTCTTCCTTCATAGGGTTGCTTATCTTTAAACTACACTTGGACTGGATTGCCCTTCAAATAGAGGATGGCTTCAAATAGAGGAGTGTCCTCTGTAAAATATGGCAGATGGCCACCCTCTGTACTGTGTTAAATAGATTGCTAGGTTCTAGAACCAGAGGCCTTCTTGACACTCCAGGCTGTGATATACTGTATGTGCCTCTGTACCTACAAGAGAGAGGGCAAATGCCTCCCCTCTCCCCAGCCGAAATCTCTCCGGCCTTTCCTTTGTTTCTCTGCTCACCGGCCAGTTGCAAACAATGAAGTTTATTTGTCTTCAAAGAGCCATCGTGCGCGTGTGGATACAGTTTGCATACTAAGCATTTTGGTAATTGATCTTTTTGGCTTTTGCTGTGCCTTGCAGAAGGTTGTCAACTCCTTCTTTGAAGTTAACTAATGAGCCTGCGAGCGAGGCATCTCAGTGAGGAGCTGGGGTCAGATTAGCCTTGTCGAAATATGAGTCCCACATGCAAGCTCTCACATTACCTCACGCTGCATTATTTAGGTCAGCGTAGAAGGAAAAGGCCTTTCGCTGTAATCTATGCCGAACGAGGAAGAAACAGTTTATTGCTACCAGACCTCATCTTGTGTGTTTTTAACGCCTGGACGCTGCAGCTTCTTCTGTGCAAATCAAAGTCAAGTGTACCTAAAATATTGTATCCCCCTTTATCGGCCTGTTAAACCGCCGCAATCTTCAGGAAGGCCTTGTTGTCATGCCACATATCTTGCAGTGCTCCATCTGGCACCAACACGGCAACAGAGCTCCTCTGTGGTGGCTCCGGAATGGCCTCCTCTCTGCGATTCATCAGGCACCGACAATGATGTGCTTTCGACATTTATTAAAAGTGTGTTTGTTCACCCTGGCTTTCCCCAACCATACACTGAAGAATTGTTTTAAGCTTGTCGGACAGAGCTTTGTAATTTATCATTCTGGTGGTGGTGTGGCATCAGTAAGACTGTTGTCGTAATTTCTGATATTGTTGTGTTTTATGGTTTTATTAACTGTTGTAAAACCACTGGGGTTTTTAAAATAGGAAGCAACATATTGTTATTGTTGTTGTTGTTGTTATTGTTATTTATATCCCACCTTTTTCCCAGTACTGAGACTCAAGGCAGTTTACAAGATTAAAACATGTACAATTAAAACATATAAATACAAATTACAAAAGTTAAAATAGAATTAAACCTACAGTAAAATTAAATACATGTTAAATTTTTTATCCCTTGTTGTTCCACCTCCTCACTTCTGGCCCATTCGTGCAGATATTCATATACTGCTCTTTTCTTTTTTTAGCCAATAAAGCCTTATAAGGGTTAGGACTGCAAAACCTCGTGGAGCATAAACCTACCCATACACTACAATCAACACCTAAGGCCTTCTTCTGAATTTGAGGAAGGTTCAGAGGACAACAAGCGACAGGGCCTTTTCAGTGGTGCCCCCCCCCCCGATTGTGGACGCTCCTCCCAGTGAGGCTCACCTGGTGCTAACATTTCAGCACCAGGTTAAGACTTTTCTCTATACCCACCAGGCATTTGATAGCATGTGATGGGATTCTTAACGCAACAATTGAATTGTTTATGGTTGCAGTGTTTTATTGACAATTGTTTTTATCTGTTTGGAATTGTTTTATATTTTTGTATGCTTTAAGTTTGGTGTAAGTCAGCCTGAGTCTTTTTAAATTTTATTTTAGAAAGGCATCTAAGAAAAGATGATGATGATGATGATGATGATGATGATGATGATGATGATGATGATGATGCAAACAACAACAACAACAGTGGTTCATGATCTGGTTGCTGTTCAATGTGATGGGCAGGGACCCCCTCTCTTTTCCCCTGGAGCTTTCAGTCTCTAATACCGACCAAGCATTGCATTCAGCACACCAGCAGGCTAGTTCCTTTTCTTGTTGCATTAGCCAGTCAAGCATTTTGCACTGCTGAATGTCATCTTATTTAACATTTTCTTAAACAACTTCTAAAGGTCTTTGCCGTATGACAGATGGGCCATTGAAGGGGGTGCTTAATGGTTGAGCATCAGTTTGGTACGGTTTGATAGTGTTTATTGTTAGTTAAGTATTGTTTAAATAAATCTCTTCTCTTCCCAGTTCCCCCACCACTAGTGTCATCACCACTTTTATGTTGGGTAGACACATCACTTGTTCATGAGAAGCAGGCTTTCATGCTCCTTCATTCTGTATCCACTGAAGACTCAGTTGTAGCTTGTTCATAGGTTACAAGATACTGGCAACACAACCAAATATAGGAGTTGCTTTCAAACGTGGAACTGGCCAGTTGAAGTGATATGTTAGGGCAAGGCTGAATAAGTTCAAACATGCTAGAAATGGATCCATTGAGCTGTTTCAAATTTGCATAGGCGATGAAGTGCAGAGTAATAAATACATGCTGTTTATAGAGTGCTTTCCCTAAGTATGCGAAGTGAATCGTTACAACGTACATGTCAGGCAGGCTAGCATTAGTATTCCTATTTTACAGATAAGTTGTAGCGGCTGAAAACCAGTGGCTTACTTAAGGCTGAGCTCTGAGATCGCCCGAGTTGGTTCAGCTCCTTGGACGGCTCCTTTAGAATTCTGACTGAAGCCCCGAATGGATTCACAGCCCTACCGAAGTTGGAACCAACAGCTTCCATTGAAAGCTCCATCACACCTACCCATTTGTCCTGGGTTCCCCTCGAATTATCCCATAGCATATGAAAGCTGTTGTTGTTGTTGAGCTCCATCACATCAGCCTCCGCCCTGTTCCGGCATGTGCCCTGGGAGGGCTGGGCCGGGCTCTATGGCACTTGCTTGGGGGCAGTCAAGGGAGGCCCTGCTCCTTGTCTTCCTGCTCCAGCGCACACCCCGGGAGGACTGGGCCTGCTCCGGGTTCCACGCACTCGCTTGGGGGCTGCCAAGGAAGGTAGCTCTGGTCCTCATCATCCTTCCGTGCCCCTAGTGGCTGCTTGGAGTTCAAGACAAATCGCACTTTCTGAGGGGCAAAATGAGTCGCCAAGAGGGGTGGAAGAACTGCAATCACAATAGGAGTCAACGTCATCTGATTCCTTTGCTGCAATAGCAGACTAAAGGGTGAGCGTCATGGGAGGCTTTTGCATGAAATTCACTGTGAAAGCACACCAGCAGCCTGGTGTGATGGAGCTAAGATATTAGCATAATGTTGGATGCATCCCATAGGATTTTTTTTACCCCACAAAGTCACCCACTCACAAATCCAGTAGGGTCTGATTTGGCAATATGTATCTTCAACCATTCCTGGAAGCTAACCTACACACCTAGGCTTATTTTCTATTTCTTACTCGTTTAAAATGTGTTTGTCACAGCTAGCCCCTTTTAATCTAAAGTAGGCAAAGCCCCCACCCCCCAACACAGATCTTAAAAGTTCCTCATTAGTGTCTCAATCTGGATCAGGGCTCCTATGCATGAGTAAAAATGGGGCGGGGGAAGACGTAGCTGTTAGACACACATTTAAAGTCATGTCTTTTTTGGCCTTCAGAAAACTAGCTCAGAGAACCCAAATGTGGCTAAGGCTTTAGCAGGAAAAAAAATCAAGTAAAATAACTTTAAAACAAAGGAATAGACGTGTAAGGTTGTGGGACGTTTTCCTGTACCAACCTTCCACCTTGTCCCCTGGTAAAATGTAAACACAACAGAATAAGTTGGGGGCGTCTCTGCGCAAATGTAGTGCAAACAGCAGCATTAAACAGGGTCTGATTAATTTCGAGACTTGAACATTCTGCCCCTCATTCCCTTCCCCCACCCCACCCCACCCCACCCCACCCTGAAAAGTGATTTGTGTAATAACAAAGTATTACAGTCAAGATCTCCTGATCATTGCCCTTTAAAGTCTCTTTCTCACATGGCCGGGCTTCACAAAAAGCTATTTTACTAGAAGAAATTAGATTTCTGGTTAGCAGGAGCCCTAAATAGACATGAATTACAAGAACGTCCTTTGAAAACTCCATCCAGCACTTTGTTTCATTAAATCCCGTGAAGCGACCTTAATTTAGTGGAACACTGGATGGGTTGTTCTTTTAACCTATTAGCACTTTGGCCAGTCCCATAAAGCATATTCATGGTTGATTCCATCAAGAAGGACAACAGTGGGATTAATATTATTTCAGGATACAGTAAATGCCACAATGATGAAGCTGTTCAAGATCTGGTGCTCACTGTGTCACACTGAATGCATTGACATTTACTCTGCTATCATTTCATTTCCAATGTTCCTTCCAAATCAGCCAGTGCTAATGCTTGTCGGTGTGAGTGTGTGTGTGTGTGTGTGTGTCAGCATGGAATATAGCACCTCAAGGCTGTGGAGAGGAAAGATAAGTTTCCTATATGAGATGTTCCCATCTACCCAGTATGGAAAACCACAAAGCATTTGCAATAGTTCCTGAGAGGTGGACAGCCCACGAGCAACAAGTAAGCTCTGGTTACACATTTTGGTGGGGGTCAAATAGCTGACCCAGTTAAGGACCCAGTGAAGTGCTTACTTTAAATCCTATTGATTTCAAATGGCACTAGGCATGTTTTTAGGATGTTTCATGCATGAACCCCATGTGGTGTAGTGATTAAAATGTTGGACTGGGGTCGGATCTACACTAGTCTTATAACGTTGCTAGTGTCCCTTTCTAACGTGGTTCTCTGTATCAGTTCTCTGTATCACGGGGCACACTAGCGTGACTTACGTTTAGGTACAATGGAACTTCAGGGCACATGGTTCAATCCTTTCCGTTCTTCCTCTCTGAGAGTAAGCAGAGCTGCTCAGTTTGCTCCGCCCACTTCCTGCTGCGTTCCTAGCCAGCAATAGTCATAAGCACACACAAACTCCCTCCCTACCAAAACATCTTAATACAAGTCCCCGGGAATAGCCTGAATGCATAGGAGCCAGCCACTTTGCTGAAGCTAAGATGGGCTGGGTCTGGTCAGGGTTTGGATGGGTGACCAAGTTGAAAAGTTTTAGCAGCAGCCTCAGCTGTTGAGATTATGTCAAACACACCATTTAAGCCCCGCTGGTCATGAGTTTTGGACCGGGAGCAGAGAACCTTGTTAATTTTCCTGCACGGAGCTACAGCGCTCCTCAGATCCTTTGCAGTGGGGGGAAATGTAAAAAAAAAATCATAAAAAATCAACCGATGACCCAATTCGATTAAAATTTGGTGTTTGAATTACTGTGCCAATTTTGGTGTCTTTATCTATAAAGCTTACACAGATGTAAGCATTTGTTTAAGATCCTGCTCCTGCACCCACAGCAGCGGCTCGGGCGAATCTTTTGCAAAAGGAGCACAATTAAGGAGTACCTTAATTGCCTGGGAGTACTTCACAATCAAAGCAGATTCTAAGGTGGAAAACTTCTGAGTCCTTTGCATGCAATTGTCAGTGATTGCACAGTATAATGCTGGTGTGATTTATCTGCTGTAGCAGATAGGATAGCAAACGGGGCGAAGGAAGGAGAACAGGAAGTGGGCGGAGCAAACCCAGCAGCTCTGCTACTCTCAGAGAAGAGGGAGAGGAAAATTACCGGTAGAAGGAGGCACATGAATCTGTAGCCACGGTGCAACTAAGAAATAGAACCAGTAACTACAACTCATTTACAGCGTTGGAGACCCAGGGTCATGTGACACTGTGCATAACAGTAACCTATTCAAAACGTTAGAATAACATCAGTGTAGATTCCCACTGGGACTCAGGGGATCCAGGTTCTAATCCCATCTTGGCCCTAAAGCTCACTGAGTGACTGTTGTGAGGATAAAATGGAGACCATGAAGCCACCTTGGGTGCCTTACAAGAAGAAAAAATGTGGTTATAAATGTAATAATAAGAAATAATATAATAAATATACATCACTTTATTTCCTTACACTTGTACTGCTTTTCATGTGTGCAAACACCCAGAGCGGTTTACAAAGTTTCGACGGAAAAAGTGGTTCTTTTATTATAGTATTTAATCGCATCATTGATTGTTTGAAATTTTATACTGCTGAAGTTCTGTGGGTGGTTCACAAAATAAAGCGTAACACTATGAAATATAAGCACATAGTGAAGTGTAATATAAAAGCGTGAAGTTTAAAACAGAATAAAACTAGAGTAAAATAGCTGGCGTAAATGCCAGCAGCAGTGCAAGGATCTTAAAACATACTTAACACATTTTAAAAAAATCACTGAAAGACTAAAACTTGGTCTTGGTGCCAAAAAGATCACAACACAGGTGTGCCAGTCAAGCCTCTCTGAGAAGTAAATTCCACATCCGGGATGCTATCACTAATAGAGATTTAGAGTGCAATACTCTCCATGGTTAGTCAGAAAAAAGTCCTACTAGTCTGAAATTTAATAGGGATAAATGCCAAGTTCTACACTTAGCAAATAGAAACCAAAGGCACAGTTACAAGATGGGGGATACTTGGCTCAGCAATACTACAAGCGAGAAGGATCTTGGAATTGTTGTAGACTGCAAGCTGAATAGGAGCCAACAGTGCAATGTGGCTGCAAGAAAGGCAAATGCTATTTTGGGCTGCATTAATAGAAGTATAGCTTCCAAATCACATGAGGTACTGGTTCCTCTCTACTCGGCCCTGGTTAGGCCTCATCTAGAGAATTGCGTCCACTTCTGGGCTCCACAATTCAAGAAGGACGCAGACAAGCTGGAGCGTGTTCAGAGGAGGGCGACCAGGGTGATCAGGGGTCTGGAAACAAAGCCCTACGCAGAGAGACTGAAAAAACTGGGCATGTTTAGCCACGAGAAGAGAAGACTAAGGGGAGACATGAGAGCACTCTTCAAATACTTAAAAGGTTGTCACACAGAGAAGGGCCAGGATCTCTTCTCGATCCTCCCAGAGTGCAGGACACGGAATAATGGACTCAAGTTAAAGGAAGCCAGATTCCAGCTGGACATCAGGAAAAACTTCTTGACTGTTAGAGCAGTGCGACAATGGAATCAGTTACCTAGGGAGGTTGTGGGCTCTCCCACACTAGAGGCATTCAAGAGGCAGCTGGACAAGCATCTGTCTGGGATGCTTTAGGATGGATTCCTGCATTGAGCAGGGGGTTGGACTCGATGGTCTTGTAGGCCCCTTCCAACTCTGCTATTCTATGATTCCAGTCCCCAGCATTCACCCGCCAGCTATGTTGTAGGACCTTTTCTGTCTAAAGATGAACAGGACCAGTGGAGGCTGTTGGCTCTAATTTCGGTGGGGTTGTGACTCCATTTTGTATTTCGTCAGAACCAGCCAGAAATCTAAAGGAGCTAACCAAAGTGTTGGACATATTTGGGGACAGGGTTGAGCACCTTGGACAGCACTTTTAGAGTTCTAGCTGGTTCTGACTAAACCCAGAAAGAATTCACAGCCCCACCGAAATTGAAGCTACAAACCTCCACTGCATAGGCCTTTATGCAACATAACGGCAAAGGGTTGGAGCAAATTAAACCAGGGCTTTGCACCTCCTCGGGCCGAGGCTCTGAATCCGAGGCGCCCTGAAGCCAAAGCTGATTGGCTCCAAAGCTTCGGGGTGCCTTGGGCTGGTTCGGAGTGGCACTGGCGGTCCTTACCTGCTGCCATCTTTGCTGCTGCCACCTCCTCCTTGCTCATGCCAGCTTCCAAGATCTCTCAGGGGCTCTAAGTGATTAGTACCTCTGTGGCCACAAACTATCTTAAAATCACGCGCAGCCTGGTTATTTTCACCTGCGCCAGAAGCCAGCAGGAGCGAGGTGGCAGCGATGGTGGCAGCAGGTAAGCGGGGAGAGCGGGGATAGGGAGGCCTTTCTGGGTGCCGGCTGCACAGCCAGCACCTAGAAAAGTCGGAGTCGCCTTGGAAGGCCTGAATCTCACCTCGGCTTCAGCACTGAGGCGAGTTGGGCAACCGCCGAAGCACCCCCAAGATAAATTCGGGCTGCTTCGGTGCCTCCGAACCGGCCTCTGAGGCAGATCGGGGGGTCCCTGCACAGCCCTAAATTAAACATCCTGAAAAGCCTGGGTGAAAAAAACAAATCTTCTGCTGGTGCCAAAAAGGGAATACATGAACTTCCCTGAACTTCCCACAGATGTGTCTCAGATGAGGGTCTTAATCCACAGGGAGGCTTGTTTGGAGGAAGCGTTCCTTGTAGTATCCTGGCCCATTGGGGGCTTTGAAGGTGACTCCCAGCACCTTGAATTGCTCACTGTGCACTTAGTAATTGGCAGTGAAATTTGTGAAATGACTCTACTGAATGGCATCATTTCTGATGTGATGTAAGGAGATAATAGAACTTTTATCTGTGGTGTTTGCAGTCACGAAGTGATGCCATGTAGGCCCAACTTTCTCTGAAAGTCAGCCGTAGTTTTGAGAAAGACAGGCATGTGCAAGAGAAACATGAGGCGAGGTGTTAAAAATCTATTTTAGTCAATAAGAATATTGCCAAAGAAGCCAGCGGAGTAAAGATTGCCTCCTAACAAGTTGCATATTGATTTAATTAAAACTTGGAAAGAAGTTGTGTTGTTGGAATGTGTTCATGGCAAACGATTGCCTTCTTAGGTACCGATCTTTTGAAGCACTTGTGCCATTGGCATGTGTTTTGGGTGGGAGGAGGATGATTTAGGCTTTTGGAATCACCGTCCCCAACCCCCCCCACCCGAACTGATATTTGCATTGTCGTAGTACCAGTTTTCTTTCATGCTATATCAACTCAATCATCATTGAGCCAAGGCAAGCTCTCGTAAAATAAACATTCCCCAACACTTCCAACTTCGTGTCAGTTCCATCCAGCCACTTAATTCATTTCTGAAATGTCAGAACCGTCTAAGTGGATGTCAGAATTTGACAGTGGTTCCTTCCTAAAAAGCATGAGTCACAAAAATCCTGTCACACAAAGTGTCTTTTTGGATATGGGTGCATGTGGTTTCCCAAGGTGATATTCTAGCCTGTCTGAGGTGGTGAAAAATTGGCCTGGAATCTAAACAAAAGCCTTTGTTGCCTTTTCAAAACTTGAAATGTAGCCAAAGGCTTTTCAGCAAGCCGGTGTGGACTGTGAGCTCTCAAGGCATTGAAAGATGCATCCTTATGACAACAGGGAGGGCCTTCAGAAGATGTCTGCCAAAGGATTCCCTTGGCCAGAAGGGGCTTCCTTTTTGGCTGCTGGTCATGCTAAATGAAGCTTGTCAGCATAGCTAGGAGATGTTGATGGTCAGCACCCTTGTACTGGAACCAGTAAGCTGCTGCAGTCATCTCCAGATGCTGCCATTCTCCCTCTCCATCCTCACCCCCCAGCTGTGGCATGTCCATAAGGAACATTACACCTTGAGGTAATGCTGAAATTTCCGTGTCTTTCTCTTTCCTGAAGGAACCTGTCACACAGAAGAGGGCAAAGACTCGCCAGAAGAAGGCAAAACTCAACACCAGAGGGCAAAGACTAGACAGAAGGGGGCAAAGATTTACAGGAGGGGGTTTAACTTACAAGAGGGCAGAGTTCAGTTGAACATTAGGAGAAACTTCTTGGTGGTAAGACTAGGACAATGGAACCAATTACCTGGGGATGGATATGAGTTCTCCATCACCAGAGGTCTTGTCACAGAGGCTGGAAAGCCACCTGTTGTGGAATTCTGTCCTGGATTTCTTGTATTCAGAAAGGGGTTGAACTAGATGACCTATAAGCTCCCCTTCAATTCTACGTTTCCACCAGTTAACTGCAACCCGATTCTCCTTGCAGCAATAAACTTGTGTCTATGCTGAATCACTGCAGGTGACTTGATGCTCTTCCATACAAAAGAACCTTCCCCTACACATAGAAAACTAGCATGTCAGGAAGCTAGACTATTTTATTTTAGGTACGACATAAAGTTGTCTGGGCAGCTTATTAAACAACAAACATATAATTAATTTAAATACAAAATAAAACATAAGACCATAAAATCCAAAGGAGCCTAAATACCAAAACAACAATCAAACTACAACAAAAAGGAACTCCATTAAAGTACAGATTTTTAAATGAAGCATTATTTAAAAGGCCTGGGTGATGGTAGTGCACGCACTGGTAGTAACTTCAAGGCTTGACTTCTGCAATGAGCTCTACATGGGGCTACCTCTGTGCCTAGTCTGGAAACTTCAATTAGTCCAAAATATGGCAGCCAGGCTGGTCACCGGTGAGTCTCTTCACTGGCTGCCAATTAGTTTCCGGGCGAAGTACAAAGTGTTGGTTATTACCTTTAAAGCCCTACATGGTTTGGGTCCAGGCTACCTGCGGGATCGCCTTCTCCCGTACAATCCGCCCCGCACACTCATTTCCTCTGGGAAGACTCCACTTCAGCTAGCAAAAACTAGATTAACAACTGTTACCCAGAGGACCTTCTCTTCTGCTGCCCCCACATTGTGGAATGGCCTGCCGGAGGAGATTCGCCAACTTCACAGTCTTTTAGAATTTAAAAAAGCAATAAAGACTGATCTATTCTGGCAGGCCTATCCAGTGAAATTTTAGAATGTTTTAAGGATGTTTTAATCACGTGTGGTACGTTTTTAATCACTTTTTAACGTGCATTTAATACGATGGTTTTATACTGTTTGTGTTATACTTTGAATGGTTTTAGTTTTTGTGAACCGCCCAGAGAGCTCCGGCTATTGGGCGGTATAAAAATGCAATAAATAAATAAAATAAATCAAAAGGTCATCCAGCTTGGCCTCTCTGGATAGGCTTTTCCATAACTGGGGTGCCACTATAGAGAAGGCTCTCCCCCTACCTGCCTCTCCACTTTGGCAGGCGCTCTTAGGTCCATCTAATCAGTGGGGAAGCAGCAGCAGCCATGTACCTCTCCATCCTGCCTGGGCCCAGCTCCAGCTGAGAGCCCCCCTCCCTCCTGCAACCAACAGTCGCTGCTGAACTTTGCAACTAAGAACCTAGTGCCTGAATTTGCTTTTCTTTTCTCCCCCCCTCCACCTCCCTCTCAATCCCCTTTCCTTTTTGTGTCATGTTTTTTTAGATTGTAAGCCTGTGGGCAGGGACTGTCCTAAGAAATATTCTTGTAAGCCGCCTTGAGAGCCTTTTTGGCTAAAGGCGGGATAAAAATGCTAAAATAAATAACTAAATAAATGTGGAAAAGTCTGCCTTTTTCAGGAACGGCCATAGCTGCTGAACCAGCAGAATCTGGGACAGGCAATGCTTGCACCCGTTGCCATCTGCACATCTAGCAGGAGTGCTAAATCAAGGAGCAACTCCAAACCTGATCTTTCAAGACAGATTGGAATTATTATTATTATTATTATTATTATTATTATTATTATTATTATTATTACATTTATATCCCACCTTTTTTCCTGCAAGGAACCCAAGGCGGCATACATAATCCTCCTCCTCTCCATTTTATCCTCACAACAACAACCCTGTGAGGTGAGTTGGGCTGAGAGTCTGTGACTGGCCCAAAGTCACCCAATGAGTTTCCATGGCCAAGTGGGGACTGGAACCAGGATCTCCCGACTACTAGTCCAACACTTTAGCCACTACACCAAGTCTACCTACCAACAGTATTTGTCAGGGACTAGATCTACACTACTGCTTTATAGTGGTATTGAAGGGCACTGATAACTATTAGGGCACATTACACATTCCATATACTGCTTTCATAGTGTTATTTCCTGCATTACACATCATCCAAAATTAGTGCTGTGCAGAATCCTGACCCCCTATCTTCAGGAACTTTTCCTCTCTCTGCAGAAGAGGTATTGTTGGCTTTTTTTTGGCTCTTTCACAAGGAGGGTGAGAATTTCAGAGAATTTTCTCTTTGGGTAGGGGGACAGCATTTCCATATACCTTTTTAAAGCATAGCCAGTTGCTGAAGGGCTTTCTTTCTTTCTTTCTTTCTTTCTTTCTTTCTTTCTTTCTTTCTTTCTTTCTTTCTATTTATTTTTAATTTAAAAACCAAACACCTTTGGCACTTGGAGTAGCACAGCAGTTCTTCCTGAAGACCTATTGGAAACCATGCGACCTCTCCTTCTCTGATAGGCATTCAAGAAGAACTCCTGGTCTCCTGCAAGTACCGGAGGCTGTTTTAAAAATAAATAGAAAGAAGACCCCTCAACAATTGGCTACAGTTCAAAAAGGTATGGAGAAATCCTGTCCCCCACCCCAAGGAGAAAATTCTCTGAAATTCTCACTTCTTCCAGCCTTTTTTCAGCAGAGCTTTCATTTCTCCCCACCCCCCACGAAATGCTGAAAATGGAATCATAAAAATTTTCAGCATAGCACAATCCAAATTATCAGACAAATATCTTTGTGTGTCCTACACGGTATAAATGTGCAGGAGGCATATAGCGATAGCACGATGGGATCATCGTAATGATTTGACACAAAGTGTAGATCTGGCCAGGATTAAGTGTCCTGAGCATGCGGGCCATGCTGAAATTGTATAATGAAACAATACCACACTTCTGCTGAACCTTACCTGTCTATGTGTTCCTATGGGTCTGAGACTTCTGGTGCTAAGACCGCACGAAGGATGCAAGCCATGTAAATGTGATGGAACTTTAACACCTGCAAGTCTTTACCGTTTGAATTAAAACCCACCCACAGAGGCTTGGAACAGACCTCAATCCGTTGTGGCTGCAGGAATGCATACAGTTACTTGGGTTACACAGGTCGCCCCTTTGCCATAAAGGTAAATCACATTTATGCCACAGTGTAAGTACGATGCAAATATCCTTCAGCTCTGCCTGTTCGAAATTACCACTCCATTTACTGTTCCGGCTCTCCAGAGGTTAGTTCTTTGCCAGGCTAAGTTGAATGTATTTGAACACCCAGCGTCTGAGCATCAATCCAGCCTGGCAGAACTGTATGATATTTGCAAGCAAGCTTCCTTATGCAAGGCCCTCTTCATCTTGTTGATGGATTTTTGTCTCATCATGACTGCAGCAGATCTTTTCTGCTGCTTTATTTAATCTGCCATGGTTGGAAAGCCCATTATGGCATCTTCCTTTGTCTTCACAGATGTGTGTGGATATATATATATATATATATATATATATATATATATATATATATAGTAAGATGGAATGTTTTTCCTTGTCAGGCAGCCAGCCCGCCCAGCTGGGGCAGTATCAGATTACAGCTGGCATGAAAACACTGTGCTCAGATCAGCACCAATCTGAAGAATTGCATTCAGGTGTTGTGTACTATTCTTAGCACGTCCTGGGGATGGTAGGAAAGCTGAACTAAGTTGCCAGCTTTCATAAACTGACTTTATCACCGTCCTTGTTTCCTATGAATAAGACTCTTTACCCTTTTACGGTATGAAACTATGCATGAAAGGGGACTCCAGTTGGGATAGAAAACATATCAGCCCACCTAGATGCTCACCTGGCTGTCCTTGTTGTCCAGAAGGTTCATGCATGGTAGATGAGACAACGAGGTCTCTTGCCAGCTGAGTTAGGAATATTTTCAGAGTATGTTGACCTGAGGCTTTAATCACTTTCTCCTGGGGAGAGGTAATGTGCGAAAGACATTAAGTGCCTGCTTTCACATCCACAATGTTTGTGGGGTCATGTACAGCTTGTTCTTGCACTGGGAGTTGGCTCCAGGTCTGGAGACAGATGAAAGGTTTCGCAGCACTTCAAGAACCCTGCAGAGTCTGTTCAGCAGAGGTAATATTGGGATGAAGGTGATAAGAGATATTGTCACCTGCGTCACGTTCATCCCACGATTGTCTCTGCTAAACTGATTTTGCAGGGTGTTGTAGTGATGCAAAACCTGTTTGACCAGAGATAACAACAGAAGAACGTAACGTATACCAAGGGCATCCCTGCCTGTCTCACACTGCTAAAATCCCTTTTGGAAACTGTTGCCTATCCACACTTCAGTTCACCCAGCTTCATCTGAGATGCTCTGGATGTTATTAAAGACATAACAATGCTGTTTGGATACAGTTGTAGCCCCATTGATACGGGGAGGCAAATAGATGAGGCCAAGTCAAAGTTCAACGTGTAAGTATAAGAATGATGGCACTGATCTTTTGCAGTATTCCTATTTAGTTTCAGGACTAAATCTTGAGAATAGTTATTTATCCTAAATAAAATTCCTGTGTCAAGCTGAGTTCCCCCTTATTGGAGAGTGGTGAATTGTGGGGGTGAGCAGGTCGGCAGCGAAGGGAGAAAGGCTGGTGAAGAGCAGCTGCACAGCTTCAGCTGCATCATCTTCTTCCCAAGAGGGAACTATTGAGCCAATCAGTGCTTTAGTGGGGCGGGGCCAAAGAGGAGGATCCAGCAGAGTGAGATCTTTCCTTTGTTCTGACTCCCATGTGACTCCAGGATTGCAGTTGCTGACTTCGCCACCCACCCACTCACTCTGAGTTGTAAGATATCTTGCAGTTTTTGAAGTAGTCACCAGTAAATGGGGCTGGGAAGGAATTTTACCTGCATTGATAAAGACTATGCAGGAGTTTTGCTTTCCCCATTGCAAGATTAATTTCATTGTCAATAAGTTGATCTGTGCTATCAGTAATTTTTTGTGTGGATGCTTCATTTTATAACATTTGTCACAACTTACGTAGGCATAATAGGCATAGGGCTGTATCCATTGGTGAGCAGAATTGGGCTCCCTGCTCTGCCATGGTGAAGATTCCTGTAAGGGATTTCAGGGATGTGGCACCATGACCAGACCAGCATGAGTAGGGTGACCATATGGAAAGGAGGACAGGGTTCCTACAACTTTAACAGTTGTAGAGAAAAGAGAATTTCAGCAGGTGTTGTTTGTCTGCATGCAGCACCTGGTAAAATTTCCTCTTCAACACGCCAGTTAAAGCTGCAGGAGCCCTGCTCTCTTGACCAGATACAAAAGAAGGCAGGGCTCCTGCAGCTTTAACTGTTTTGTTCTCATCCCTTCACCAACCAGACCCAATTAAGCACTGCCCACACAATTCCCCTTTCCCTAACTCTGCCAAAGTTAGCTGTCCTAGAATGACATAAAGGACAAAACTGGAAGTTCCCCCTCTGGTCAGGAACTCACTGGAAGGATTACAGAGTTGAACATAAGCCCTGTTCAGGCATTCACCTAAATGCGTGAGGGCTTAAAGAGGGTAAAGTTGGGGCTCTGCCCCCTATGTCTCCTGTTGTGCTGGCCCCACCCTCCTCAGTTCAGACCTTGGATGACTGGGAACCTTGATAAAGCAGGGTCCCTCAGCTATCCCTCACAATAGACCCTGATGTTCTTGAGACAGATGTTATTCCTTCTGCAAGCTTTCTTTAGCTTTCCTCAATAACATGGGATTCTGGCATGTGTGGAGGTGTATGCACACACATCTGTATGCAGATAGGTCCCATCTTCCAGATGTTGGGGGTATGTGTGTAGCATCACATGCATGGTTTTGGGGGGGGGGGCAGAGATCTTTTTGTACAGCCATAATATTTGCTAAAACAGAGGCCATAACACTGTAGCATTTCTCAGGTCCTAGAACTTTCTTAAGGGCTTTGTTTTACTGCAGGGACATTCCACAGAATTTCCTATGTGATCCGACATCTTTGAAAAGTTTGGTTCTTTGTGCAAATCAACTCTCCTACATTTTACTGAAGGCAGCCCATTAATAGTGAAATAAATAAAGAAAAAAGATCAAAACTAAAAATGAACCTTCTCTTCGCTTTGCAAAAGAACCACCTGTCAGATTCTTGTTTGCTGATGAGCAAGTCATAGAGCTTTTAATACTCAGGAGACTTTAAAAGTGGTCTATTTTATTGAGTAATTTAATGACAATCCTAGCTGAACAAGCACAGTAATTATCTCTAAGAGGCTCAAGGGGGTAATTTTTAAAGGAGGAAAATACAGAGCGGGGGGAAAAAACAAACTGATTTCAACAGATCAGGAGTTGTCAGACCGTGAAAGTTCATCATAGCACTCGCTTGCATTATTTAATATTGCTTTAATTCTTTAAGGACGACATGATTGAGAATGGGAAGCCATAGCCAGGATTGCAGAGGCTGTATCTACGCTAGAACTTGAATTGGGTGTTTGTTGTCTGATTATATATTGCATTTGGACCCGTCATTCTGATATCAAAAGCTCATTGTTAAGAAGCTGGGTTATTTCAGCTGATTAGTTTGTGTCTATTATATCCCCTCTTTCAAGTGAGCAGTCATATGTTTGTGCTTCCATTTTGCACTTGATCTACAATGAGGTTACTAGTTGCTTCAAGTTTACTAACCCATCCAGAAAAGTTTCTGAATGGTTGTGAGTGGGCAACCCCAGGAAGGAGTGAGGAAGAGGAAAAAGGACACAACCGAGTGATGGCTGATCCAGAGGAACTTTTTCGGCATATTTTTATAGCAGGGTAAGCTGTAGGGATTGGACAAAATTGCAGCTCTTCAGATATTAGGTAGGCTTAATACCACGACAGCATTAAATCCTACTTGAACTTTACAAGTAGACCAAGTTTGCTTGTGCCTCCAATGGTAGGGTGACCATATGAAAAGAAGGACAGGGCTCCTGTATTTTTAACAGTTGTATTGATAAGGAAATTTCAGCAGGTGTTGTTTGTATATATGGGGAACCTGGTGAAATTTCCTCTTCATCACAATAGTTAAAGTTGCAGGTGCCCTGCCCTCTTGAATCTGGTCACTCTAGTTTAGCTCCTGCAGAACTTTAACTGTTTTGATGAAGAGGGAATTTCACCAGGTTCTCCATATATACAAATGACACCTGCTGAAATTCCCTTTTCTATGCAACTGTTAAAGATACAGGAGCCCTGTCCTCCTTTTCATATGGTCACCCTATCCAATGGACACTTACCCAGTACTGGAAAATCTTTAAAAGTGAGGATGAAAAGCTTAATGGTGAGATCACTGAGGGGCTTTGGAAGACTTCCACAGCTCTCACAAAATCTTGATAGCACTCCTGAATTTGCTACATACTTGATGGCTTACTGCAATTGCACAAGTCATCGCGCCAGCCCAAAAGCATCAGGCTTGATTTGTGTAACACAGGTGTTGTTGCACTAGAAATATTCTTGCACTACAGTTCCCATCATCCCTCAGCATTGACTATGCTAGGGCTGATGGGAGTTGCAGTTCAACATCTGGAGAGTCACATTTCCCTCCCTGTAGGCTTTCCTTTTCTTGGGTGCGGCGGACACCGGCAACTCCATCTCCACTCAGCTCTGAGCAACTGTGCTGGGCCCCTCTTCCCCCCTTCACAGAGGCTTCTTGGGCCCAACTGCCCTGTGAGGAAGTAGTGACTCTCCAGATGTTGAACTGCAACTCCCATCAGCCCTAGGCAGCAGAGCCAATGGTGAGGGATGATGGAAACTGTAGTGCAGGAACATCTCTAGTGCAACAACACCTGTGTTACACAAATTTAGCTTGCTGGAATTGCTCTATCAGCATTTTAGGATCATCGCTTTAAATGGAGCCTGATGGCTTTGAGGAGCAGCTGCTATTTTTGTGTATCATTTGGTCCCGGGAAGCTGGTTTGTATGAGAGCCAAGGACCACAGGCACTCCTTGCCAGAGTACAGGGGGAAGCATTGCAGGCACACAGAACCTGGGATGCTCTTTCCCCAGCACGGAAAAAAACTCTCCCATGATGACACAGTCCCTTCATCCCCTAGATTTACACATCATTAGAAACCGAAACTTGCTCCCAACTTTTCAAGAGCTTGTTAGCAAATGTGGCAGAGAAAATGCGCCTCTGCTTGGCAAGCTTAAGAATTGCTCTACGCA
This sequence comes from Elgaria multicarinata webbii, assembly GCF_023053635.1. NCBI lineage: Eukaryota > Metazoa > Chordata > Lepidosauria > Squamata > Anguidae > Elgaria > Elgaria multicarinata. The sequence continues at coordinate 11,617,761 of NC_086172.1, read as the reverse complement.
ACGTTGTGCAATCGAGTCACTCTTTTCCCAGCATGGAAAAATGATGCTGGAATTTGCTTGGAACTGGGGAGTGAAGGGGGATTTGATAGACAAAGATGCCTTGTCCCATAATGAACGTTAACCTCCAGAAAACACAGAGACCTGAGCACTGTATGAAGAACCAAGGCAAAGAAAAGAGAAAACACTATTATACAACAGCTTTCCCCAATCTGGTGCCTTCCAAATGTTTTGGACTACAATGCCCAGAAACCCCCAGTAGTCAACACATCTGGAGGGCACCAGGTTGGAGAAGGCTATTGTACAGTCTTCTTAGAAATGGAATTGAAGCTGGATAGTATTTTGGAAGCAATTTTTTTTCACCAGTTCAACTAATGTAATTGTTTAGTTAGCTATCGCAGCATGATGCCCCTGAAGTGGTTTTAATGAGGAAATCAAGGGCTGTTAAGAGCTGGCTCAATTAAGCAGACTGTTTCATACTTAGGGTAGACCTGACTATAATATGACATCAGCACTTGGATTGGGGAACAGACTGCAAGGCCAAATTGTGCTTGACTTTAAAAGTTTTCATTTTTAGCTGAAAAATAAATAAAGGCCAGGCCTTTAACTTGTGATTGCAGCAGAAAAAGTGTAGACATCATACATATGCCGTGATACCCATGCACATATACCTGGGAACCCTGATTAAGCTGCTTGTATACAGGGCTGGCCCTACGATAAACAGCACCCTGGGCAAGGAGTGTCTATAGTCAGTTTTGCAGGGGCATCTATAGGATTTATGGGGCCTGGTGCAGGTATGTGATGTCTATCAAGGAAAACCTTGATCTCTCAGCCACTGTGCTTCAGTTTGCATGAGCCAAAGTTCAAAAAGCTATACTTCATGTGTTTGCTCTGTGAAACACTGGTATAACACTGATGTTTCCTGCCACAAACATAATGTATAGAGTTGTCCACAGTCTCAGTCCAAAGCCACCCTAGTATTACAGGTCTCTTGGCAGTGCAGGCTGATTACCGTAGGGTTTGAGATGCGGTCTGATATATGTAGGAGAGAAACCCTGATACACAGTCTAGATCAGTCTTCTCCAATCTGGGACCCTCCAGATGTTTCGAATTCCAACTCCCATCAGACCCAGCCAGCATGAGCAATGATCAGGAATGCTAGGAACTGTAGTCCAAAACATCTGGAGGGCTGGTCTAGAGAGGTCAAATTTCCAGAAATGTTGAAGATGGTGATGCTCTCATATCATTACCTACAACCCATATTGTCAACCACTGTTACATGGGCGCATCTTCATTTATTCTCGTTTACTGTTTCTCCCTATCTCTCTTTCCATTCAGTAAACAACTCGCTGGTGAGAAAGAAGAAAAGGAATGATAGAATGCAGGCTCATATGCCAGACACTAGCAAGGTTAGGGTGACCCTATGAAAAGGAGGACAGGGCTCCTGTATCTTTAACAGTTGCATTGAAAAGGGAATTTCAGCAGGTGTCATTTGTATATATGGAGAACCTGGTGAAATTTTCTCTTCATCACAACAGTTAAAGCTGCAGGTGCCCTGACCTCTTTTAAAGCTGGTCACTCTAGTATAGCTCCTGCAGCTTTAACTGTGGTGACGAAGAGGGAATTTCACCAGGTTCCCCATATATACAAATGACACCTGCTGAAATTCCCTTTTCAATACAACTGTTAAAGATACAGGAGCCCTGTCCTCCTTTTCATAGGGTCACCCTAAACAAGGTGGCTGTGGATTTCTGAATCTCTCCATAAAGACAACAGTTCCCACCTTCAAATGTTTATCTGCCTTCCTAAAAATGCAGCCTGTCAAAAGCTTCAGAAGGAATTTCCTGATTTCCACAATAGGACCCTCTGCCCCCATGATTGTTTTTCCTATTGAAAGAAATATGGTCCATTCTAAGAACATTAATTAAAAACACATTTAATATAATAGGTGGTTTGGCCCTGAGGGTAAGTTCCACAATATGAGGAACCACCTTTGATCTACGCTAGAACCCTAGGGCCTGTGTCAAAGGTAGGCATAATCAGGCACCCGCGAAGGGCCCACACCCCAGAGGGGCCCCATTGACAAGAGCCCCTTAGATCTGCTTCTCCTCTTCACTGCTGCAACCTGCTTGTTCACCTTCCTCTCAATCTGGCCCAGACAACAGCAGTGGTGTTGAGGAGGAGGAACCGAGGCCTACCTGCTCATGGGATCTCTGCCTGTCTGGCCTGCAAGTGGGAGCAATTATGAAAAAGAGGATGAGGATCAATAGCAGCTAGTGACAATGGTGGTGAGAGGATAGACTCACTGAGGGAGGGGGTCCTTGAGTGTCACGCCCGAGGGCTCTCAAAACCTGAATCAGCCCTGCTGTGGGCCTATCTCGGCTTCCTATACATCATCCAACCAGGCCTCGTCCCATGCAATGCATTGGTTGAAACAGGAACAGTTTTGAAGACTGTCTTGCTAAAGAAATGATGAAAAAGGCCAAAGCACCACACAGTCGGTTGATTCTTAAGTTTTCTTTTCTTTTTTGTACAATCTGCTGAGTGGAAGCGCCAGATTTGTCCCCGCCATATGGGATTGATTTTCTTGCCATTGTGTTCATCTATCAGACTGTAGGTATTGTATTCCACTTCCCATTACCTCTGAAAATTGCTAGGTCTAATTGACAATATGGCATCCACATTGAGATGTTTTGTTTTATGAAAACTGGCCACTCCTCAGAGATGATTTTGTGTTCTTAACTGCTTTACGTGGTCCTCACTGTTTGATCAATCCGATTCTCTTTGTTCTGAAACCATATGCATTTTCAAAACCAATACTTATACACCTTTCAAGGCCTCTGATTGTCTAACAAAAGATGATAAATCTCCAGGGGGGCTAAACTATATCCTGGAGCATACAGGCTAATGAGAAAAATAACTTCAAAATGCCAAGCTTTGGTGTTTTGATATTCTATCTTCTAGCCTTCAAATTGCAGAGAGAGGAAAGAAGGAAAAAACCCACCCACCCCACACACAATGATCCACTTCAGCGAGACATTAATTACATAAATAACAAGTATGGCATTTATATTCCCAGGTGGGGCTGTGGTTTAGAGGAGTAATTCTATTGTTGCTATGTGATTATGTTCACCAGTGTTGTTGAACATGAGAAAAGTATAATGCCCACTCCACGAGGAAGGAGAGAACTGTGTCACTTTTACTCAGATTTTCTGCAAAACAGAAAGCAACCCAATTCTGCCTCTCTTTATTCATGGGAAATGGCTGCGTTGGTTTCCTGACATGCTGGTGTGGGTACTTGTGGTTTTTGAAAAATACCAAACTTCGAAAGCATCCTGTGGCTCATTACCTAGAGGTGTAGCTTGTGAATAGTCTGCATGCAGCCAGGGCTTCATCTAAGCCAGAGCTAAGGATGCCAGATCCCTCTGCCTGAAGTTTCAGGGTTTGGGCCTTCTTCTCAGAGAGATGTGTGTGAGATGTCCAAAATAAGTAGGCCCTTTAAAATGAATGGGACTTAAGCTAGTCATGGCTAATTTAAATCCCATTCATTTCATTGTGTCTAGTCTATTTAGGACTTCTGTTGGATTTTACCCAGGGTGGCCGCTTTATGAATCACCAAAGAAGAAGGAATGCTTCACCCCAAAAAGAGCACCAAAGAGGGCACGTTAGTATAACATTTTCAAATGTATAGATGCAAATTTAGAAATTATTATAGTAATTTAATGGAAATACAAAGTATCTCACCATAGTGTGAAAGATGGCGACCAAATGAGCTTTGTGCCTTTACTCAGTCTGCTGTCCAGGTGCTGTTGATGGGCAACTCCAAGGCCCATTTCTTTTTCTGATGATGATTCATCATCCTGATATATGACTTGGACTGGACAACCCTTCAAATGGAGGAGGCCTTCAAAACAGAGGACAGACTCATTGTGAGGATTGGGTTCAGCACCTTGGATATCTCCTTTAGAGGTCTGACTGGTTCTGACCGAAACCCAGAGCAGATTTACAGCCCCACTGAAATTGGAGCCACCAGCCTCCACTGGTCTTTTGGCACCCTTCAATTAGAGGTCTGTGCTCTGTAAAAGGGGACACATGAGTGATGAATGGAGAACTGTTGGTTGCAATAGCCTTTGAGAAGACTACAAGTCCCAGCAGCCATAGTACCTTTTTTCCTGAAGCTTTCCGCCAAATGCTGCTGCTGTTGCATTTGCTGTTGCTGTTGCTGCTGTGGGCCTTGGGGTAGTCTAGGGAAAAGGGAATGGTTGCCAGTCCACTGGTCAAAGAATTCTGTGAGAAAATCACTTAAATGTTGCCCAGTTTTGCAGCCCATAAATGGGTCTGCAAAATGTTCACTGTTGTTCTTTGGGCCTCCAGAGCACCCCTGTTCTCAGGGCCTCCAGAGGAAGACATTAAACCTCAAGGTGAGAGGACAGGGCCAATAGAGGCAGGGCACTTCCTGTTTGGATTGTGAGTTTTTGCTATTAGTCCATTCACAATGTCAATCTACTAGGTGCCATCAACAGACTCCATTGGGATCCACTTCATCCGATCAAGCTCCACCCCCTGAACTATGAGGCACCACTCCTTGGCTCCCGAGTTATGCCATCTGTGTCTAAGGGCCTGAGGCTCAGTGGACCTAGTAACACTAGCAGTGCCAGGTAATAGAGGGCAAGCCACTCTCTGTCTACCTTCTTACTGCCATTGTTACCAACTGCTCTCGCTCCTCATCATCCTCAACTTTGCTCCCACTTGCTTGCTTGACAGGCAGGGAGCATGGAGGCAGGGGTATCTGCTGTTCCTCCTCATCACCACTATTGTTTGGGCAGAGTGAGAGACAGGTGAGCAAGCAGCTTCCAACTGTGAAGAAGACGAGTGACTCCAGTGGGCTCTTGTCAGTAGGCACCTGCTGGGGTGTGACCCCAAGCATATCTAGCTTTGGTGCCAGCCCTGGGCACTAGGCAAAGAGCTTCATCCCATGTACCTGCTTCCCTTGGATTATCCCCGTAGTGCTAAGCTTTTGCGGTTGTTGCTGTTTTTGCTACCGGGCGACAGCAATCCTTTGCATACCAGGAAGTGAGTTTAAGGGGGGAAATGTAAAAAAATCATTAAAAAATCAACGGATGACCCAATTCAATTCAAATTTGTTATGCTTAATGCTCTCCCTAATATCTATTACTGTGCCAATTTTGGTGTCTTTATCTTTAAAGCTTATGCAGATGTAAGCATTTCTTTAAAATCCTGCTCCTGCGCCCCAGCGGCGGCTCGAAAGATACCCTCAAAAAGTAGTGGCTAAATACGGTGAATCTTTTGGCTTTATAGCACAGTTAAGGTGGGATGCATGGGAGTACTTCACAAGCAAAGCAGATTGTAAGGTGGAAAACTTTGGAGTCCTTTGCATGCAATTTGCAGTGATTGCACAGTATAACGCTGGTGTGATAAAGCTCAAAGTCCATCCCTGGAACTGGTACGTGAATAATCTCAGCATGATTGAGCATCTGCAGAGAACATTTCTCCTACCGCCAAATAACAGCTGACCCCCATCTGTCTGAGATTAGGACAACCTCACAAAGAAGCCCATAAAAGTTATTACTTTGCCCCCAAAAATGAAATTAAAAGAAAATTACTAGCTTGCTTACTCACACAATCTTGTGGCCAGAGGCATGCAAGGAAGTGTCTACTTACAAGCCTAGATTGGAATGTAACTTCCATGCAGCAAGCTTGGGTACGTGTAGAGATATGCCATAAAATGGGACAGAAGCAAGATGGATTTTGTTGATATATCCTTGAGCTATTGCTGGATTTGGTGTGTGTGTGGGGGTCCAGGTTAACATGGTGTATACAATTGCATACCACAGAATTGTCATATTGGAGGCGTTTTGGATTCTGGGGCCATAGCTAGACCTAAGGTTTATCCCTGGATCTTCCAGGGGTCAAACCTGTTCATCTAGGTGCCACACAGGGGATCCAGTGCTCAGGCAGGGGTGAACCCTGGATGATCCCAGGATAAACCTTCGGTCTAGCTGTGGCCATAGTTCTTTGAGTTACATCTGTAATAAAATGTTAGCCTCTTGTTTTCCTTCTTAACCCAATTCAAGCAAGTTAAACAAGAATTCAGTGGGATGCTTCACACTGCCCACAATCCCACAAGAAAGGCTGTACATTTGACTGGGCCGAATTTGTCTCTAAGCTGCAGACAGTGTGTATATTATGGAAATGGAAGCGGCTTCCAGACAGAGGGCTCCTAATGTCATCAATCAAAACACATTGGGTTGCTATTCCATTTTTTCTTCCTTAATGGATTGTTCACAGAATGAATAATAAAAAGATGTGTGTGTGTGTGTGTGTGTGTGTGTGTGGAAACACGGGAGGGTTACAAGTTGAAGGCAACATCATCTGGATCCCTGTCAATGAGGCCAGGTGATCTCATGGCAAAAACCTCATTTGAAAGTACTCTCAGGGCTTTGCTAGACCTACCGCCTAATCCGGGCAGGAGGAGCGGCGAGCCCGTGCTACAAGTAACACGGGCTGTCGCGCCTTGCTAGATGTGGACATGATGGGGGAAAGCAAAGCCCCGTCGCATCCGCCATTTTAATTTTTTTGAAAGGGTCCAGACACAGGAACGCTTCTGCGCTTAGTTAAGGCTTTAAAAAAAAACCAACCTTCTCCCCCCTCCCTGGCCATGTGTCCCCCCCTCTCTCGCCGGTTTTGTTTTCCCCCCATCCCCGCCAGCTCCGTCGCCTGCCCGCCAGCCCCCGTCCTCCAATGCCTCCGATCTCCCCCCCACCTCCGCCATTTGTCCCAGCTACTCACGAGTAAGCGCGGTAGCCGGGAAAAGTGGCCGAACGAGCTAGACGCCTGCAGTCTTGGGCTCAGCCCGAGGCCGTGGGTAATATGAGGCCAAAAGAGGTTCTGGTTAGCCCAGGCTGAAGGAGGTTTCAGCCCTGCCTGAGCCCGGGATCCCCTGTGCATCATCTGGATGCATAGGGGCTGGGCCGGGGCTTGTACTGGGCTACCCCGTCATCTAGCAAGGCCCATAGTGAGTTGGATCCAAATTGAAGTTGGATCAACTGCACTAGTGGAAGTGGCCCTATGACATCCCTACAATCCCCTGAAAATGCTACACAGAGAATCAGAAGACCGTGCTGAATGATGTGAGCGGTAGTGTGTGTGGGAGGCAGGATCCATCAAAATTGGGCAGAGGGAGCAGAACCCTTCCTCTTCTGGAAGGCACATCTTGGATCCAACCCATTATGTTCAACGTCCAGTAAACATTAAAAGCTTTTCCTACTTTCTTAAACACACACACATACACACACACACCCCCCACATTAAATTTCCTTGTTAGTTTGGCATTTGTTCACAAGCTGTGAAGGGAGCTGGAGTAAGCATTTTTCTTCCAATACTGTTGAAAGCTCTTTTGCCAAGTCCGCACTGACTGGGAAACCAATGCTAAAAAGCAAAGGAAAAACAATCTCTTTGTAACCAGTCAAAAATGTCAGTGTATATGGAGGCCGCTAATGGACTCTGTTTCCGACTTACAGCGTATCGCTCGTATCTGTACATTTTTGAACAGAAATGTAAGCAACGCTTTAATCAGATCAAATGGGCCAAAAAAGAAAATGGAGCCAAAGAATGCTACCTGGCATCCATCAACGGTCCTCAACATGTTTGCTCGCTTTCACATTTTTGGATTGTTAGTTCAGAACAAAATGTCAGTTTCAACAGGGGAGGGAATTTCCCTCCTCCCCAGAAGGTAGTAACTTTAGGAATCTTACAACTGTTTTTTTTTTTTGGTTAGTTCTTGCCATGATTTAATTCTTTTCTTTATTTTTCTTTGTGACCTTGCTAATTGAGATAAGCAAATATGTGACCATGAGCTCAAGTCATCTTCAATTAAAAGAGCCATTTATATTCCATGTGAAAAGTCGGGGTGGGGGGGGGCTTCAGAAGTGTTTGATTTCCATCAGAACCTCTCATCTGTTTGTCATTTAAAGTTCAGGCCACTTTCCATATTTCTATCAAATGCTCGCCTCACATGGAAGTCTGGCAAAACGAGTATGGAGAATAACTTTATTTGAAGTTATAAGTAATCCAGTACATGCCTGAAATTGACTAGACTAGGCAATAATATACAGCGAACAAATGAAGCTGTAGGACATATAATGTTCAACTTGCACTGAGGCGCACGTTATGGATGCTGCCGAAAATGCCCTCCCTGGGGATGGATGAGTGGTCCCCATCCCTGTGGGTAATGTTTACAAGTATTCACCATGTGACTGGCCTTCATCATACTGTGAGTTTCTATGTTCCCCTCCCAGTGGCTGCCATAATGGTGGAATGGAGGAGGGGGCGACTGAGAGCCTTGTAATTTTTATTTATTTATTTATTTATTTATTACATTTTTATACCGCCCAACAGCCGAAGCTCTCTGGGCGGTTCACAAAAATTAAAACTAATTTGTTAAAGAATGGGTCAGGTGATGAGTACTTGCAAACTTTGCAGAGGGTTCTAGAACCCAGGAAAGCCTCCATGAGTAGACGTTGACACGTGAAGGCTTCCAACTTACTTGGGAGTAAGCCATATTGAATTCAGTGGGCCGTACTTCTGAGTAAACACGCATAGGTTCATGCAGGAGTAAGCCAAATGGCTGCCTTTTGCCACTTTTCCCCCTAGCCCTATTCAGGCATAGAGTCTACATGTGAGGAGGGGAAGAGCGCACTAACTCTGCCTATCGTACCTACCATTAGGTAGCTGGGAGGCAGTAGCAAAGTCTCGGAGGAGAGAGAGCTGTGGGCCACGTGGCCACCTCTGCCAGCCATGAAGTTTACCTACTGCCTTCAGGTGCAAAGGAAGACACTGTCAGTGTTGAAGACCCTTCTCCCTCTGCTTGTATGTAGACCCTATCCTATTGGCATGCGTGGGAAATAGTTATTCCGATTCTTAACTAGAATGACCTGGATCAGACATATGGATAAGGCGGAGAATTGCCCGTCAGAATTTGGCTACTGAAAATTCAAGGCGTGCTGTTGTGTTTGACTCAATTCACTTGACTTTTCTGTTGTTCATTCCTGACTTCTACTTTTGCAGAATTTCTGCAAGGGTACAAATTGAAGGTAGCCTCTTTCATAACCTGGCAGCGACCTTGTTCATTCCTGAAAGGAGAGGTCCCTGTTTAAAAGAGGATGATTTAGCATGGGATAAGCTGATTTCTGGGACCTTGCCCACATGTATCCTTGACTAGGGCTACCCGGGTGAGAAATTTGTTCAGTTTGCTTTTTTGATAAAGACTTACCAAATTTTGCAAGCCTCTTCACAAACTGGATGGAAAGGACATGGGATATTAAGAATCTGAATGTGGGAGAAACTGAAATTGACCCATTCATCCCTCCAGGCAGAGGGCTTCGAGTGACTTAAAAGCCTGGTTTTGAATCTCTTTGTATTCCCATCATATTTGTGGCACTGAATTGGGGTTGGCACCTCTTTTTTTCTGATGGCTTCCTCATCTTTAACAGTGTCAGGGCAGGTAGGTACAACATGGTTCTCTCCATGTTGGGAACAACTGTGCCTATTAAATTTGGCAGATGTGTAAGAATTTTCTCCAGTTCATTTTTGATAACTTACTCAAACCCACGATTTTCTTCATCAATGGAATGGAAAGAACTTGAGGTTTAAAAAATTCAAAAGTTGGAGAAAGCAAAACCGACAGTTTCATTCATCCCCATCCATAACTCTGCAGAAAATATCATGGCTGTAACTAGGGCCATGCAGGACAGATGGGCAGTTTGATGCTGAAAACTGCAGCTCCCTTGAGTTGGACTGGATTTGAGTTGAAATAGGAACACAAATATGTAGTGCATATTCTGCAGCATGGTTCTGCAGACTGCTCTCATGCCCATCTGGGAGGCACGGGGGCGGGGGGAATATGAGGAGGTCTTTAAAAATAGTTGCAGATCAGAGATTGGATGCTGTGTAGATAGTTGGCATAACTAAGGCTCAGCTACTGGAATTAACCACTGAAAGTGCAGAGCCTGCAACTTTGTCACCATGACGGTACTGTTTTGATAGGAAAGTCATTTTGGTTCAGAGATGGGAGAGGTCACAGAGGTACAGCGGATGGCTGCTTCAAAGTGCATCTTAGGTATCCTAATGGCTCAATCCTAACATTCATATCTTGGCTCAGAATGTTGTGGGTTCAACTTTCACTCTTTTGAGCACAGAGGTCAGAGCTAAAAATAAATCTCGAAAACGGCCCACTGGGTTTGATAGGTCAGCCACAGAGCTTTTCCATCCAAAATCCTTTCACTTTCAGCAAGGGCTCCATAGATTGGTGCTCAGAGTTTCAACCTTTGTACCTGGTAGCAATTTCTTAGTGTCCTAGATGGGAGCTTCCAAATGAATAGTGGAGATATTTAATTTGATCTCTGCTTTTTGATCTGCAGGGTGATTAGAGCTAAGTACTTCTGCACCACAGACTTAGAAAGGGAAGGAGAGCGTTCTTGGTCTGTTCTTGTTTCTTGAAAAAGTGAGTCGGGGCTAATCTAGTGCTTTATCACACCAGCGTTATACTGTGCAATCACTGCGAATTGCGTGCAAAGGACTCTGAAGTCTTCCAGTTTATAATCTGCTTGGACTGTGAAGCGCTCCCAGGCATCCTGCTTTAATTGTGCTATAAAGCCAAAAGACCCGCCCTATTTTGCTACCTGTTTAGGAGCGAATCATTTGTTGTTTTCCGAGCGGCCACTGGGGGCGCTGGAGCAGGATTTGATTCTTTTAAGCTTCAAATTAACCAAATGCTTACATCTGCGTAAGTTTTAAAGATAAAGACATCAAAATTGGCACAGTAATAGATATTAAGGAGAGCTTTAAGCAAACCAAATTTGAATCAGATTGGGTCATCTGTTCATTTTTTATCATTTTTTTTTTTACATTTCCCTCCTTAAACCCTTTTCCTGGTATGCAAAGGATCTTAGGAGCACTGCCGCCTGGGGTGTGATTTACCTAGCAACAACAAGAACAACGATGACAGCTTAGCGCTGTAGGGGATAATTCGAGGGAAACAGGTACGTAGGATGAAGCTATTATACTTGCGGTCCTTTTGCAACGGAAAAGGCATACGCCCCAAGGTCCCCTGCTTCCGCGATCACCCCTCCTGGGGCACAAGTGACTGATCTGTACTGCAATTAGAGGTGTGCTGATGCGGGAGCATGTGCAGTACCGCATGTGTATCAGTAGAAGTGGGCGGGGCTAGGCAGAAGGCTATGGGGCACAGGATTTTTTAAAAATTACTTGTGAGGGATACACAGGAACACAGACATGCAGCAACACATGAGAGGGGGGATAGAAACTCTGTCGAATATGCACTCCTGCGCAGAGATGGGTTTGTATTAAAAAACACTCACCACACACTTGGCAGTAAAACACACTGATACCCATGCACACGTCCCTCACAGCTAATTGGCTGTTTGCTGAGCCCAGAACTCACGGCGAACAGCAAACCTCGCAAAGGAAAATGTAGGCTATTTTGTAGACTGTTTATATATCATTAACTGCTTTTACTTTGATTGAGATTGATATACTGCTGCTATTAGAACAGGTTGAATTTATTGTCAGAATCGGATTGGTTTTAAGTATACATTTAGCTTAAAAGGATTGGGGGTTGTGTGGAAACATTTTCAAAACCCACTCTTGCTTGACTGATTTTGTAAAAAATTATTCTAAATGCCAAAACTGTCAAAAGTTCAGATTTTCTTTTGAAGTTGTCATGAAAATAAACCAGTATCTATTTTAAAATCCCACAGATTTTAAAATCCTTCAGATTGAAACACCCTTTTTGAACTAATTGTAATAAAGCATAGTATTCGACACAATTGATAGGTGTGAGCCCACTCTAGTTTGTTCTGAAAATCAAGTTGGCTTTTGCGGGAATTTCTGTGGAATTCTCCAAAAACCTCATGGTGGTTTTCCATGTTGAGTGTTTGATAGGAATGTCTGAGGTCCAGTTGATGAAACCATGGCTCCCCACATCCATGCCCCCTGCCTTTCTCAGGCAAAGAATGCCTTACCTTGTGGAAGGTGGATAAGTGGCCTTTTCTACAAGCTACAAGCCCCATGATTCCTTGCCAGCAGGAAATGACACTCTGTATATAGCTTACTATTTCTATGTTATATCTTCCCTCTCTATAAAATATTCAAGGCATCTAAGGAAAGTTTTGGGGTTTTGTAAGGCCTCACATATGGAAATAAACCCCTTACTGCCTGTAACCCCCTCCAACTTGTCCAAGGTAAGATTCCTTTTGCTTAGGAACATGGGGTCCATGAGGATGGAGAGGTGGGACTAGCATAAGCTTCATTTTGAGTCAGCCCAGCTCAGAGAGAACTGGATCCAACTTGAAATGAGGCCAGCTAGACTTTTTGAATGAGAGAGGGACTTTGAAGTTTCAGACCTTAGCTAGATGTAAGGTTTATCCCGGGATTGTCCCAGGGTCATCCCTGTTCATGTAAATGACACACAGGATATCCCGGGAGCAGGCAGGGATGACCCAGGGATGACCCAGGGATAAACCTTAGGTCTAGCTAAGGCCTCAGTTTCCCCTTTGATGACTTCTGTGCACAGCAACAACATGAAGAACAAGAACAACAATATAACTATTCTATCACCAAAAAGGATTGTTAGAATAAAATGGGAGAATCATTCTCTAAACCACCTTGAGTTTGTAGGAGTAAAAAAAGAAAAGGGGGGGAATGAAAATATGATAAATCATAAATAATTATTTGAAACTGGCTAGGGGCTGGTGGAGACAAAATGCTGGACTAGGCAGGCCTTTTGTTTCATATATCGCATGCTAGTTACTTTGATCTTAGGGTGGATATAGTCCAGAACTACACCAAGAAGGATATGACATTTTGAAAACATTTGAAAACTGTATATGAAGTGTGTCCTGGGCACCAACAGTGGTCACTACTGTTATAAACCATTTTAGAGCAGTAGTGTAGATCCTGTTATAGACGTTTTAAAGGACAGCCTCTCTTTCCATCATCCCTGCAATGTCTAGGCACACTATCAGCTGATGTGACATCGTCTTCGTGTTGACCGTAACTTTCCCTGCAAACTGCAGTCAATGAAATGGGGGTGGGTACAGGACTCTGATCAGGCTAATGGTATCATGTCACACCTTCGAGTATCCCGAGAGCAGGGCCCCAACTTTTGGGGACTGTGGACACATTTGCGAATTTGATAAGGTGTCATGGGCACCATCACAAAAATGGATGACATGGACAGGGGTGGCTGTTTACAAACATTTGCTACTGCAACAAACATCCATTTCACAGAAGGCAAAGTGGTTAAAAGACACGTAGGTGGTTCAAGAACCTTAGTACAAGGCAAAGGTGTGTTTGTGTGTGTGTGTGGGGGGCTGAGCTCCAAAACACAAAATCACTCTTCTGAACCCACGGTTTCACACACCTGGAAAACATCCATTTCATAAATGGCAAGCCAATTAATTTCCCACAAGTCATTTCTAATGAAATTTCCCCAAATTAATAAGATCACACCAAATCAATTTCCCCCAAGATTCTGCTACAAATAAATTCTTGTTCAATTAACTCTTTATCCATTTGTTTCCCTCGGCCAGCCAACTCCCCCCCTCCCCCCTCTCCCCCCCTCTCTCTTTGTCTCTCTCGTAGCATCATCATCCATCCCTACATGCACAAATGGGTCCTTTCTCTCCCAGGATCAACACCGCTACACATCTTTTCTCTCCCAGGAGCATTACTGGTACACATGCCCATGTGTGCGCAGTACACATACTCCAGGATCATTTACCCTAAATTCAAACCCCCCTTGCTCACACACACAGATACATCCAAGCAATGCACACCCCCATCCATTCAAATGTACTCTTCCACCTCCCACATTCCAGCCCTATTTGCCCCACTGCCCCCAAAGTCACTCTGCTCCTCCCATCTCCACAGTTCCTCCTCCTGTCAACCTCACTCCCCAATTGCTCCACTCTTATCACCCCAAACCACTCCACCCCTCCTTGGGTTGTTCCACCCTGCCACCAGTGTGAAGGACATCATTTAAAGAAACAACTCGGGGAGGCTGAGCATGCTGTGAGGTGCAGCAGTGGCCCAGGCTCCAACCCCTGACCATCTTAATGTCCTCAGTGTGCATCTGGGCCCATGGGACCTTGGCCAGAACTGTGCTTTGCAGTGTGCCCCGCTGCCATGGGCATCTCCATGAAGCCCTGCTGTTGTGCCTCACAAGCACAATAGCAAGGCTCCATGGATGCCGTCAGTAAATGGGTGCCACCTTGGGGCAGCTTGCCCTAGAAACCACAGGGCAGACAAGGTTTGGCAAGATGCTGGCCTTGTCTTGGAGTTAGTCCCCATTCTTCTCATCATGATCACTGCTGCCCATTTGATTGCCCTGATCCCTTGGGACACAACCGCTCAGAAGGTGAGGTGCTGCGCCAACTTTCACTTTTGCTGCTGCTTGCGTGCACAGAAAGGGTAGGTGGATAAGCAGTGACTGCAAGGAGGATGAGGATGCAGAAAAGGCAACTAAAATGATCAAGGGGCTGGAGCAACTCCCCTATGAGGGAAGGGGCTGTTCAGTTTGGGAGACTGTTCAGTTTGGGAGAAAGGAGGCTAAGGGGAGACCTGATAGAAGTGTACAAAATGATGCATGGTGTGGAGAATGTGGACAGGGAGACATTTTTCTCCCTCTCTCAAAATACTAGAACCCAATGGGGTCATCCCATGAAGCTGTTGGGTGGGAGATCCAGGACAGATAAAAGGAAGGACTTCTTCACCCAGCACATAGTTTAATTGTTGAATTTGCTACCACAAGATGTACTGATGGCCACTAATTTGGATGGCTTTCAAAGAGGGGGTAGAGAAATTCCTGGAGAAAGCTATCAATGGCTACTGGTCCTGATGGCTATGTACTGCTATGTACTACTTTCAGTATCTGAGGCAGTACACTAGTTGCTGGAGAACATGGGTGGGAGGTGCTGTTGCACTCGACAGATGGTTGGCCACTGTGGAAACATAATGCTGGATTAGATGCAGTGCCGATGAGAGGGGGAGCCCATACAAATTACTGGGGCCTGGCAGTCTGAAAGGGCCCCCGGGACCTGACTATGGAGGGCCCCCAAAGTGCTTCGGGGTCAGGAGTGGGAATGAGGGGGGAAGAGGCAGCCAAGGGTACCGCCCCACCCTGACCGAGTGCCATGGGACTTGCAGCACATCTCTCGCCATGGAGGGCATCCCTCGCCAGCCAGCCGTATGGCCCAGGGGAGGCTGCCACCAGGGGTCTGCCAGTCCTGCTCCCCAAGCTTCATCAAGGGCCAGGGTAGGGGAGTAGGAAGCCAAGCAGGCCTGCCCAAAGCAGGAGGAGTGAGTGGCACTGGCAGGCCTCCAATGGTGTTGGGTGGGTGCGTGGGGGTTGGGCCTCAGGCAGCCCTCCTCCTCCGGGAGCCCTCCTGCTGCTTGGGATGGCAGCTTCCTCCCCACAGGCCATGCCAGCTAAAGATTTTTAGCTGGTCCACCCTTGCTGGGTGGCCCGATTTTTTTTTCCAATGGGACCCGAATCTGCTCTTGGCAGCCCTGACTAAATGGACCCTTGGTCTGATCCAGCATGGTTCTTCTTAGATTCTTATGTTCTTACATATGCCGTCCCTTGATGCTGATCCTGGCTAGAAGGGACCTTGGGTTTGGACTGGAGGAACCCAGACGCTCTGCAATAGTGGTCCCTAAGAGCTATGTGGACGAGCGCCACACCTCTCAAATTCTGATCATGCCTTTTCTTGCCTTGACGCTTCCTCCTACTTCATTGGATTGTTTTCCTGTATCCCTGTGGATGTTATAGATGCTGCTTCATGTCAGTCAGAGTTCATAGGCTATCCAAATACAGCCAGGCTTTACTATATTAGCAAGCTAACCCAATGCAAGCAAGGACAAATATTGAAGGAGACAAATGACAAACAAGTGGAAGAACAGAAAACCTCACTGAATACTCTGCAAGCATTTACTATTCCAGGAACCCTGTCTGATAAACAGAACTATATCGGTCGATGGAGAGTTGTAATTAATTACCTCTGACATTGACAAATTTCTTGCAGGGTCTTCTGTTAATCTGCTGGTGTGTCTGTATCTAGACCTTCCATTCCTCCCATCCAACATTAACAATCTATTTGTAGACTTGGCTGTATAATTAAACATTTCATCTGAAAAGAGAGCAGTTCCTAGGAAAATGTGAACTCTGTTCCTGAACATGGAACAGAGGCTTTCTCAGACATTACATAAGAAAATTTGTTCATATTTGCTTGCTGCTTCTGGCTCTTCAGATAATCTTGTATATTACGTCTCTTGTGCATGTAGATAATTTAATTTATTTCCCCTCTCCTAAATGTCCATATAGAAGAAAGCTAAACCTATATGAGTGTAATTAGAATTATTTATAATACTGTAAAAATTTAACTGAATCAGAATTACTGGAAAATGTGATTTTTAAAAAAACAATAAAGGCTATATTTTGCAGTAATTGAATTAAGTGAAATCATCAATTACATTTCTGCTTTTGCCTTATTCTATTATCTTTGTTCTACTTGGTAATGTTAGGTACTTTAGCTTTTACAAAGCGAGGGTTGATTATCCTGTTTGGAATAAAAATGTATTTCAACTTGCAAAGCGCACAGATTTATTTCAAAGCATCGCTGAAAAAAGAACCTAGGATTCTTTCCAGACTTGATGGCCAATGTCAGGTAGTGTTCAATGTGTTGCACTAGTTCCAGAAAGATTTGGGTTCAAATCTCTGCTCAGCCATGAAGCCCATTGGGTAACCTTGGTTCAGCTAACTCACAGAATAGTTCTTAGGATAAAATGAGAGAAACCTGAGCTCCTTGGAGCATAGGTAGCCTACAAATGAAATGAACAATAAAGTGTTACAGAGCACCCAGGACAGGAATATACAAGGAAGGTGCATCATTCCATGGGCTAGCAAGCGAATGGCAGCTTCCCATACTCTCCTGGAAGTCCTTCTTCTTGTGCGACATCCAGGAGAGTCGGAGAAGCCATCGGCAGCTTCTTTAGTTCTCCTGGAAGTTGTGTGAGAATGGGAAGTTCCGGGAGCAACACGAGGCCCGGCGAATGTGCCCCTGGCTTGCCCCCCACCCGCACCAATTGAGGCTGAAAGGGCATTAAAAGACCCTTTCAGCCTCAATTAGTGTGGGCAGGTGGGGGACGAGGCGTACGTGCATGCATTTACTGGCCTATGGTAGGCCCAGTAAACACGTGCTTGGCTCGCCTTTCCTCGCCTGTGCCTTTCCCTGAGGTTTTAAAACAAATTGAAAAATCTCCCTGGAGCTCCCCCAAGGGCCTGAAAACCCAGAGATTTCCGGGGAAAACCGGAGAGTTGGTCACCCTAATAATAATAAAATAAAGAACCAACAATTTGCATTCTTTCAGGACACCCAAGATCTGCCATCTGAGGTGGCTGCTTTACTCTGCCTATTGGTAGGGCTGCGCTTTGTCATTGCAACACTATCATTTGAATTTGGTAGGATGAGGTAATTAATAAATAAAGGTCTACATACAGCAGGGGTGGGCAACCTGTTTGCTGTCGAGGGCTGCATTCCCCCGTGGCTAATCCGTTGGAAGCTACATGTCATCAGTGAGTAGGGCCAAAGCATCAGTGAGCAGAGCCGGAGGTAAAAGTGGGTGGGTCATCCCTTTTCTCTTTCTGTTAGAGAGGAGAAGTTGGTCACATAAGTGACCATAATAGAGCATGCAGACATTTCACATCTATTTCTTCATGGTAAAACCTGTGGCAAAAAGAGGGCCACAATTCCGCATCACAGCATTTCAGTAGAAACAGCGGGGAAATAACCATTTCTAAGATTTGTGTATATAATGCTGAACTGAAACGAGAATCTCATCTTATATGCTTCAGTTTGCTTCAATTTAAAAGAGATGAAGAACCCTGAAATGATCATGAGCCTCAGCTCATCTTGAAAACTACAGTTATTCCCACCCACCCACCCCGAAACAGTCCAAAAATGCTTTCAGAGCTAAGAGCTATTAGAACCGCTTATGATTGTTGTATTATTAGAGTTTCAGACCTATATTATAATATATTGCTGCAGAAGCTTTGTTGGGCTGACTGCACGTTAATATACCAGGAGGATCATTTGCTGTTTCTTCATTGGGAGCTGATGACAAGAGTTTTTCTCCTGATTGCTGGGAATCTCTCTCCAGCTTTTGGACTGTGAAACCGATCAGAGTTTGGGAAGGTGACACCTTCCAGCCAGTGGGAAGGGGGCAGAGAAACAGTCTGAAGCTGCAATCCTAAACACGCTTACCTGAGGGTAAGTTTCATTAAATGCAGTGTGAATTACTCCTGAGTAAACATGCACAGGATTGGGCTGCATAGCAGTTTGTAGTTAGACTTTGGCCATGGCTAGATGAGGGGGTTGGAGGGCGACGATCTTGCGATTTTATGACCGCGAGATCGTCGCCATTGTCTACACGCAGCGTGCAACATCACGGCCGCCATTTTAGTTTTTTTTAAAAGGAAAAGGAGTGCATGAGTGCTTGAATGAACTGGTGAGCTGTTTTTTAAAACCTCCTCAGGAGCTCTGTGTCCTCTCCCCACCCCAATGGGCACAAAGCTCCAGAGGAGCTCTGTGCCCCATGCCCAGTTCTCGGCTCCTCATGTTTACCTGCGAGGAGCCGGGATATACCAGTGATGGCAGGCCACACGTTCCATGGTCTCAGGATCATCCCGAGACTGCGGGAAAAGCAGGGGAAAAGGGCTTGCCAATATCCTGGGCCAAGGGAGCAGGGCCGGTGCCAGACTACTTTGCGCCCTAGGCAAGGTGAGCTACTTCCACCCCCACCCCACCCCACCCCCCAAAAATGCCAAGTTTGATTTTTAAGAACATATGTTTCCTGGAAAAAATAAGAAGCACAAAACTTGAAACTGCTAAATTTATTTTAAAGTGCAAGAAATACGTCATGCCAATTATAGCAAACAAATTGGAAAAGAACATCTATGGGTCTAAAATGCATTATTGAATAGGAATATCACCTCCAAATCATCCCCCCAACTCACACGTACGCACGCACACACACTCAGCATCACTCATTCCAAACAAACACGCATGAACACTTGCATTCACTCAAAGGCCCCATGCACCCCATTCACCTATACATTCTCTCTCTCTCTCTCTCTCTCTTCCGGGCGCGTTCCAGAAGTCCGAACATGGAGCCACCCCACCCCCACCCCAGCATCCCTGGCTTTGCTTTGGCTGGGCGGGCACGGGGCACCATCTCGCCCGCCCAGGCCCAGCTGAATCCTCAGGCCGGGCCAGCTCATAGCCAACGCGTGTGACTGCTGCACTGTGCCCGGTGCCCCTCTTAGCTTGGTGCTCTTGGCAGCCGCCTGAGTGGCCTCTATGGTAGCACCGGCCCTGCAAGAGAGGGATCTTCTCTCCCTGCTCCTGGGATGCCCTGTGCGTCATGTGGACTCACAGGGATGATCCTGGGGTGATCAATGGGATATTGTCTGGTCTAGCCATGGCCTTTGTCTCTCTCTCTCTCTCTCTCTCTCTCTCTCTCTCTCTCTCTCTCTCTCTCTCTCAAAATCTTCTTATTTGCAACACAACAACAACTACTACTACAACAGGGGGGAATTAGAATATTTAAAATTTGGATAAGTGAGAGACAGGAATTCCTAGGTGGAGTTGGTGAAACTGAGAGAAATGGTTGTACAAGTTGCACTCTGGGAATCCAGAGGGTTAGCAAATCCACTGCCTTCTTTGAGGAGTCTGCTTCTTTCCCATAGTATTTACTGACATATGTAAATCAAGTAAATATTACAAAGACGCCACACCTCCAAGTACTCCCTCATCCAAATGAAACTACTCCTGGGAGCACAGCCTTTGGAACCTCTCACTGTTTGGAAGTGGGGAAGGTGTAACAATATATACAATCACTTAGAGATTTTTTTTGGTGTGGTAAACACTATATAAATTGATTAAATAAATATATTTACTGCAAAACACAGTTACTGCACTGAACTACGTCCTTGGATTATATCCCAGACTATGCTGCTCCTTAAAGTTACACAATGACAAGATGTTTCTGCAAGGATTGTTCCCATACATACTTGCTCGTAGCTGTCAATAATTGTTTCTGGCTGTTTAATTCTGCCAGTAATGGTTAAGAACATAAGAAGAAGCCTGATGCTGGATCAGACCAAAGGCCTCTCTAGACCAGCATTCTGTTCCCACAGTGGCTAATCAGCTGACCATAGGAAGTTCACAAGCAGGACACAAGAGCAACAGCCCTCTCCTGCTGTCATGCCCCACCTATGACAGTGGAGGTGCAACAGAGGCACTTTGCTCAAACTAAAGAAGCAGTTGCTTTATGTTTTACCAATAAATGTTTGTGAAATCGCATAACTCTACTCAAACATAAAGGAAGTGTTGAATGCTAATTTGGGTAAACAACATATTCCTAATCTCTCATGGATGTAGAACTTTTGCAGACTGATCCTAGAAATGTTTGCTCAAAAGGAAGTGTCCTGGTAGTACATTCCAGGAGAAATTAAAATTAAAAGTCTCATGAAAGGCAGAAAGGTCTTGGTTGGACATGTAATCGAGCGAGTGACAATGTTTATGTGCCTTGCTGACAGTGCCAGCTCAGGTTTTGGAAGGGCCCTGGGCAAAACAGCCTCCATGGGCCGCCCCCCTCACTGAGGGCTCATCTACACCAAGTAGGATATTCCACTATGAAAGCGGTATATAAAAGGGAGGAGTCACAATACCGCTTTACAGCCGTATTAAAGTGTGCTGCAGGATCTACACTACTGCTTTATAGTGGTACTGAAGTGCACTGACAACTGTTGGGGCCCATAACACATCTACACCAAGCTGGATATTGCACTATGAAAGTGGTATGAAAGCGGTATATGGGTATGTGTCAATGGGCCCCAACAGTTGTCAGTGCACCGCTATAATACCACTATAAAGCAGTAGTGTGGCTTCTGCCTTTTATATACCGCTTTCATAGTGGAATGTCCTGCTTGGTGTAGATGAGCCCTGAGTCTAACTTCACCAACTGCTAGTGCTCCTCATCGTCTTTCGCAATGTTGCTACCACTTGCTTGCTTTGATGCTGATCCTGTTTGGTGGCAAATTTAATTCTGCCTTAGTTTGGTTGGTTCATAAGCTTTGCATTTTACAGTACTATGGCTATAGTCAGATTTTATTTTACAGCAGAGAGACAATTTTTGTCCTTCTACCCTTCAGGTCTTCTATTTGAAAACCTTGATACAAATTTTGTTTGAGGTGCAGGTGTGGATTGTACGGATGAAGTCTAGGACTTGAGTCACTTCTTAGGATAGAAGCCAGTTGTATCTAAGCAGACGGAAATTCTTGGCATTGGGCTGGAACATACTGGCCGTGATTTTTATTCTTGGAGACTTGTTATATTTTGTGTTGTAAAACCCTTAGAAGAGCAATTGGAAGAATTTCCTGGAAAAAATGTTTTTGTACTAATGGTACAAATTATTTTTCCTCCAGTTACAATAAAGTGAAATCTTTTTTTAAAATCCCAAATGGATTAAAGACATTGGTGATCAGAGCTTTATAACATCTGCTCAGAAGATTTGTTCTCCACTGCATTGCGGGGTAGGGGTTGAGAAGTTTCTATGGATCCATAAGGAAGCTGGGCTAATTGCTTGAGGTTGCTATTTGCCCCAAAATATAAGAAAGCATTTATATTAATAAGTATCATCAATGCTCTCTGTTCAGCTGTTTTGAAAGGAAAATTTAATGGCATTCCATATGCAAATTGTGTATATCTGGATGGCTGCAAAGAGTTAGAGTTACATGTGTGATTATTGTTTAATTTGTATGCAGATCAAATAATGGTCCAGACCTATTTCTTTTCTAATTACTCTCCCCCTGAAAGTATCCAGCCTTCCTGATCTTATGTAACTGAATCAGTTGCAAAGTTTGCACTCTGAGTTATTAAGGTTCATAATTTTGTTTTAAATGTGTTTGCATCTTTGACAATGGAAATCTGTTAGCTTTTTTTTTTTTTTCCCTTTTCCTCCATTTGATGAAATCAAATATTTCTTTCTGAATTTTATTGCCTGTGGGCAATAAAATTCACTTTGAAGTGAACTGAAATTAACAATTTGATGAGTTTTCCCTTTTTTTGCAGCTGGGATTTTGGCATCAGAATTTGATTCATTAAAATAAAAATGGGTTTCTTTCCTTCACCCATTGAAGGGAGGTTTCCTGGCTGATTAATGAATGGCTAGTGCAATATCTGCTAAATACTATTGAAGTCAGTTGTCAGATACTATTAAATGCTAGCTGCTTCTGAAAAAGTAATTGGACATGAGTGTCAAATATTCACTTATTCAGATAATTTTCAGTTAATATTTGCTATCAAAATGCACAGAAGAGCATTCTGATTATACTTTTGGTGAACTAATGAATTTCAACACTACTCCTCAATTGGCTTGTGAATGCACTGTTTCTAGCCAAAATCATCCACTCCCACTCAAGTACAATTGTATCCAAAGCTGAGCATGGTTGAATTCTGTCACAGAAAGGCAAGAAGAGTTCAAAATGACATACTTCAGATCTAGTTAAAGAAATATGTGCGCGTAAGAAGGATCCAATGTGAATATTACCCACTACATAAAAAAGCTATAGGCATACACCTTATGTGTATCCAAATGTGTATTAGAACATACATTGTAGTGTGAATGCCATCTGTGTTACATTACTTTTAGGAGGTTTGCATGAAAATATTTCACTGCCCATAGTATGGGGCACAAATAGTCTATTATTATTATTATTATTATTATTATTATTATTATTATTATTATTATTATATTTGTATCCTGCCTTTTGCCCAATGCTGGGCCTCAAGGTGGCCATGTGTAATGTCTTTTCAAAGTAGAACTTTTGACTCAAAGGAGTTCTGCGGCATGTATGACTCAATTTGCATTTGCAAGCAAAGCTGCAGGCTTTCCCCTGAATTCCAGGAAGTTTTTTGTGCATTTCCCCCCTGCAGGTGCAGCAATTTCCCCAAACTTCTGAGCAATTTGTGCAAAGTTGGGTGTAACTAGCACAAATTGCTCAGAAATGTGTGCAAAGGAACGCCTCCTCCCATATGTACCTCCCATATGTACCCTAAGGTTATCCTCAGGGGTCCTTCTCCGCGAGCCCCTGCCAAAGGAAGTGAGGCAGGTGGCTACCAGGAGGAGGGCCTTCTCTGCTGTGGCACCCCAGCTGTGGAATGAGCTCCCTAAGGAGGTTCGCTTGGCACCTACATTATATGCTTTTAGACACCAGGTGAAGACCTTTTTATTCTCCCAGCATTTTAACAGTCTATAAATAAATGTTAACTTGGTGTTTTAAATTTGTAATTTTGCATTGCTGCTGTTTTTGTCTGGTTGAGCTTTTATATTGTATTTTATATTATGGTTTTATACTGTTGTTTTATACTATGAATGGTTTTAATTTTTGTGAACCGCCCAGAGAGCTCCGGCTATTGGCCGGTATAGAAATGTAATAAATAAATAAATAAATAAAATTGCAGAACCTGTGTGTGTGGGAAAACATGCACAAAATGCCTGGAAAATTCATGAACTGGTCTGTAGAGAGTCGGGCGCTGCAGCAGGAACCAGAACAAAGTCCAAGGGGGCAAACTTAGGAAAACTCATCAAATTCCCTCTCAAATGCATTTCTCTGACGTCCCTGCCATAGCATCCCTACTTCCATTGCCCATAGCATTTCTCTCACAACCAGGTTCAATCCCTGTGTTGGAACTCGGCTGGAAAAGGATTCAAGTTCAGATGCTGCCATGGACCGTCCAGGCCTTGTGCAACGAGTGGATGAGAAAACAGGTAAAATAGTGTCGTTGTCATCCCTCAGCACCACTGCTTTTAGCCCTTCCCTTCTGGTGGCCTTTTCTGTTCTCACCAGGTAGAAATATATAACCTCCCTCTAACAGCCTTAAAACTCTCTGGGTCTCATGGGACTGGCTATTAGACATGGGGGTGGGTAACGCAAAAAGAAAAAGAGACCACAAAGTTTCAAATAATAATGTTAGAATTATACTGGGAAAAATGTCATTAGGGAAAGGTTTAAAATCTCAATGGATACACACAATGCACATAAAAATCCATAGGAGCAATAGGGTGCTAAAACAACCAGGGATGAACACATCCATGTAACTAGACTGTGGCCTTAGCTAGACCTAAGGTTTATCCCGGAGTCGTCCCGGGGTCATCCCTGCCTGCTCCCGGGATCCCCTGTTTGTCATTTACATGAACAGGGATGACCCCGGGATAAACCTTAGGTCTAGCTAAGACCAGCGTCCCTATTTTATCCAGATCTCTTATTCAAGCAATATCTTATGATCCTTGGTTCAGTCCTCCAGTTCCAACAGCTCTTATTTTTTTCTTTCCTCTCTCTCTCTCCCCTTCTCTTTACTGCTCTGCCTCTGGCTTATATCTCTAAAATGATTTTGCTCTTTCTACCCAACTCAAACCAATCAGGAGGGTAGTTTCTTTTTCATGTGTGCAAGCTAAGTTTCTGTTTCCTGCGTTAAAATGTATCCTCCCTCCCTCCTTCCGTCCCCTTCTCTTCCTCTGACCTCCAGTTGAACTTTATAATCTCAGTGGTTTTTGAGCAAAACTTCCTTCACCTCTACATTCTAATTAAACCTTTGACCTCTAAACTAACTTTTGGACTGAAACTGACTAACGGACCCACCCATCCACTAATATCCAATAATAATAATAATAATAATAATAATAATAATAATAATAATAATAATAATAATAATATCCTACAACCAAACTAAATACAAAATGAAAAACAGATCTGTTCCTTCACAATGTTAAACGTTACACCCATTCATATAAAACGCTTGCTTTATATGTGAATATGGCTGCTGCTGACAGATCTAGTTTGATCCCTTAGAAACTTTGACTGCATCATGGAACATTCGTACCGTTTGAGCAGAACCATAAGGTGAGCATGGATGTCTGCCAGGGCTCAGAATAAATGTCATGATGTGTCATCATATGCTGTGACGGGCGGTGATGATCACCTTGATGAACATCAATCAGAAGGGAGCAGGGACACATCGGCCAGCGTGCAAAGCGTGGAATGCCATGTCAGTAACAAACTTGCCTTCTCTTAAACCAGATCCCTGCATAAGCCTTGATGAATTACTTGAGCTGTTCACACAACCAAATTCCTGCCATCGGTGGCTCCTGTGTTGCTTTACAAAACACACAGTGAAAAGGGAGCAGTTAATCCCTCTGAATTCTCCCCGTGGGCCCACCGTGGGGTGTCTTTTCAAATTATTATCCTGTGATGAGACTTCCCATACTTGCCCATCTCCCCTGATGAAATATTGATGTGTATAGAAGGATTATCATTCTTGTAGACTGTCTGTCTGCCTCTTCATCCATCCTGTACTTTATAGGGCTATGTGGAAGAACCTGGGTTGGGTTTTTCCCCATAATAAATAGTTATAGCTGAATCATTATACCAAGTGACTAGCAGTGCTTTAAATATATGAATAAAATGGGACACAGCAATCCTAATGCAACCGGAAGTGCTCTGGCAGCTTCCCCCCAAAGGCTGCTTGCAATTTCACCTCCTTTAAGTTAGCAGGACGAGGCTAGAGATACACTGTAGGCTTGACCCTGGATGCTAACTGAACAGCTGGTGCAAAACTGTTTTATAGCGTGAAGCGGGAGGCCCTCTGTTCCTGATAAGACTGTCTAGACAGCGAATCTAAATGCTGGCAAATGGATAGATAGGGCGGGGAGGGGAAAGATAGGGAAAATGTGGCGTACATGCATATGAGGGAACACAGAAAAGTTTCTTGTTTCCAGGAGCTGGTTTATAACTACCTTGCTTGTCTGTTCTGTATCTGCTTTCCAGCTCAAAAAAAGCTACTTTCTAAGAATCTCAGCTTCCTTTGAAATACAAGGTCCTAGTTCTCATTGTTGAAGCTCAAGAGGCAGTGTCTTCAGAAGATGTGTAAGGCTGGGGGCCTGGGGGGCGGGGGTTGTGGCCAAAAGGCACTGACCTGCACAGTTTCCTGCCCTTCTGCATGACCCTCGCTCCACATCAACTCCACAGCTTCTTCATCTTTGCCTTCTAATCCCTCAGCCCTTCATGAGAGCCCACATTCCAAACAGAGGTTCCAATCCTACGTGCACGTGCTCGAGAACCAGCACCATTCAAACGAGTGGGGCTGCTCATTAAACAAGCCCAGGGTGGGATGTGAAATGCATGCATGGCTTTCAAGTGTCTTGGTTTCACTTTACAAATAACTGCTGCAGGGAGAAAGGTGATCTGGATCAAGCATTGGTGCAGCTAGGGCTAGACCTCATGACTACGCAGCCCATGTTCTCCTGCAAATGACCAGCCAGAGAGTGGCAGTGGCAACAGGCCCACCAGCATAGGCATGATGAGACCCATAGTATTCTTTCCTTCTTATTTTTAAAAGTATTATCTCGACAGCATGGCAGCTGGTGATATGCACATGGTTATAGATGCTCATTTTATTATTATTTTGCATTTAAAATACATTGGGCATTTCTACATGAGGCTTTTATCCTGCGTCTTTACCAAGGCTTCTGCTTCTGGATTCTTTGCGAGATTTTTCCAGGGGTTTTCTTTTCTTTTGGCCTTTCTATATGTTCCACTACACAACCACTAGGTGGTGCCATGGTATAACAGAATAAAAAGTGTCACATTTTCCCGGTTAGGGGAAGAAAAAAAAAGCCTGAGATAATGGTTGCAAAGCATGGGAGAGGTGCTGGAGGATTACAGTGCTGTGTAAAGGACCCCTAAACTACCACAAGTGAGCAATCATGAGAGCACAAATAAAAGCCTCATGTAGCAACAGTTGTTCTCTCTTTCTGCATCAAAATGGTGCTTATTCCTAGTAAATGAATTTAGCAGCAGGAAGCAGAAGCAAGCTCCATTTTGTTCCTATACCTATATATAGCTATGTCTATATATAATATGTGTCAGGAATATAGCGTGCAAAGCATGGGATGGTGGTGGGTAGGGAGGGGGGAAGAAGAGAAATTTTAAAGGTATGCCTCATGAGCCTCGTGTGGCGCAGAGCGGTAAAGCAGCAGTTTCTGCAGCTGAAACTCTCCCCACGGCCTGAGTTCAATCCCAGCGGAAGCTGGTTTTAGGTAGCCGGCTCTGGTCGACTCAGCTTTCCATCCTCCCGAGGTCGGTAAAATGAGTACCTAGTTAGCTGAGGGAAAGGTAATAATGGCCGGGGAAGGCAACGGCAAACCACCCCGCTATAAGGCCTGCCAAGAAAATGTCAGCGAAAGCTGGTGTCCCTCCAAGAGTCATGACTCAGTGCTTGCATGAGAGGTTCCTTTTCTTTTCCTTTCTTTTCCTGAAGTAATATTCATGGCCATTAGGGTGACCATATGAAAAAGAGGACAGGGCTCCTGTACCTTTAACAGTTGCATAGAAAAGGGAATTTCAGCAGGTGCCATTTGTATGCATGTTGCACCTGATGAAATTCCCTCTTCATCACACCAGTTATACTGCAGCTATACTGTGACCAGATTTAAAAGAGGGCAGGGCACCTGCAGCTTTAACAGTTGTGATGAAGAGGAAATTTCACCAGGTTCCTCATATATACAAATTACACCTGATGAAATTCCCTTTTCAATACAACGGTTAATGACACAGGAGCCCTGTCCTCCTTTTCATATGGTCACCCTACATTGAAAGCGTCTCCCCCTTTCATAAGACCATTACATTCAAAGTCTAAAATTACCTAACTGCACCAATGGGATTAGAACAGTGGCACCCTTTCCCCCTTGTACAATGGTGAAAAATCACCCACCCACCCACCTCTCATTCAATGCTGCTGTTCCCTAGGAAAAAGAGCAGCTTTGGGTGGGAATTTTCACCAGAACTGTGGTGAAGAGGGAAAGGGTTAACTCATGCATCATTCTGCCGTTGATTTCTTAGTGGTTATAATCCACAAACACCCTGAACTTTGGCTCACAGTTCAGGTGCTTCAGGATTCCTTAGTGTAGAATTTGGATATTTCTTGGGGGTGGGGGAATGCAGCCACGTATATGCAAACTTTTGCAAATGTTAAAGAGCAAGTGTTAAATATGCAAACATTTGCAAACGTTAGATACCGCCCCTCCCTTGGCACAGTCACCAGTTCACAATCCAGACGTTCTCCATGAATCAGGTGGTGTTTTTAAATATTTCCATTAATTCAGATAACATTTTCAAATATGTTAAAAACAAAACAAATAAAGTTCAACATTGCTTATTGATATTTAAAAAGCTAATGAAGTTATATCCGGTTTTGTTCTCCTTTATTTTTTAACCTGTATTCTTAATTAACCTGTAGATGATCGCTAAATGGCTGACCTCTAACTTAAGCTTCCTCCCTTATCTTAAGTTTTATTTTTTTATTTTTTATTTATTTAAGCATTTTTATGCCGCCATTCAGCCAAAAAAGGCTCTCACGGCGGCTTACAAAAGTCTTTCTTGACAGTCCCTGCCCACAGGCTTACAATCTAAAAGACATGACACAAAAGGAAAGGGGATTGGGAGGGAGGAGGAGGACTGAGCAATCAAGTTGTTAGGACTGAGGTGTGGGGGGGGGAGTTGTGGGCTTGAGTTAACTTTTACATTCTTTCAAGCTTATCTGAACTGCCAATGGCATTCCTTGAGGAAGACTGTGGGGGTGGGTGAGAATAAAAACACTGACTTTTAAATAAAACTAACCAGAAAAATAAAATCAAACAGCAAGTTGGTAGGTACTATATATATTTGAAGAGTGTAGAAAAGTAGGTCAATAATAGTAAGAATTGTGTAGGGTGACCATATGGAAAGAAGGACAGGGCTCCTGTATTTTTAACAGTTGTATAGAAATGGGAATTTCAGCAGGTGTCACATATATACATGCAGCACCTGGGGAGACATGAGAGCACTCTTCAAATAGTTAAAAGGTTGTCACACAGAGGAGGGCCAGGATCACTTCTCGATCCTCCCAGAGTGCAGGACACGGAATAACGGGCTCAAGTTCAAGGAAGCCAGATTCCAGCTGGACATCAGGAAAAACTTCCTGACGGTTAGAGCAGTACGACAATGGAACCAGTTACCTAGGGAGGTTGTGGGCTCTCCCACACTAGAGGCCTTCAAGAGGCAGCTGGACAACCATCTGTCAGGGATGCTTTAGGGTGGATTCCTGCATTGAGCAGGGGGTTGGACTCGATGGCCTTATAGGCCCCTTCCAACTCTACTATTCTATGATTCTATAAATCCCCTCTTCATCACAATAGTTAAAGCTGCAGGAGCCCTGCCTTCTTAACCAGATACAAAAGAGGGCAGGGCTCCTGCAGCTTTAAATGTTGTGATCAAGAGGGAATTTCACCAGGTTCTACATGCATACAAATGACATTTGCTGAAATTACCTATTTATTTATTTATTGCATTTCTATACTGCCCAATAGCTGAAGTAACTGTTAAAGATCCAGGATCCCTCTCCCCTTCTTCATATGGTCACCGTAGATTTGTGGTGGCACAGTAAGAGGCAGAGTTGTCATCTTTGCTCTGAGTTAGGCTCTTCGGCAATTTCCAAGGCGAGGAGCATCTTTCTCAGAGCCGCTCTTCCATGCAAGGGCCGTGTTTTGGCTCCACCTTATTAGCAATCACCCTTTGTCTATTAGCATTCACCTGCTGCTAGTAGCCATTCCAGAAACTCTGGCCCAGCGCCTGGGATTCCCTAGAGTGCCCCAAAGAGAGCTCCAAAAGTGGACGTGGTTTTGCTAATTATCAAAGCCAACTGTTGTCTGGCTGGCTAGCCTGTGTTAACACATTTCCCTTTCTTTGAATGCCGGTGCGAGCGGAACATACTGTGATTATGCTAATGAGCGCTGGCCCTGCCACATAATAACATATGTGAGATGCACTGTTTCCCCTAATTGCTTCATTCTAGCCTTATTGGTCCGCCTGCAATATTTATAGGCTTATTTTCCCACTGCAGAAAGGTCAGCGTGCTTCACATAATTACAGTATGCACATAACGAAGAGGGCGATCCAGCCTAGAAGGGCCAGAACGTGGCACCGCAGTTGAGAGGCTGCTGGATCCCCAGAGCCACCTCGGAAGGGTCCGCTGCTCTCTTGCTTTGCAGTGGGTTGGCCCAGGAGAGTGGTCGAGGGGGGTTGCTGCTGACCCACCTTAAAGCACAGGCATCACAGGGGGAGAGAGCAGCCTGCTAAGCGTGAGCTCAACTATTCTGTGCAAAATGGAGAGATGAGTGTCTCTCTTGGCTTGTCCACAGACAGACAGCTAATGGTGCTTGCTTTCATGGGCTTTGACGGGCAGCTGATCTTCAGTGCACTTGGAATGCAGGTCACACCTACCTACCAAGACAGAACCTGATCTGGAAAAACTGCCAGGATAGGTGTGTGTGTGGGGGGGAGCAGATGAGGCTTTTATGGTGCAATTTCCATGCTTCATTGACAGAACTGTATGGTGTGTGTGGGGGTGTCCAGATTTCACCATCTTCAATTAGTGATCCTGTTATATTTTCCCACCACTGCTTCTATCATATCTTTGTTGAGGCCATGAGACAGAGAGGATGCAGGACCTCTTCTCCTGTGCCCATGAGCTGGACATCAGAAAAAACTTCCTGACTGTTAGAGCAGTACGACAATGGAACCACTTACCTAGGGAGGTGGTGGGCTCTCCCACACTAGAGGCCTTCAAGAGGCAGCTGGACAACCCTCTGTCAGGGATGCTTTAGGGTAGATTCTTGCACTGAGTAGGGGGTTGGACTCGATGGCCTTATAGGCCCCTTCCAACTCTACTGTTCTATGATTCTATGACCTGTTAAACTTTGCAACTGAGAATCTAGCATCTGGATTTGCTTTCTTCCCTCCTCCCGCTCCATCCTCGTTCCTTTTCGTGTCATGTCTTTTAGATTTTAAGCCTGCAGGCAGGGACTGTCTTATTTCTTATCTTTGTAAGCCACCTTGGGAGCCTTTTTGGCAAAAAGGCAAGATAAAAATGCTATAAAATCAATCAATCTATACTTCTCTTACCGTTATGGAGAAAAAGACAGAATGTTGGCATGGTGCATGTTTGAATAATTTGGACATTCTAAATCTTGCTCTGGATCCATAGGGGTTGGTTCCAGGCTGAGGCAGATCACAGCCGATTCTGAAACTCTGAAGTGGTGTGTGTGTGTGTGTGTGTGTGTGTGTGTGTGTGTGTGTGTGTGTGTGTGTATACACAGCTGTAATATAGATATAAAATAACATGGGAGGCAGGATAGAATCCTGTGGGACACTGTAGGCCAAAAGCTGTGGATTTCAACAGTAATCCCCCAGCACCACTATCTGGATGCAACCCAACAGGAAGGGCCAGAACCACTGACAAACAGTGCCATGTACTGCCCCGTGAACCATAGTCAATGGTATTGAAACCTCTGATACTGCCATGCTCCCCCCCCACTCATCCAGTCATCCACCAGGGTGACCAAAGCCAGTTTCAGAGTGCTTTCAGATGGAGGGCTCCTAGCACTCACAATCAAAAGCCATTCTGCATCTATTCTACCTTTTCTCCGTAACAGATTTTAAGCATGACACAGGCAGAAGAAGCAGTGGAAAAACTTGCAAGGGCTACAAACTGAAGACGATGATGTCTGGACTCAATGAAAAAGTCTATGAATGAGGCACTGCCTGGAAGTACCCTCAGCCCCATATCTGAAATGAAAACCCAATTGAAATAGCTCCAGATAATCTGGAGGAGGGCCTTAGATGACAAATGTAGTATACAAGTAGGTTCACGCTGGGAGAGATGCCTCACCATTGTGGTCCAAAGCTGTGTAAGGCTTTATAGGTGAAAACCAGCAGCTTGAATTGAGCTCAGAAACATAAAGGCAGCCAGTGCAAATGAGCCAGTATCAGTGTTATATGTTTGGACCATCTTGTCCCTATTATCAATCTGGTTGATTGCACATGCTGCAGCTTCTGAACTGTCTTCAAAGGCAGCCCCATATACAGAGCATTAGAGGTTATCAGAGCATTGCTAGATGAAACCAGGGCCATAGCTAGACCTAAGGTTTATCCCTGGATCGTCCAGGGGTCAAACCTGTTCATCTAGGTGACACACAGGGGATCCAGTGCTCAGGCAGGGGCGAACCCTGGATGATCCCAGGATAAACCATAGGTCTAGCTGTGGCCTAGGAGACACACGGGGGATCCAGTGCTCAGGCCGGGGCGAACCCTGGATGATCCCAGGATAAATCTTAGGTCTAGCTGTGGCCCAGGTTATCCCTGTCCAGATAGGGGTGTAGCTGGGCCACCAGCAGGTGACATTCCATGCTACTGAGGCCACTTGAGCCTCAAGATATAGAGATGGCTCCAGGAGAACCCCCAAGGTATTAATCTGCTTCTTTAGGGGGAGTGCAACCCAATCCATAACAGGATGAACACCAACTATACCATCAGAAGAACCATCTACTAACAGCATCTCAGTCTTGTCTGGATTGAGCTTCAGTTTATTAGCCCTCATCCAGTCCATTGTTACCGCCAGGCACCAATCTAGCATATCCACAGCTTCACCTGATGAAGATGAAAAGGAGATGTTTTCATGTAGATGTTAAATAATATTGGAGACAAAAGTGCCCAATATGGAATAGTATACTGGAGAATTCATGAGGCTGAGAAGTATTTCCAAGCACCACCTTCTGGAGCCGACCATTCAAGTACAAATGAAACCACTGCAGTGGAGTACCTCCCACTTCCAACTCAGACAATTGTGCCAGAAGGATACCATGATCAATGGTATCGAAAGCTGCCAAGAGATCAAGGAGAACCAAGGAGGTCACACTTCCCCTGTCTCTCTCCCAATGTAGGCCATCATCCAGAGTGATGAAGCCGGTTTCCATGCCCAAACCCAGCCTGAATGCCAACTGAAATGGATCCAGATAAACACCTGTTGGTTCTGTGTAGAAACAATGGTCGAAGAAAGGGAAATAAACTGGTTTGCAGCAGAAACAGTGTTGGGGATTTGATATTATTATTATTATTATTATTATTTATTTATTTATATAGCACCATCAATGTACATGGTGCTGTACAGAGTAAAACAATGTGCTTACATCCTAATAGGTGCTGGTGTTGTTTTGATACCAGCTCTGAATGGTGTGTGCCTGCTTCTGCCCCCCATGTAATACCTAATCAATTGTACAGATGTTATAACTAGATGAGTATGAAGGAGACCAGCCATTTCTAGTGAGCTTCTCATTGAAAAGGACATGGGTCTTCTGCAACAGTGCTGAGAATGTTGTGCCCCAGCCATTTTTGTCACATCTCTGTCTCTTATGAGTGCCAGAAGAAGCATAGAACAACGCAAATGGCATGATTAGGTGCAGAAGCTTCACATTGAAGAATGGCTCATGCATCTCACCATGACAGGGTCGGTCCTGGTAGCCCTCACTGCTCCAGACACCCTGTCCACATCCTTGAGATCTATGACTTTAAAAAGAATCCAGAGCTGGCCCTGCCATTAGGTAGAGGGAGTCAGCCACCTCAGGCTGCTGATTTTGGGTTGTCATGAAAGGGCAGCAAGTGGGTTTGTTATTTAATTTATTATTATTACATTTGGACTCCCAGGGAAAGGGGCTTGTGGGATTTTTTGCCACAAGTGCCAAAATACCTTGGTTTTATGCACCTTGACTTGCGGGTGAAATAGAGGCACCATTTGCTCTTCTGCCTCAGGCAGCAAACTCTTTTGAGTTGACCCTGAGCAGCAGCTGATACACATTTGCCCCTTGCACACTGGCTGGAAAGCACAGAAAAGAAACATGGGTCACTTTCACGTTCCCTTTCAATGCATGTTTTCTTGTAGCACGGAAAGGCGTTATGACAGGGGACCTGGTGGCGAACTGGGTCTGAAAAGTGCAAAATGCTATCCATCACTTTGCTATTCAGTAACCCCAAGCACAAATATTAAATGTCACTCTCAGCTCCAGATTTTTAAATTGGTACACACTAGATATTTGGCACGTCAGCACCAAGATAATTTTGGGCGGCCCGTTTCTCCTGAACAAATTGAAAATCTGATTAGCTGCAAGAAAACGGCATAGACATTCAACCTTCTTCCCTAGGAATACAGCTGCAAGACGGAAAGACGAGCCAATGTGATATGCACATTTGTCCAGGTTGTTGTTGCCTTTCCTCAGATAAAGACAGAGTCGAGTTTCTAGAGGGTGCTCAGGGCGATGCAGTAGGATATGAAAGGTGTGTGTTGGCAAAGGTAATTCTAAGATCATTAGTAAGTGTTAATTGTGTGACACTGATGATCAAAAGGGTTCCTTTCTGATTGGCTACATCTGCTCATGCTGAGCTGTTTTCCTATGATCCCAGATTATCATCAGCCCTGTGTGTGCGTAGACCCTAATTCACAGCAAGGGAAGCAGAATGCAACCCAATAAATGGCTTTATGGCACCTGTCTGTATATTCATTACGACGCACACATATATTTACAAATGTGATTTAGGGCTATAGCTTGTAAAGAGTGTGGCAGATCATCCCAAAGGGGAGATCTACACTACTGCTTTAAAGCACTTTATAACAGTTTTGACAACTGTTGGGGCCGAGGACACACTGCATATACAGGTTTCAAAATGTTTTCAAAGCACTTTAAAGTGCTTTAAAGCGCTTTAAAAGCAGTAGTGTAGATCCCCCCCCCCCGGTTGCCAAGGCATACACCAAATTCTTTTCTGACTCCTCCAAGTTCAGATTTTGTCTGCACTGTGGTTGGGCGAGGCAATGGAATTTCATCCTATTCCCTCAGTCAGTGCCAATATCTTCATTTGATTGACAACAGATCAGGCACTCACTCCCATATGGTTTGGGAATCCTCTTTGGAAAGGAACAATAATGCAAGTAGAAACAGAGTGGCTCACCTAATCAGACTAAATAATTGGGTATGACTGATTAAGGTCAGTTGTATTTTTAGTTTTGGTTTTTGGATGGTTAATTTTCAGCTTCCTTGAAAACCTGGAGTGTGTTCAGAGGAGGGCAACCAGGATGATCAGGGGTCTGGAAACAAAGCCCTATGAAGAGAGACTGAAAGAACTGGGCATGTTTAGCCTGGAGAAGAGAAGATTGAGGGGAGACATGATAGCACTCTTCAAATACTTAAAAGGTTGTTACACAGAGGAGGGCCAGGATCTCTTCTCGATCCTCCCAGAGTGCAGGACACCGAATAACGGGCTCAAGTTACAGGAAGCCAGATTCTGGCTGGACATCAGAAAAAACATCCTGACTGTTAGAGCAGTGCGACAATGGAACCAGTTACCTAGAGAGGTTGTGCGCTCTCTGACACTAGAGGCCTTCAAGAGGCAGCTGGACAACCATCTGTCAGGGATGCTTTAGGGTGGATTCCTGCATTGACTGGTTGGACTCGATGGACTTGTAGGCCCCTTCCAACTCTGCTGTTCTATGATGCTATGACCCTCCCTCAAAGGGCAATTTGGTAGGTTTCAGGGGTATAATTTTTTGTGACACCTCAACTGGGCCATTTAAATAGCAGCAGTCAAATAAAATACATATATAGATTCACATACTCCACTCATTTCTATTCTCTTCCGCTCATTGGGTCTTACTTCCTACGAAATATGCTGAAGGGGAGAGACTTAGCCAAAGATCCAGTTTAGCAAAATGCTTGCGTAATTGCAAGAGGCATTATTTCTCCAAACCACAAGGTATTTGACAACCACACCTGTGAACTTCGTTATTTGAGAAATAGCGAAAACTGGTGAAACAGTCAAATATATGCCCGCGAGGTGTGCTGAATTGGGATGGGCTTATACAGGGGAGACTATGGCCACAGCTAGACCTAAGGGTTATCCTGGGATCATCCAGGGTTCGCCCCTGCCTGAGCACTGGATCCCCTGTGTGTCACCTAGATGGACAGGTTTGACCCCTGGACGATCCAGGGATAAACCTTAGGTCTAGCTATGGCCTTGGGTTCAAACACCTGTTCTGCCATGAAGTGCACTGGATGATCTTGGGCCAGTCACGATCTCTTGACCTAGCCTATATCACAGGACTGTTGTTGTTGTTGTTGTTGTGTGTGTGTGTGTACTACTACTACTATTACTACTACTAGTAGTAGGGAAGCCATATATATCTGTGAGGAAAAGTGAAATGGAAGTGTAATGAATAATAATGCTCATGTCTTCCTTACGGAGCTTTGAACTTTTCTACATGAGGCTTTTAACTCACCATTTTACCGAAGCATCTGTTCTGGATTCTTTGTGGGATTAAGATCTGCTCCTTTACACATGTTTCTCCCCCAGGTTCTCTCTCTCTCTCTCTCTCTCTCTCTCTCTCTCTCTCTTCCATTACACCACGACTAGGTGGTGCTGTAGTATAACAGAATTGCACAAATATACCAGGATTTCATGCTGCCATACTAGTGTTTCCTTGTTAGAACTCCACCCACAACTAAAATCGTTTCAAAGAACTAGAGATGCTCCTGGAGGGAATTCATTCCATAGTAGACTCAATTTGCTTGACCTCAATTTGCTTGTAATGTTCGAGCACGTATATATGTGGCATTCCAGTGGCCCACCCAGGATGGCCAGACACGGAAGAGAGTAAGGCTCCTGCACCTTTAATATCTGCTGCTACACTACACCTGCTGAAATTCCCTCTTCTGCACAACTGTTAAAAGTTCACCAACTCCATCATCTATTGCATCTGGCCTCCTTAATCCTTCCCCACCTAACTACAGGACGGAATGCTACAGCATCTTCGTCCTCAGATCAATAAACACTATGTAAAGACAGACAAACACTCTGAAGGGCAGTGTTTTCAACACACCTTTGCTGCTTCCCAAGGCATTTTATTTTCAGGACAGAAAATGTGATTTCAAACCATCTACAATCACATTCAGCCCACAATCCTAGAACCATGTGCCGAGGGGTAAACCCCACTGAAGCCGTGTGTAGGATCACACTATCAGACTGTCTGTTTTCAGCCACTATAGCTTTCTAAAACAGTTGAAATTTTTGGTGTATCCTTTCCATCTTTCAGATTTCCCCCCATGGGTTTGTCCTTTGTGCTCCTCTGCTACGCCCCTTAAGCCCTCCTTATGGAGGAGACATTTTGTTTTGGGAAATTATGGCAGGACCAAGAGTGGGCAACTTGTAGCCTTCTAGATATTGTTGGACTACATCTCCCATCAGCCTTTGCAAGCATAGCCAATGGAAAAGGATGATGATGATGATGATGATTTCTTACCTGCCTCTCCATTTTGATCGAGGCGGGGAACAACAGTAAGTAAAAAATACATAAAATACTGATTAAAAACATAGTACACAATGTTAAAGCATCCTAAAAAAAATCCTAAAAGCATCCTAAAATTACACTGGATAGGCCTGCTGTAAGAGATCAGTGCTTGCTTATAGCTTTCTTAAATGCTAAAAGACTGTTAAGTTGACGAGTCTCCTCCGGCAGGCCATTCCACAGTCTGGGAGCAGCAGAAGAGAAGGTCCTCTGGGTAATACCTGTCAGCCGAGTTTTGGCTGGCTGAAGGAAATTCTTCTCAGAGGATCTGAGTGTGTGGGGCTGATTGTACGGGAGAAGGCGATCCTGCAGGTAGCCTGGACCCAAACCATGGAGGGCTTTAAAGGTGATAAGCAACACTTTATACTTTGCCCGGAAACTAATTGGCTAATGGGTATTGCAGCCCAACAACGCTTAGAAGGCCACAAGTTACCCATGCCTGAACTAAAGAAATAAGTTAAGTAGTAATACAATCGCATAAATGTCTATTCATTAAGTTCAATGGAGCTCACTTCTCGGCAAGTGGGTAGATAGGATTGCAGCCTTCAAGGCGGGTCTTTTCTTGGGTTTCAGAGTTAATTTGCTTTGTTGCCATCGATTGTAAGACACGCACTAATTTCAGTACCACCAACAGAGAAAAAACCCTAAGACACGCCTACGATTCTAAGACGCACCCCATTTTTAAAGATGTTTATATGGGGGGAAAAGTGCATCTTATAATTGAAGAAATACAGTATGTTAATTCAGCAATATGCTATAGTCATCAGTATGACCTTTTAAGAGCAAGTGATTTGTGGTCTGCACTCTAAACTGTTTTTTTTAATATATAAAGAGATGTTCTTATATATATTTTTAATATATGCATGTTCTCTTATCGCTTAAAGTTAGTTTTGGAGACAAAATATGAATTTGTCTGATTGACAGTAATGGTTCTAAAAAGAAACCATTTAAATATTATTTACATATTATCTGACTCCATAATAACTAAGCTATCATGGAATCGTATTGTCATTAAATGAGTCTTTGACACGACAGCTCATAAGAAGGCTGCTATGAAAATTAGACAACTAGAGTTGAAAGACTTTTGGAAGAAAGTTACTTGTGGGTGTCCAAATCGTCAGTTTTGCAGTACACCTCATGTTGTTCTTCATTCAAAATGTCTGTTCTGGTTACAAGATGGAGGGTTGCTCCCATTTCAAAGTTTTGTTTCAGTGACACTCATACAAACATGGAACCCATCCTCATTTTGCAAATGAAGGTGTTATTATAGTTAAGTAGCCCCTTTAATGAAGCCCACAGGAATATCCTGAAGCAGATTATTTGACCTGTACGTGTTCGTATTTGCCAGTATATGCAAATACAAAAGAACAATCCGTTTCTGAGGCTAACAGCAGGGTACCACTGGGAGGTTTTATTATATGCAGCGGTATATAAATGTCACAAATTAAGAAATATAATACATGGATCTCTATGAGAGCAATGCAGCCTTTTCTGTTAGCCTGTTGGAAAAATACATTGATGTCTTTAAAGGGAAGAGGAAGAGGTATATACAGTAGTGTACAGCATAAGCCCATGCAATTTGTTACTTCCTTGAGATCACAGAATTTGGGAGATAATATTCTTACATCTTATTGAGAGTGTAAATTAGGGGTAGGCAATCCGTGGCCCTCCAGATATTTTGGCCCACAACTCCCATCAGCCCTCTCTAGCATAGACAATGGCAAAGGATGATGGGAATTATAAGACTAAACAACCGGAGGGCCACAAGTCCCCCACCCCTGATGTATGGTGGTCACAGATCATAGTCTTAAGGTGCTTTCAGAAGTCCAGATAAACCGAGTAGCAACCTAGTTCCTCTGACCTGTCTTGATCACAGGATGGAGAACTGGAGTGACGGTTGGGGGATTAGAGAGCTTGGGTTTCAGGTGTCAGGTAATAGAGCCCATGTAGACAAAAAGAAAGAAAGAAAGAAGCTCCAGCTGTTCCACACTGGAATGAGTCTGACAGAGCATATTGTGTCAGTTACTAAATATCATGGAGAGTACTCCTGTCACACCCTAGCAGATGTCTTGTGGGCCAACTCTACCATTAGGCAGAAGCAATGACAACATCAGACAGCAGATGCTGGAGGTGGTCAATAGCAGCAACCCCTTGACTATTCCCTTTTGGGAGGACAGAGCAGCGCATGCCACACTCGCCTGCTTCTTCAGGTGTGGTAGAGGATGCTCAACATGTTGCCAGTGTTGAGGTAAGATTCAACTGCCAGTTCATTTGGCTACTGGGATGTTACACGTCTCTATATAATGAACTGGTGGTTATGGTTACGTGTTCCTATTATATCCCTGTATTTTATGGTGAGTATTTCTGAGATGAGCCACAGGAAGAATGGTGGATTTGCATATGCTTGATGATTGGTTGAGTGAGTGAAGGGGCGGTAAAATGTGTATTTGTTATATACATTGTGAGCTGTGCTGGATGAGAGAGGATTTTAGGACTGAGAGAGACAGACAGACAGACAGGTCTGTGGTAATGGTGAGGTGATTGAGAGTGTGATCTAGAGTACTGTGTATGAGAGAAAATATAGAGAGCGAGCCAATAAGACTTATTTATTACTGTAATTAAGGAAGCTTTCTTTGTTTATAAAATTCTTCAACTTCTGCTCTTTGCTACATAATAGGGGGGTAATAAAGGAAGCAGTATTTATTTATTTATTATTGCATTTATATCCTGCTTTTTTTCCTCCAAGGAACCCAAGGCAGCGTACATAATCCTCCTCTTCTCCATTTTATTCTCACAACAACAACCCTGTGTGGTAGGTTGGGCTGAGAGTCTGTGATTGGCCCAAAGTCATCCAGTGGGTTTCCACGGCCGAGTGGGGACTAGAACCCGGATCTCCCAACTCCCAGTCCAACACCTTAGCCACCACACTGGTGCTCAGTACAAGGTCATAGGGTAAAAAGGGTTGGGACTCAGCCTTAAAGGTTTTGGTGGGAGCGAAAACCAGTGTGTGTGAGAGAAAGTAGCCTCATCTACACCAAGCAGGATATTGCTCTATGAAAGCGGTATATAAAAGACAGGAGCCACACCAAGCTGGATATAGCGGTATGAAAGTGGTTTATGGTATGTGTCATGGGCCCAAACAGTTGTCAGTGCACTTCAATACCTCTATAAGGCAGTAGTGTGGCTCCTGCCTTTTATACACTGCTTTCATACTACATTCATAATGCAATATCTTGCTTGGTGTAGATTAGTCCAGTGGTTGCTGCTGGGGTGAGAAAGGCCAGTTAGAGAAGGGGAATTCTTGTTAGGAGAAGGCAGGAACACCACAGCGTCTGTATGTGGAATGGGGAGGGTGTGCCATTTTGTCTTTTGTCTCAGGTAGTGAAATGTCTTGGCCTGGGCCTGAGCAGCTGCCACTGAAAAGGGCAACCTAGCTGCTCCCTCTCTAACATCTAATAGAACATATCCTCACTGTCACATTCCAATGTTCTGTATTTCTCTGCCTTCTGCCAGTCTGTGACCTGGAGAGAGGTTGAGAAAATGCGGAATGTTGCTGTGAGATCACAATATGAGGCAAGTTCTACTATGTGCTGTAGAGCAGTGCACATTTAATGTAACGTCTCTCAGGTTGTGACCTGGAGTTGATAGATCTCCTGGTATCTATCTTTAGCAGTGTAGAAATGAAACACCAGTGGTTCTTTTTTCCACCTATTGCTTATCATCCTTATGCCATTTTTTTTTGGCAGGATAGTTTAGAAATCCTTCTTATGCTGATGGATGGTCAAAATCTCATGAAATGGGTCCAGTGAAAATGCACTCTAGCCTGGGTAATGGATATTTTCTTTTTGCAGTTATAATTCAGGGATCTTTACAGCCCAAACGGGCCTGGTTTAGACAGCTACTGTCAGAATGTTGGCCCGGGAAGTACTGCCATTCTCTGTAATTTTCCATAAAGCATGCAAACACTGAAATAGAAACATCTTTGCTTTTGTAATATTGGGGGCATCACTTGGACAAAGAAGGGGAAATTTGTTCAGAAAAGATCAAAATCTATATCTCAGCAGCTATGAGAAAGAATGGCTCATCATCTATCCAGTGCTCTATGTTTCTATGACAGGGGTGGTGGTATAAAGGTATATCCAGGAAACTAACTGTCCAAAAGATGTGATCTGCATAAAGCTGTAGGCCTTATTGCTTAAGTTTCCCCCAGCAAACTGCCACAATTACAGAGCAGCTGTGACAATAGAGAATCTAAAGCTAAATACACACTCGCATTCTGGGAGAAGTGCGACTACCGACAGAGCCCTTATAGTATGCTAAAGTTATGCTGTAAACTGAAGTACTGTGCAGTGGATGGGATGGGGTTTGGCAAAGGGAGACTCATGCCCAATGCCTTCCCTGCTCTTCTGATTGGGATATGGAGCTGTGGGTGGCTTTCAACAAGTTCGAATCTCTTAATGCAACACATAGTTACTCTCTCACCCCACTCCTCTGAGCAGTGAGCAGCACTTATGGTGGTTTGCTTTCCTTTGGAAGGAGGTCACCAGCAGAAGGAGCCCGAAGCTCTTATGGGGGAGATTCCCTTAGGAAGGAGCCTGAGGCCCTGTAGGTCCCCAGAAGAAAGAGCCTGAGACTTTTACGGAGGATGTCGCCAGAACAAGGAAGAAGGACCCAGAGGCTCTGTAGCCAAAGGCTCTTATGGGATTAGCTCTTATGG
Source organism: Elgaria multicarinata webbii (assembly GCF_023053635.1). NCBI lineage: Eukaryota > Metazoa > Chordata > Lepidosauria > Squamata > Anguidae > Elgaria > Elgaria multicarinata. Next base: position 11,575,626 of record NC_086172.1, on the reverse strand, counting down.
AGTTAAAGAGCCAGAGGCTCTTATGGGGAAGGTCACCAGAAGAAAGAGCCAGAGTTTCTGGAGGTTACCAGAAGCGTATGGAAGGAGGTCACCAGAGGCTTACGGCATTGAGTTTACCTGGAAGTAAGCCCCACTGAACTCAACAGGATTTATTTCTGAGTACATGCACATCATATTGTACTCTCGGTCTTCATCAGATACCTGGAGGGGATCTACACTATTGCTTTTAAATAGGGTGACCATATGAAAAGGAGGACAGGGCTCCTGTATCTTTAACAGTAATGTAGAAAAGGGAATTTCAGCAGGTGTCAATTGAAGAGGATGAAATTCCCTTTTCATCACAACAGTTAAAGCTGCAGAAGCCCTGCCCTTTTTTGTATCTGGTCACTCTACTATAGCTAGTGTAGCTTTAACTGTTGTGATGAAGAGGGAAATTCACCCTCTTCAATTGACACCTGCTGAAATTCCCTTTTCTACATTACTGTTAAAGATACAGGAGCCCTGTCCTCCTTTTCATATGGTCACCCTATTTTAAAGCGCTTTAAAGCACTTTGAAAACGTTTTGAAAACTGTATATGCAGTGTGCCCTGGGCCCCAACAGTTGTCAAAACTGTTATAAAGCGCTTTAAAGCAGTAGCGTAGATCCCCCGCCCCCAGAATGCCATGCCAAAGTTTCCCCTGCTACCATGAGAACTAGAAGCCCACTTTTAAAAAAAACAAAACCTGAGATTTTCATGAAGGAGGCTTCTGCGTCAGAGAGTGCTTTCGATCATTTGAGAGTGCAGCGGGATCTTTAAACTCTGTTGTGCTCCCAAGAACAACATCATCAGGAGCATGGGGAGGTCCAGTGGGATTTGTAATTGGTCAGATTTAAAATTGGGTCAGTTTTCAATGCTCAGCAGGCACCCTCCAAATGCATCATTTTTAATTAACCCAATTTGGAATCAGGCATGTCCATCTGCAGTTCATAGTAAAGCAGATGACTGGAAGCGGGGGCAGGAGGAGGGGAGAGAAACCCTTCTTTTCTGTCCCAGCAAGTTCTTTGCACTGTATGCAAAGCACCTGGTTCTATTTTGTTCTTTGGAGAGATCTTTTGCAGCTCCTAATAGGCCAAGAGCCCAAATGCACCCCGAGACTCCATAAAATATTACTGTTTTTGAATAGTTCCTTTACCAATGAACACCTTTTGGGTCATTTTCAATAATGGACTGTCTTAAATTTCAATCGGAACACGATCCCTAAACATTAAGGCACAGATAAATAAATGCAACAGGGCCGTCAGGAAGCAGCACCTTATTAGCAGGTGATTTGAAAGTGCCATCCTGTAGATAATGGCGTCGGCTTCAAAGAAGCATGCAAACCAGTTAAATGAAATGTTACATTTTATTAAATTCCTGACCATTGGGAAGAGATTGCACCGGAGAGTTTGAAAAGGGAGGGATAAAAAAAGGCCTGGGAGTTGCTTGCTTTATTTCTGCACTGCTGATAAGCAGTAATTTTTGCAGAGAGGGAAAAAAGTAATCCACTGCGATAAAACCATTTTCATAATACCATGGGAATGAGTTATTGCTCGAGGTAAGGCACAGCTTCTAATGGCTGCCTGAGCTTTCATCTCCATCTTTCATGGACTAGTCAGACATTTTTATAGTGCTGACACAAAAAGAGAGCATTTATGTTGCTTCCATTCTCCATCTGTCAACAGTTAGGTTAAAGTGCTACTACCGGCATACTTTTGATCTGATTTCCATTCCGACTCAGTATGTTGCTAGTTGTAAGGTATTTAAGCAATACTCACTCCTTGGGGCCCTAATCACACAATTTTTATGTACCATTAATGGTTAGCAAAGAGGCTTGGGTTGCTTGTCTTTTTAGCATTAATTGAGGTCCAGAGTGTCATTTTCCTCTTTATTACAACTCTCCAAACCCCAGTGTAGCCACATTGATTTATTAAACTTCCATCGCTGCCTTCTAAAGCGTGTAGTGGTGACTAGCAGTATGATTCCTCCTTCCCGTTTTGGAGCCTGTGCGTGCACGTTCACAAGAAGAGGTGGGGATGACAGTTTATATGTGAGATCTGTCAACTCTCTTCACTTCATCTGTGCCGCATTTTCCCCATTTACAGCGATGGACAGTTAGCTTTTGCCATTCATAGTGCATAGAAAAGGAAAGGAACCTCTCGTGCAAAGCACTTGAGTCATTGCTGACTCCTAAAGCGATGCCTGCTTTCGCTGATGTTTTCTTGGCATACTTTGTAGCGGGGTGGTTTGCCATGGCCTTCCCCAGTCGCAGTTACCTTTCCCCCAGCTAGCTGGGTACTCATTTTACCGACCTTGGAAGGCTGAGGCGACCTGAGCCGGCTGCCTGAGAACCAGCTTCCGCTGGCATCGAACTCAGGCCATGAGGAGAGTTTCGGCTGCAGTAACTGCCGCTTACCACTCTGTGCCACACGAGGCTCTCATAGTGCATACTGCAAAGATAAATGAAATAATAAGACTGAACCTAAATATTATGGTAATGTAGTAACATCGTATATGATAAATAGAGAAACTCTAGATTGAAATAAAATAGCTGCTGCCTTTAAGTAAAAGGCTACAGCATCACTTGAACACTTATCTGACTTTATTTCAGAGAGTTTTGTTCCCAAAGTACAGAATAAATTTCTTCATCCACCTCAGCTTGCTCTTTCGAGACACATTTTCGCCTTCTTTGTCTTAAACTGCTATTTAAAAAACTTATAATTTCAGCTCATGGGCAAAACTGTTTTTGGACTGTAACTGGATGATCCCTTCATTGAATGCTTTCCATATTAAAATACCCTATAGAAAACTTAGCCTGTAATCTTATACACATTAACTTTGAATTAACTCCCATTGAACTCAGTTGAGTTTACTTCTGAGTTGACAGACATAAAGTTGCCCTGTAAATATCGGGAAGAAGTATTCTAATCTCTCCTACTTTCTACTATCACCATCATCATCATTATCAATCAATCAATCAATCAATCAATCAATCAATAATAAATTACTGGCACCTAAAAAAATCTAAGTGCTATACAAAAATAATATGCAAGGTTGTCTATGGCTGCTAGCTTATAATCATACATACCAAATTTCTCTGTGCAAAAGTATTTTGTTCATGGTAATTCATTCTTGAACAAAATAGTCTGACATGGTACAATCCAGGAACAGTTTTACCTTGCAGTATTCTGGCAGCTACCCTGATGCAAAAAATGTGAGCCAAACCACAATACTCTAGTAAAGTTCTCACTGAACTGAGCACGAAGAGAGATCATTTTCCATGACATCTAAAGGGCATGTAGGCCCTGTAAAATAATTACTGTGCCATCCTTTCATCACTCGCGTTCCTACTAATCAGAATTTGCTTGTGCTCTTAATTAGCTGAGAAGAATGAAATTGAATAATTGGTATATTTCATTTGAGGACTACTCATGTTACTTTAGTTCTCTGTGAAAGCTTCATGCACGGGAGAGGAGTATTGAAGAAACAGTTCCTAGGGGCGTTGCTAGACCTACCGGGTGTTCCGTCGTTGAGGAGCGGTGAAAGCGGCTTTTCCCGTTCAGCCGTGACGCCTCATGATCCACACCTGCCTTCGATTTGTGGCGGAAGTTTGCGCCGGTTGTGCTGCTGCCGCCGCGAGCACGGTTGCGCAGCCACACCGGCCTGATTGCCGCGGCTTTTTTTTCCGCTCGCTGCACGGTTTGCGCACGTCCGAAAGACGCAAACTTGCGCAGCCGTCAGCGATGCCGCCGCCGGCCCTGGCGGCGGCAGCGGCGACAGTGCCAGTGCCAGCTGAAATGCTGCTGGTGCTGTTGAGGGTCAACATTGATGCGCTCACTTCCTGATGGGGGTCGTGGCGGGTGTCATATGACCCGAGGTCAATCGTCTGCATGGCCACTCTGTGCCTACATCTCCCATCATGCCTCTGAGGTGTCAGCGCCGATGACCGCCTCTGTGCCCTGTGCCCCATCCCAAGGAGCCAACCCACATCTGGCCGTAGCCATGGCAGCAGCCCACAAACAGCTCTGCCCTCTGCCAGCCTGGTACCCACACTAACAGGCAGCGTACAGCACCGCCATTATGCGGCCACGGTAGCTGCCCACCGCAAGGAGTCACCAGCCACTTTTCCGTTCCTCCGTTCCTGCGCAAACTGTCACTGGGGGAATAATAAAAAAAAGCCGCTCCGCCGCGCTGCCCCAGCTGGCGGACTGCGGCAAATGGCGGAGGCGGCTTGACCGAAGCCGCTGACCACTCCCCCTTAGCACGCCTTTTCCTGCCCAGTGCGGACCGCAGTGACCTCACATCCTCCCACACGTACTCCAAATTACCGCGGGACGGCAGGAAAAGGCGCCCTAAAACTCACTTTTTTAAAGTCGGGAGAAAGAGGCTTCACCGCAGGATAACGGCGGATCCTCGTGAACGTCATCTGGAAGCCTCGACGTGACTGCGGAAGGTAACGCGCGCTAGAGCCTCGTCTAGTAACGCCCCAAATCAACTTGCATCTCTCAGCATAGGGGATGGGTTCCTGATCAATTTAGAAAAGGGCAAGAGTTACTGAGTAGTGGGTAGGAATGTTTTTCGGTTTTGTGTCATGATATGCCAGAAGTTGAATTCTGAAGTTGTTGTGTCAGAATTTGTACCAAACCAAGAGGGGATCTACACTATTGCTTTTAAAGCGCTTTAAAGCACTTTGAAAACGTTTTGAAAACTGTATATGCAGTGTGTCCTGGGCTCCAACAGTTGTCAAAACTGTTATAAAGTGCTTTAAAGCTGTAGTGTAGATCCCCCCCAGGGTGGTTTTCATTATGTATGATAGGGGTGGGCAATTTGTGGCCCTCCAGATGTTTTGGTCTCCAACTTCCATCAGACTAGGCAGCACAGCCAATGGCGAGGGATCATGGGAATTGTAGGCCAAAACATCTGGAGGAGCACAAGTTGCCTACCCCTGATGTATAGAAATAGCTGTACATCATTGCCACTGACCATGGGAAAATCCTTTCAGGTGGATCAACTTGAGCTCATTACAATGATGGCCTTTTTTGCAGCAACCTCAATACAGAGACCCATGTGGATTTCAATCCTGGGGATGAGTCTGACAAAATGAAGGGTGTGGGAATAAGTACACTGTCTCTTTAAGGCTTATCTATCTATCTAATATATATATATATTGCTTAGGTATGTTTCCGTAAAGGCTTCAGCTGATACAGGTTGTTAAGCAACAGTATTAACATGTAACGTCAGCTGATACAGGTTGCTAAGTCCCTCGCCTGACTCCTCCGGGCTTTCCAAGGTAATCCTACCCTCCTTTCTGCCTCTTTGCTCCCCTGCAATGAAGGGGTCAGTGCCACAGTCCAGAGCATGAACAAGGCACGGCCGGGGCCCTTGGTGGCCGGGTGGGAGGCCGTTTGCCTGCTGCGAGCCCAGGCCCCGGCCTAATCTCATGCGAGCTGGGCGGGCGGTCCAAGGCTGACAGGAACCCCGGGGAGAGGGGGACACCTGCTCCCCCTCCCCCGACCTCCCTGCCCCCCAGGTCTGCCAGACGGCCTTTAAGATACGCTACAACGGCGTATGTTACGCCGGGAACAGCTAGCATTGTATATATTGTTGGTGTTAAGGAGAACTAGTTAAGACTGGTTAGGCTCACTACTATCTAGCTGGTATAACGAGGGAGAAGCAAAAGAGAGCTCCATGCAGCACAGTAAACGTTATCCTTAAAATTTAATATATAATGTTGTCCGTCCCTGCCCCCCGCCCCTGGCCATTTAAATAAAAGCATTACTTCTGCACAGAGAAAACAGCACAAAGGGGAAAAAAAAGAATCACATGTTGAAATAGAAAGTCCAGAGTCTACCATTATGAGGCCATTGCAGAACTCAGACTATGACAGGGGTGCAGAACCTTTTTCAGACCGAGGGCCAGATTCCATTTCGGAGAAGCTCTCGGGGGCCGCTTTCCACTGGTGGGGCCAAAGGCAAAAGGGGCAGGGCCCGTAATGCCAGCATATCTTAGCCTAAAGCTCTACCTGCCACTCACTCAGCCTTAGGAGAGGCATTTCAACCTTTCAGAATGGGAAAAACTACACAAAAGCCAGGAAGCCACCAACTGATTCGTGTTTGGGGAAAAGGGGAGTCTTTCTTGGGAAGTCCTTCAGGGCCAAATGTGGACCCCAGGCCTGAGGTTCTGCACCCCTGGTCGATAATGCATGTTTAAAGACAACAGTCCCGATCCAGAAGCCAATTAAACTGATCTCACAGATTTAAGCCACTTGGATACCATTGACATGCACCACTTTTATTCAATGAATGAGAGCGACATGGGTCCTTACAGATGGGGCAGCCCCCAAAGTATGCAAGAAAATTCTCCATTTGAGTGGTAGAACTGCCTGCCCACCTCTCCCCTTTGGGAGTTCAGGGCCGTGCATGTGTGCTGACCTCATACTGCCAATGCTTTGGAAAACCTTCCTTCCTTCCTTGATATTTTGCTTACACCTGCTTTTGGGGGGCACCCTCCCCCCAATTCCCAGTATTGTTTGTTGATTTGTTGTTTGATGAATAATTTAAACACCCCCCCAAGATACAAAAATATTGAAAAAAACAACGTGATTGGAACTCACACATTATTACAGTAAAGGAAGGACCGTGCCTAGTGGTGCAGCTACGTAATCGTACAGCCTGGACATAATGGTCTTATGGGAGCTCCCATTTATTGGGCCAGGTGTATTCCTTCAGTTGTGAAGCACACAACTACTGCATCTCTTCTCCCCCACCCCCACCCCTGCCATTCCATTCTTTACAACTACTTCTCCATTCCTGATATGTTAGAACAACAACAACACTGCTTGCCAACTGTGGTTAAAAACAACAACACCTTGAGCATTTGCAATTTTGCATTTTAAACTCACTTAAATCATAGCACTATCACAACTCCAGGAATAAAATGGAGTTCGCTTCTGTTGCCCTGATGCTCTCTGGGTGGTCATTTGCCCTGTCCCCAGGCTGTGGGGTCCTGGACTTTGGTTAACACTGACCCTAGTTGCACCAGTATCAGAGGCAGTAAGCCTATATATGCCAGTTGCTGGGGTACATGGGTGGGAGTGAGGGTGCTGCTGCACTCATGTCCTGCTTGTGGGTTCCTGGTCAACAGCTGCTTGGCCACTTTGTGAACAGCCTAGACAGATCCTCAGTCTGCTCCAGCAGGCCTGTCCTTATGTTCTCACCACTAATTCTGCCAAGGATTTCTCCAGTGTGTGGAGCCTGGCTGTCGCCACGGGCTGATCCACCTGCAGGCCAGATCTTCTAAGGCAAAAGCAGGAAAAAAAACGCTTTTCACGCTTAGGGCTGGCCAGCCTCGTCTTGCTGTCGGTGCATCGAAGTTGTGAGCGGAATAACTCCTGATGAGAGCTTTTTTCAAATAAGATGCAACAAAGAGAAAGTGTGCCTGTTCCCGCTGATTTATTCATTTTTACGGCTCCGTTCCCTGACTTGTGCTTTCTCACTACTCCTTGGTATTGTTGTCCACTCTCTGTTACCTTCTGAAATGATTATTAATGGGGCTCTCTACACCCTTTGTGAACTCTTGGTTTTTCCTCTTAGTCCTGATTATTTTAATACTCCCAGCCCTATTTTCAGATCCATTGCTCATCTGCCATTAATTTACAGTAGCTCATTTCTTCCATTCAGACCGTTCATTTCAATTCCTGTAACGTTTTGTCATCATTGTCGTCGTCTTCTTTTTGGAGCCTGGAAGAGAGCACAGACCAGTTACAATGAAAATATACTTCTCAGATTTTTTACTAGCCTAATTATTTTATTTTAAGCGAAGCAGAGGCATCAATCAGACCGTCCTCTAAACCCCAGTCACATCAACGGCTAAATGAAAATATCAGTTATTCTCTGCCATTCCTAGCCTACCTGATTTTAAGCAGTGTTATTGCAAGAAATATTAAGAGTTCAGGCATGTCTATGATCTTATTTGAAATTCTCTTGCAAACAAGGCCAGAGTAATGCAGTCAGAAAGTCTAATATAACTCATGAAATATAATTGACCAATGGGGCTGGTGTATTTTGGACGTTCAGACAGGAGTCTGGCAGAAGCCCATGAGGTTAGAAGTGAGGAGTGACTGAAAAACAAAAGAGACGGGGATATAGAACTGCAAAGAAACAGACAGAAGCTGCATACTGTGGCACGATTCTTGGAGTCTCTTTCATTCCCAGTCCTGAGACTGTTGCCTGGGAAAAATTAAAAGGGTGTCATATTTGAAGTTGCAACTTATAACACAGTTAGTATGCCAGTAATGTTATGTGCTGGGCATATTTATGTTCACTACTCCCAGAGTGCAGGACACGGAATAACGGGCTCAAGTTAAAGGAAGCCAGATTCCAGCTGGACATCAGGAAAAACTTCCTGACTGTTAGAGCAGTACGACAATGGAATCAGTTCCCTAGGGAGGTTGTGGGCTCTCCCACACTAGAGGCCTTCAAGAGGCAGCTGGACAAGCATCTGTCAGGGATGCTTTAGGGTGGATTCCTGCATTGAGCAGGGGGTTGGACTCGATGGCCTTGTAGGCCCCTTCCAACTATGATATTCTATGATTCTACGTCTGTAAGCCTCCCAGTAGGGCAAAATTCCAATAAACAAGGGCCTGGCTCAGAGACTGATCAGGTCAGCATTCCAACTCATTTGACGGTGCACAAGCGGAATGGGCACGCTCCTTTCCTGTTTACCACACATGCAACATGCTGCCCCAAACAGGTGCACTGTGCGCAGCCCCATACATGGGCGATGGCCCAATTTGTGCAATGCTTCCTCTTCAAAGATAAGTGGGGCGGGGAAATATTATACCAGTTGAGTCATCATACATATGGGCTCAGGGAATCTACCTCATAGATTGGGTTGTATTGCGTCCAATGCTAGTCCTACTTAGAGTAGATCCATTGAAATGAATGGGACTAAAATTATACTACCACTGGATACCAGCCTTTGTTATAGGCCTTAGCTAGACCTAGAAGGGATCTACACTAGTATATGAAACGTTGTTTTCACAGGCATTGAACATTTTATTCTTGAACGATTTAAAACGTAGCTGGTTTTAAAATGTTTCCGTGGGAATGCATTCCTTTTGGCCACACTAAGAAAATACATCTGTTTCTTCTACTTCCCTGTCTGGAAATTTCCCCTCCCACTTCCTCTTCTCTCTGCTTCAATTGCCCGGGTTTAGAATTCAAACAGTTTGGGTGGGATTGTATTACTTTCACTTTAGACCAGCCTTCCCCAACCTGCTGCCTTTCTGATCTTTTGGGCCACAACTCTCAGCATTCCTCACCATTGGCTCTGATGGGAGTTGAAGTCCAAGGCTTCACAGAAAAAAACGGCTCCAACTTTGGGTGCGGAAATTAAATAAACTCGCCCCTCAGGTATGCAATTAGCTAATTAAGAAGTAAAGGAAAGCTAATTAATATGGCGAAATCGGCCACGTCATAATAAATACAACAAACTATTTCAGAAAAGTTCAAAATAAAAACCGGAGAAAATACCTCAATAAAACGTCAAAACCTGAACGTCATGTGGTGTAATACTACGAAACGCACACTTAAAAGCGGCAAGACACGTTCTAACTAGACTAGTGTAGCTCCCCTCCTAGTGAGCCCAAGACTGTGGAAAAACCAGGCCTAAAGGGTAGGGTGAGATCCCGGGGCAAGGGAGGAATCATCATCCCTCCCTGATCCTGGGATCCCCTGTGCATCATGTGCACAACTGTGGATTGCCAGCCCAGTAAGACGATCAACACACACACACACACACACACCCCTACCCCTGCCCAATTTATACATGAAATATATTGTAAGGTTTCACACTTTTCTGAATAAGAAGAACTCTGTTGATTTTGATAAATTCTTCTCAATAATGAACTGAACTGAAATTCTCACTCAGCCAAATTCAATAGGCACATCCATTCTCCCAGCATGGAGATGACCATGATATATCTACCTGCCATGTAGCATGTTAAAGAGGAGATCCTTGTGAGAAAAGGGTGGTAGCAACTCTAATTAAGCACTAACATGGTTGACTACATAGGGATTGAAACCCAGTTTTGGTTTCTTCCACATTCAAGTTCTTTTTGTCGCAAATAGAGGAAGAACTTTGCGAATTCTCATCAAAACTGAAAGTGTAACAAAATCCACACCTTTCCCAAACACATCGTGATTATGCATCATGCCTCTTACACTAACATACCTCCCCTGCTTGTTGTGAGGATAACGTTGCCTGAGGATGCAGAGCAAAAGAAACCCCAAATCAATGTCTAATCTGTTTGTGCTCCGCGTTCTATTCTAGGAAATCTAGATAGTCTTCTTCGTGCATTTTAAATACCGATTTTAATTCATGCATGTCTTTCCCCACCCCTGAAGAATCTGCAAATGGATGAAACCCCCTGAGAGATTGTTATGAGTTTTATCAAAGTTTTGTTTAATAATTATAAGATTTGCACTGGGCTGTTGAAGACCGATCAGGCCCACTTACCATAATGATACTACTAAGTAATGAGCGCTCAAGTGGGTCTTATTAGCTATGAATCTATTACAGAATCAGTACTCTTCTCATAGTCTATTACTTGCATTGGCGGTGGTGGTGTGTGTGAGTGTGTGTGTGAGAGAGAGAACTGTTGCTGAGTAAGACGACAACGTCTACGTCTACGTCTTCGTCTTCGTCTTCTTCTTCTTCTTCTTCTTCTTCTTCTTCTTCTTCTTCTTCTTCTTCTTCTTCTTCTCCTCCTCCTCCTCCTCCTCCTCATTAATTTCATTTAAATCCAAGCAGAGCACTTTCAGGCCACCTTTGTTTGGCTTTGTGGAGTTCCAGGTGTGCACATTAAAGCTATTCCCTCCCCATTAAGTCTTTAAAATAAGTTTCTAATAAATTTCTAACAAAATCAGCTGTAACCACTTTTAACAACCAGTTTGCTGGAGTGTTAACAGCCTGTTAGCTAACAAACTGGTCATTAACTGGTGCTAACTTCTTGCTTTCTTGTTTAAATAATCTCTTAGCATCAGTCCAATTCTCATGGGAATCCTCATACAAAACGGGGGGGGGGGAGAAAGAGCGAACGAGAGAAAAGAAATCTAAGATGGATTCCTCTTCCCGTCTCCCCATTTTGTTTCTATCATTGGGGTTGTCTCTTTAACGATTGGAATTATCCTTCTCCTACAATACTTACTTTTCTACTAGTTGCTATTGACCCCGAAGGTGTGAAACTTGTATTTGTCTCCTTTTATGTTATCAGATGGAATCACAGAATCAACTCTCTCTATTTTCAACTGAATTAAGTGATAATTCCCAAGAACTTAATTAATGTGTGGAACATAAAACGCAAAACCGAAATATATTGATACATTTCAAAAGGGATTTTTGTCTTCTTTTTATGTACCCTTTGGGTACATTTCTGACCCTTTGGGATTTGGCCATCTTTTGTTCTGCCTTGTTGTTGCAATCCTGAGATTTTAACAAGACAACAGCAAAATGAGCAAAGTGCCATATATGTGTGTACACACACAGACACACACACTATCTATCTATCTATCTATCTATCTATCTATCTATCTATCTATCTATCTATCCATCCATCCATCCATCCATCCATCCATCCATCCATCCATCCATCCTGTTGACACCTTATCTAAAAAGGACCACTACTCTTGCTATTTCCTAGAATGATGTACCAGTGCAGCTTTACTGAGGGCCTTGCTAGACCTACCAGGTAATCCGGTGGGGAGTAGGGGCGAGGCTGCGCTGCAGCTAGCGTGGGCCATCGCCCCTAGCTAGACGTAACATGCAATGGGGTAAGGGAGAGCCCTGTCACATCGACCATTTTTTTAAAATTAAAGGGCCATGTGCGCAGGAGCGCACCAACAAGAAGGTAAGGGTTATTTTTTTAAAAAATAAAGGGTTCCCTGCTCCCCCTGCCCCCGATTCCCCCCGAATGTCTGATTCCCCCCACTCACCAGTCTGCTCCTGCCCGCTCGCTCGCCCCCCTGCCCCCCATCTCTCCCCCCCACAATTCCCTCCCCCCCCCCCCGGCCTGATGGGCACAGTGCTCGGCTTCTCCCGGCTACTCATGAGTAAGCCATGTACCTGGGAAAAGCCACAGAACCTGCTAGACTTTCCGTAGCCCTGGGTTCAGCCTGGGGCTGCGGAAAAACCGGGCCAAAAGTGGATCCGGTTATCCCGGGTCAAGGGAGGGTTTAGCCCATCATCTGCACACACAGGGGTGAGCCCGGGTTTCAGCCCGGGCTAAACCCTTGCCTAGCAACAGCCTGAGATACTATATTGGGGGGGGGGATGGTGGGAAGTGGATCTCTGCTCTAAGTTATACAGCCAATAGAACAATCTAAAAATCTCTGCAATTGGCATTCACTTGAGACAGATAAAATAAAAGGACATGCAGTTTACATTTTATATTGAAAGGAAACTGCAGTAATTCAACTTGAACTCTTATCCTGTAAATGTATATCATTTACCACGTTCAATATGTGACATAGGATGAACATCAGATGGCCTTTTACAAAACAATGGCTAAGCATAGTAGGGACCTAATTTTCTCTGCCCCTCCCATGACATCACCTGACCCTGCCCTGCCCACTTTTTTAGGGTGACCATATGAAAAGGAGGACAGGGCTCATGTATCTTTAACAGTTGTATTGAAAAGGGAATTTCAGCATGTGTCATTTGTATATATGGAGAACCTGGTGAAATTTCCTCTTCATCACAGCAGTTAAAGCTACAGGTGCCCTACCCTCTTTTAAATCTGGTCACAGTATAGCTGCAGTATAGCTCCTGCAGCTTTCACTGTTGCGATGAAGAGGAAATTTCACCAGGTGCGACATGCATACAAATGACACCTGCTGAAATTCTCTTTTCTATGCAACTGTTAAAGATACAGGAGCCCTGTCCTCCTTTTCATATGGTCACCCTACACTTTTTAAATAAATTACCTGCAGGAAAGGGTCCTGGCTGGGGCTTCCTGGTTTCTGCAAGCCCTAGCTGAATTGGTTTGTGCCTTCCTGTGGGGTGCAAGAGAATCTCTAGCTCAACAAATGATTCCTCTTTGTTTTCTTCGCCATTTGATGGAGAGTGAGTGGTTGCAAAGGGGGATCCCTTTGTTATTTCCAAGGAGAGATAACATGTGGATTCCTCTCTCCCCAGGGGACAGGACTTGGGGGGAGGAGGGCAGGGGGAGGGGCCTACAGAGGGAGTTTAACTTACCACAGACTTGAGTGGGCTCCAGTGTGGGCCAGATTAAGCCCACAGGCTGGAGGTTGCTCCCCACCCCCAGTACACAATCTCATGGAGAGCAAACTCTAACGTTCTCTTGCTTCTTTGGAAGCATGATCAGTAACACCCTCCTGGCTATATAAGCAGAGTGCAGAAAACCAGCTCATCATGTGATTATTCTATGCTTATCTTGTTCAGTTAGCATTTATGAAATGGTTTTCTGTATTCCTCTGCAGTATGTTTGACACTGTACAGCACCATGTACACTGATGGTGCTATATAAATAAATAAATAATAATAACAATGACACTGGAAGAAATTGTGAGGAGTCAGCTCAGGTGTTGAACTGACATAGGCCGAACCCTGGGATTGTCCCTGTATGTTCACATGACGCATAGGGAATCCTGGGATCAGGGAGGGATCATCCTTCCTTTGCCCCGGAATAGAGCCTGCCCCTTTGGGCCCGCTTTTTCCATGGTCCTGGGCTGAGGCGGAGACCGCGGAACGTGTGGTCCGTTTCCGTGGCTTGACACCGCTCCGCACGATTACTCGCATGGAGCCAGGAGCTGCGCATGGGCCCAGCGCTCCTCAGGAGTGCTGCACCCATTGGGGGTAGGGTGGGGGGAGTGGGGAAATTAATTTAAATTTTAAAAAACGCTTACCGTTGCGCATGACCATTTGTGCGCTGCCGTTGCTTTAAGAAAATAAAAAAATGGCGGGCATGATGCCTCTCTTCCTGAGGTCGTCGCACCTTATGTGTAAATAGGGGAGAGATCTCGTGTTAATCCCAATGTGAGATCTCCCCTCCTCTGACCCAGAACAAAAGGTAGGTCTAGCTAAGGCCACAGTGTCCTATATGCTGTTTATTAAATGTATAAAGGCCTGTTTAGTGTCGAATAAAAGGGCAGTCGGGACCACATATATTGGACAACTTTGTAGGTTTCTTTCATGGGGAGATTGGTCAGGCACTCTGACAAGGGTGTAATCCTCATGTCAACTGTTATGCGGCTTCCTTTACTTTTCTATCTCTCTGAGAAGAGTTTCTTTCTCTGCTCCATGTTGGAATCTCTTAGTCATAGGGAAAGGCAATTCATTTACCTTTCTGTGACGGTTTGGGCACATTCTAAAATATCAGAAAAGGGTATTAAAGATTGGGCTGAGGCCTAACCAATTTGGTCTCCTTCCATTGGGGAATGTACGCAGCCAGCCTGGAGAATGTTTGGTCCTAGGAATGATCTCTAATATGCTGTTGATTCGGGATGCCAGCATAGTCAACTGTGAAGAAGTTGCCAACTTCATCAGCTGAAGAGATGTGTGAGCTTCCTTTGTATTTTTATTCTTCATCCATTTTCTATCAATAAACCGTCATTCCTTTCACAGGTGGTCTAGGTCCATCTTGGTAATCCAAAGAATATACTTTGACTGGGCCCTGAATAGCCCAGACTTCCAGATCAATACATCCCAGTTAACTGGTTCAGTTGCAGTTATGAGGATGTGATAGGTTCCAAGCAGTGACAGGTAACTGGTGGCCCACAACCCATAAGCAACTGTACATTTTGCTGGCTAAGGGTCAATATCATGCTACATCAGCCACCTCCAGGAGGCTGAAAGATGACAAGGCAGAGATCCAAGGGAACGCATACTATTGTGAGGCAGTTCTGTTCCCACAGCAATGCTGGAAACCACACTGAGAGAAAGGGGCAAAAATCAGGACTCTCTAAAGCAAGGAGAATCCAGAACCTGAGAGAAAACAGAGTTCAACCCTGCTTTTTGCTAATAAAGGCATAGACTCAACTATGGCAGTTAAAAGTGATGACAGCCTCTAGGAGAATAACCCTATACCACCCGAGGCTGGAACTTTATTCTGTGTGAGTACATCCTCTCTACTCCCAGGCTTTGGAACTTCCTGCCAAATGAGGATAGGTTGGCTCCCTTTTTTTTGTCCTGCTGGCAGGCAAATATATTTTTATTCAGGCAGGCCTTTGGCATGTAAGCTGGTCGGTTGCTGAAGAGGTTTTTAATGGGTTGGGCACTGTTTTAAATTGTGTTTTTAATTTATATATTTTCAGGTTATTGTTAGCCTTCTTGATCACCATTTTTGTTAGAAAACTGGCATATACATTTAATAAATAACTTTTGTAAACAGCCCAGAGAGCTTCGGCTATGGGGCGGTATATAAATGTAATAAAATAAATAAATAAATAAATAAATGTAGCATATACATTTGATAAACCAAAATCTACATTTGGTCAAATAAAAGCTACCTAGGGCATTACTAGACGAGGCTGTAGCGCACGTTACCTTCTGCAGTCGTGTCGAGGCTTCCAGATGATGTTCACGAGGATCCGTCGTTATCCTGCGGTGAAGCCTCTTTCTCCCGACTTTAAAAAAGTGAGTTCTAGTGCGCCTTTTCCTGCCGGCCCGTGCTAATTTGGAGTACGTGTGGGAGGATGTGAGGTCACTGCGGTCCGCACTGGTCAGGAAAAGGTGTGCTAAGGGGAGTGGCCAGCGGCTTCGGTCAAGCCGCCTCCGCCATTTGCTCCCAGTCCGCCAGCTGGGGCAGCGCAGCTGAGCGGCTTTTTTTTTTATTCCCACAGTGGCAGTTTGCGCAGGACCGGAGGACCGGAAAAGTGGCTGGTGTGCTGCTGGGGGTGGGTGGGGGATGGGTGGGGGATGTGCGCCTGTTTTTCCTATTTCAACCTCTGCATGGGTCACTTTTTGGAAAGGCGGGCATCCCACAGTCATGGGAAGTTGGTGACTCCTCGGGTGGGCAGGCACAGCAGCTGAATAATGGCGGTGCTTTACGCTGCCTGTTGGTGTGGGTAAGCGGCTGGAAGAGGGCACAGCTGTTTCTGGGCTGCTGCCATGCCTACACTTAGATGTGGGTTGGCTCCGTGGGATGGGGGGAGGGCACAGAGGCGGTCATCACCACCGACACTTCAGAGGCATGATGGGAGATGTAGGCACAGAGTGCCCATGCAGACGACTGACCTAGGGTCATATTACACCTGCCACGACCCCCATCAGGAAGTGACCGCATCAATGTTCACCCTCAACACCAGCACTCACTGGTGCCTGAGGGGGCTGGCACGCAGCAGCACCAGCAGCACTTCAGCTCGCACTGCCACTGCCACCGCCGCCGCCGGTGCCGCGGCGGCATCGCTGACGGCTGCGCAAGTGATCTACGCTGTTTGCGGTCTTTCGGACTTGCGCAAACCGTGCGGCGAGCGAAACCCCCCCCCCCCCGCAGAAATCAGGCCGGTGTGGCTGCGCAGCTGTGCTCGAGGCGGCAGCAGCACAACCGGCGCAAACTTCCGCCACAAATCGAAGGACGGTGTGGATCATGAGGCGTCACGGCTGAACGGGGAAATCCGCTTTCACCGCTCCTCAATGACGGAACACCCGGTAGGTCTAGCAAAGCCCTTCATTTGGCTTCCATTGGCTTTTTTTTTTTTAACATGTAGTATACCATCTAAATTATATCTCCAGTTTTTTCAATATAGAAACTGCCTAGTTTCTCCATCCAAACCTATAATTTGAATATTTCAACCAATAAAGGTGATTTATTCTGTTTTGGAGATGAAGAAGGGCGCGCGCACACACACACACACACACACACACACACACACATACATAGAGTATATAATTTATATTATTTTTATATCTCATCTTTCCTCCAAGGAGCTCAAGGCAGCCTACATGATTCTCTTACAATTTCACCTTGACAACAGCCCTGTGAGGTAGATTAGTCTGAAAGAGAGTGCCTAGTCCAAGGTGATCCAACAAGCTTCATGGGTGAGTGGAGATTTGAACTTGGGTCTCTCCATTCCTTATCCAAAACTTTAACTGAGGGGTCGGTAACCTCTAGTAGTTTTGGACTACAACCTCCATAATCTCTCACTATTCACCATGCTGTCTGGGGCTGTTGAGAATTATAGGCCAAAACATCTGGAGGGCACCAGCTTGACCACTTCTTTTTTTAAAGCATGACACCTTTGTGGTATATGGTGTAGTAAACATACTATTATCTTTGAAGCCTGATATCAGTAGAAAAGAAGCCTCCAAGGTGTCAAATTAATGGCAGAGCAAAACATAGAAGCCAGAATCTCTGATTCATGGCTCTGTATTTAGCCTGTCATCTTCTGCTGGTTTCTACTATCTTCTTTGTCTGCTGTTAAAACAATACATTTGAATTTCTAGAGGTGTAGCCATTCTAGTCTGTGTTGCAGCAAAAACAACGAAGAGGCATGTGGCCCTTCTAAGGCCAACACACGCATTTTGTTAGATGCTTTATGGCGTAAAGAGGTCCCTTGTTGTGAACTGGAAGCCCTGTAACATCCTAATTGCCATTTCTAATGAAGTGTCCTCCATGAGTTTTTATATTATTATTATTATTATTATTATTATTATTATTATTATTATTATTATTATTATTCTACATTTTGATGTAGGTGCAGAAGCATGTAGGTTTTTATTTATTTTTAATGTGGATAACAAATGTATGTTTCAAAGTGTCCTTCCCTTTCCCAATAATCCTTTCCGTCGGTGAATGCAAACTATAACTTACTTTGCACATGTTTTGGGAAAGAGGGGAAGCTAAGTCTTCCCCCGCATCTAATGGACAGTGGGGGAATAACCTCACGTTACGTGCTTTGCCACAGGAGTTCCACGTTGAGTTGCTGCTGGTGCTTGTCTTGGCCTGAGCGGATGTTCCTGGCTATTTCGGTCACTCCTCACCTTTGCCTGGTAGATCCATCAATCACTTTAATTATAATGGAACATAGAGCCAGCAACTGAAGGAGAAAAATCAACCCAATCTGAAGAGCAATCTTTCTTGATGAATTCTCCCCCTAAATCGAAACAATTCGCTGGGTAACCCAGCTGGGGTTCATATGCTTTTGATTACTGTGGGCTATTTAGCTCTACAAAATGACATGCTGCTTAATGGACTTTTAATGGTTATAGGTTTCTCTCTTTCTCTCTCTCTCTTTTTTAATGAGCTTCACCAGTTTGTTACTAATGCCCTGTGGAAATCTGGCCCTTTGCCAGATCTGATGTTACAAATTTTCTGGTTTCTCTGAGGCATAAATGCAACCAACATGTGGAAGTGGGTGTTGCCGATTACACTCTAATGCCATTAAAAAAAACATTTCAAAATTGTGTACCCTGCAGCCCTACAAATTACATTGTCTTTGAGTATGCAGATAGTACTTCTCAGCTGAAGCCTTGCTCTGAGCGTGTTCATTGGCTCACCTTTGGAGGAATGCCAAGGCACCTGGTCCGATCCCGGCTCTAAGATGGCACCCTGCCCACTGTTTTTGCCCTTGCCTACGAGGTAACCACATCACATGAAGGCTTTATTGTACTAGCAGTTCCAATCTTATCATTAGACATGGTGGACAAAAAAAGAAGCCAGCTTATAATAGACAGTCAGCTACTGCATCATGAAATGGCACAAGATGGCCTCAGAATCGAGGCTGGGAGTGGAAACCCAGGCCTGCTGCCTGGTGACAGAAACACATTGACTGGTTGTGTGGGAATCCACAAGATTAATGGGGAGGAAAGGGGAAGTGTCCTCTGGCTGTGGAGGAGGCAGAACATTGCTTGTTGGCTGGGAAGTAGTGTTGAGAATTAAAGGTGAGCAGCTGCCATGCTAGGAAGGATTCCCTCAAGCATGGATGGATGTCTTGAAGCTGAGGTGGGGCAAGGAGAAGGAAATTTCCTGCCTCTGTCTGACATCTGAGTGAGAGTCATGGGCCAAGAATTTTACACTCCTTGCTATGTCCTGAGGAAATCTCCCTGCATCTTAGGCCCTTTCTACACCTAAGGATTATCCCAGGAAAATGGAGGGATCACCCCTGCCTGCTCCCAGGATCCCCTGTGTGTCATTTGGATGCACAGGGATGATCCCAGGGGGAAAAGGCAGGTGTAGAAATGGCCTTAGATGCATAGATTGGTCAGTGAGAGGCAAGAAAGCCCTGCTGTCTAGCTAATACTGTAAATACAACTTAGCTCTCATTTGCATCATTTGTTCTCTTCAGCCTTAGCTAGACTTACCAGTTGTTCCGGGGGAGAGGAGGGGAGACCTCGCATTGTGAATAATGTGAGATCTCACCCTCGTTTACACACAAGGCGCGATGAGCTCAAGAAGAGAGGTGTCGCTCCTGCCATTTTTTAATTTTTAAAGGAGTCGGCAGCGCACAAGCAGGGCTGGTGCGTCCATATAGGCGACTAAGGCAGCCGCCTAGAGCGGCAGATCTCAGAGGGGCGCTCTGTGTGTGTGTGTGCGCGCGTGCCTCCATAGGACCAGCAGGAGCCTCACCAG
This sequence comes from Elgaria multicarinata webbii, assembly GCF_023053635.1. Taxonomy (NCBI): domain Eukaryota; kingdom Metazoa; phylum Chordata; class Lepidosauria; order Squamata; family Anguidae; genus Elgaria; species Elgaria multicarinata. Next base: position 11,556,021 of record NC_086172.1, on the reverse strand, counting down.
CCTGGCCCCCTTCTCATGCACCGCCCGGCAGGAGAGGGGGCCTCGCAAGGCAGACGCTCTGCTGACTGGCTGGCTGGCTGGCTGGCTGGCTGGCTGCACGGCTCCGCCTCCTCGGGAGGGAGGGGAACTCACTGGACCCGATCCGACAAGGAGGAGGAAGAGAAGAGACGCGCGTAAGGCACCTCGTGCGCGTGCAAGATAAAGGATGGGGGGGGGACACTTGCTGGCTGTGCCTGGGCTGGTCTCCTCAGGAGCAAGGGCCATCCAGGTCTGGGGGCTTGCTCCTGAGGAAACGCCCCCCCCCTGCTCTGGGGATTGGAAGCAAAGGGCCTGGTGCGGCCTGAGAGGGGGCCTGAGGAGCACTGCACCCTGTGCGCGGCTCCCGGCTCTGCACGAGTAATGATGCAGAGCTGGGAAAAGCCACAGAAACGGGCCACGTGCTCCTGAAAAAGTGGAGCCAAAGGGTAGGCCTGTATCCTGGGGCTAGGGAGGAATGATCCCTCCGTGATCCTGGGATCCCCTGGGCATCATCTGGACACACAGGGACGATCCCGGATATCAGCCCAGGAAAAAGGCTGGTCTAGCTAAGGCCTTCCTCTTTAGGGTTATGGGTGCTAATTCTTTAGGAAGACGAAAACTGTTTCTACTTTACTATTTCTCGCATTAGGTTTTTCAGACACAAGATGATGTCCACATCTTCATACATCAGTCGTCCCCAACCTTGTCCCCTCCAGATGTGTTGGACTAAAACTCCCATCATCCCCAGCCAGCACGATAATTGGTCCTACTGGCAGGAGATGATGGAAGTTGGTCCAACACCTCTGAAGGGCACCAGGTTGGGGAAGGCTGGCATGCATGAACAAGGGAATTATATAATTGAAAAAAACATGTGCCTCATTTACGGAATTTTACAGGGAAACTAGACGATGACATATTCCATTCATAATCTTCCCATGTTTTTCCACTGCTTCTTCTGGTTTTTTTCCCTACCATGCAAAATCCCTTAAGAAAGAAAAGGTGGAAAAGCAACACAATGGCTTTTGATTGATAGTGCTAACAGCTCTCCATGTGGAAGCACCTTGAAGTTGCATCCTGCACCCATTTAAAGTACATGTGATGAAACCTATGTCTGAGTAGACACGTATAAGATGGCATTGCAAATATATATTCTTTTTTAAAGGATAGTTAACATACCAATAGAAGAACAAACAGACGTTCTGATTATATTTGAGTCAAGCTATTGATAAAACACAAATCACTTGTATAAATTCATTGCCACGTTATATCTGCTCATGGTGCAACTCCATTTATTCGACCTCTGTTACATACCAATGAAAGGATACTTAAGAATGGACAACTGAATGTTTTTGTTTGTTTGCTTGTTTCATAGAGATGGGCAAATCCGTCAGTTTCACTTTCTCCTGCATTCGAATTTTTAAAATCCCAAGTTCTTTCTCTTCCAGATATGAACTTTGAGAATGTTGGTAAATGAAGTGAAACAAACTCTCGCCCATCTGCATCAGCCACATTCAATAGCCACAGCTATTCCCATCACAGGGAGGACCATGTTGTCCCTGTCTGCCATTATACTGTTAATGATGAGGAGCTTATTGGAGTAAAGAGCTAGCAACCTTGATTCAACATTAACATAGGCCATAGCTAGACCTAAGGTTTATCCCTGGATCGTCCAAGGGTCAAACCCGTTCATCTAGGTGACACACAGGGGATCCAGTGCTCAGGCAGGGGCGAACCCTGGAGGATCCCAGGATAAACCTTAGGTCTAGCTGTGGCCTAGGTGACACACAGGGGATCCAGCACTCAGGCAGGGGCAAACCCTGGATGATCCCAGGATAAACCTTAGGTCTAGCTGTGGCCATAGTTGAATACACAGGAATTCAGATCTAGACTTTTAAGAACTAAGCATTTAAAGCCCTGGATCTGGATCTGGATGCATGAATCTTTCAGATTCACACTTGGTTTTTCTTTTTTAATCCCTCGAGATCTTTTTGTCCCAAATATGGAGAATGTTGCAAATTTCAGTCAATTCTGTTCAAAATTGAACTGAAACAAAATTCTCACCTAACCCTATTTGATGAACCATCAGCCTTTCTGAGTTTGGCCATCTAAGGATCAAGCTAAATGTAGGAAAACTAGGATCCAGAACTCCTGCACAGATTTATTTATTTATTTATTGCATTTCTATACCGCCCAATCGCTGAAGCTCTCTTAAAAGTTAATAGCACTGTGGGGATGGAGTGCTGGGAGAATTGGATCAGACTGCAGCCCTGTCTTTTTTTTTAACCCCTTCATGATTTAAATTCATTTTCTGCACAGTTAACTTTAAAACATTCTAAATTTGCCCCCAAGCAAGGAATATAAAAATATAGGAAGCTGTCTTATGCTGAGCCAGACATTTCGTCCACCTTGCCCAGTATTGTCAACACTGACTGGCAGAGGTTCTCAAAGGATTCCCCCCCACCCCACCCCGCCCTAACTGGAGATGTCAGGAATTAAACCTGGAGCCTTCTGTATGCAAAGCCTGTGCTCTCCCTCTGAGCTACCACTGTCTATCCCTTTCCTTGTTTTATTGAACTTCCTCTTGGCTCTTCTCCTCCCTGCCACCCTCACCCTTCTCTCTAATATGACTTTATCTGTCAGGAAAAGAAATAGTCCTTCACTCAGTTATTTCCGTGACTAATATTCTGTGACTAAATATCGTGAGTCCTTCAGCTCAGCAAAAGCACGCTAATAAAACGGAACTAGAAATCCTCTTGAACACAGAGACAGAAGGGGAACTGGACGATGTCACTTGCTGCACTGGCTGTGAGAGTCTTTAAAGATCGGAGTTTATGTGCCACTTACTGTGTCCTTATCTTAAGTAACGGCCTAGATATCTTTACTTTGGTGTCAGAGGTTTCTCCAGTTATTGCTTTGATGGAGCCAGTGTTGATTTTCACAGTCATTACAACTTTATCAGCTGTTCTCTGCTGCTAGTTATTCCACATCCTGACCATTGAAGGGTACAAAATGGTGGCTGTGGGCCAAACCACGCTTGAGAGAGGCAGCCAAGTTTGCTGTGCACATATAAAGTAGGGAATGGGGGATGTGTGCGTGGGTGAAGGGAGCTGAACCTTCCTCTCTCCTGTTGCATTCTTCCATAGTCCATCACTGCAAGCACTTTTCTCCCGGCTCAGTTAATCTCGGAAGTGAGCTGGGCTGGAGAGAAAAGTGGCTGAAGCAATGAAATACAAAGAAGCAATACAGAGGAGTTGTCTCCCCTCACCTGTTCAGGCTAAACCCCTCCCACTTAATATGTAAATAGGGCAGACGCAAGAATACAAAGACATTGCTGCTCTCTCATACCGTTTAGCTGGGACCTGAGGCTCCATCCCAATATTTGTTTACCTTGAGGGAACGAAAAGGTATTAGAATAATGAATTTCAGTAGCCCAGGCATCAGAAAGTTAGGTTCCTGGGATCCCTCCGCCCAGAATGAGAGGGATAACCCAGAAAGCAATACAAGAATAGTATAATGTAATCACTTCTCTCTATAGTCAAGGGGAAAAGTGCTCAGAAGGAAGGAATATGGAGAGCATACGTTGTGGTTGGGAAAAATTCCTTTGTATTATCAGTACTGTATGTGTGTGTGTGTACGTGTGCATGTGTGTGCACGCACGCACAAACACCCTTTATAAATCTAAACAGACAAAACGTAAATGTATATCATAAAGTCACCACACATTACATACATCTAAAAAACAAGTAACTATATATCTCATAATATAAGTCTGTGTGTAAGTGTGTGTTATTTCTAACCAAAATGACTTCTCAAAGCATAATGGAAAACGAAGAAGGCATCAGAATTCCTAAGAATGTCCACAAGACAGCTAATATTTAGGAAACACTGGGAGTCTTAACATTGGAAAAGATATAAGAGAGAGAGAGAGAGAGAGAGAGAGAGAGAGAGAGAGAGAGAGGAGGACGATGACAACCATGTAAGTCACCTTGAGTATATAAGGTTGCTTACATGATCCTCCTTCTCTCCATTTTATCCTCACAACAACCCTGTGAGGTAGGTTTCGCTGAGAGATAGTGAAAGACAGGCTGAAAGTCACCAAGTCAGCTTCATGACCGAGTGGGGACTTGAACCCATATCTCTCAAGTCTCACTCCAACACACTCTAACCACTATACCACGCTGGCTCTCCCCCTTCACATTCAAGTTATCACTAGAAGTGGATAAACTCTCCCATGCTCATCTTGGATTAAGTTGGAAATTTATATACATCCTTCCCCACAAAATCAAGAATTCAAGACTCAGAAAACCACTGGAAACTTTATTATGAACTTTATTGTCTGACTCCAGCCCACAGGTTTCAGACTTCAAGCTGAGTAAGCTTTGGAGAGTGGGGGCTAAATTCAGGGAATTGTTTCATCACAAAAGCCCCAAATTGTCACCTGTTTTATCTGTTCCTCTTGCCTCTGATTGATGGCTGTTTTATTGATTTTATGTACTGTCTAATTTTAACTTTTGTAAACTGCTGAGTATTGTGATTGCAATGGAATGACAGGATATCAATCAGTGCAATAAATAAATAAATATTTCATCAAAATTGAGATTGTAAATATTTGGAAGTCTCTGTTCTACAAGTTATTTAATTAATTAATTAATTTATTTATTTATTGCACTTATATACCGCTCCCATAGCCAGGGCTCTCTGGGCAGTTTACAGAAATTCTAAAATTAAGATTAAAATGAGTATACAAAATTTAAAATTCTAAAACACAAAACAAGCACACATAAAGCATTAAAAACAGTTAAAAAACTAAAACATGTGGGTAATTAAGATGTGCCGCCATATGCCTGGGCAAAGAGGAAAGTCTTAACCTGGCACCGGAAAGATAGCAGCGTTGGCACCAGGCGAGCCTCGTCAGGGAGATCGTTCCATAGTCTGGGGGCCACCACTGAAAAGGCCCTGTCCCTCGTTGCCACACTCTGAGCCTCTCTCGGAGTAGGCACCTGGAGGAGGACCTTAGATGTTGAACGTAGTGACCCTATATTCACGTCAGGAGAGGCGTTCCATCAGGTATTGTGGTCCCAAGCCGTGTAAGGCTTTATAGGTCAAAACCAGCACCTTGAATTGGGCTCGGAAACATACAGGCAGCCAGTGCAAGCGGACCAGTGCAGGTGTTATATGGTCGAACCTTCTGGTTCCCGAAATCAATCTGGCCGCTGCATTTTGCACGAGTTGCATTTTGCATAATACAATTATATATTATGATTCAGTCCTAATTGGGCTCCCATTATGGTCATTCCACGGCAGTCAGTGCTTGTTCCTCTACAGTGTAATCCATCCATTTCTACGCTGAAGTAAGCCCCATTAAGTTCAATTGGCCATACTCCCAGGAAAGTGTGTATACGATTGTACCCTAAACTATTTTAAAGACTTTGCAACACTATTACACTCTATAGTAATTTGGAAGCAAACTAACTATCTCTTGCTTCCAAGAAAGGATTTTTTTTCCACCAATGGACAATTGCAGATAAAGCCCCTTCTCATTCTGCAATGACTTGCTACAAGGTTGGAGTAGCTGAGATGTGTGAATGTGTCTATACATATATTGATGGCTGCTGCTGATATAACTGAAAACATGTGGGGTGGCAATGCAGCAACAAATCCCAGTGCTCCTGGTTCTGTTTTATTCTGTTGCCAACTTTTTTTTGTTTTCCTGGCAGGGGTCCTGTGTGTTTAATACAAACATAACTGGCAGAATTTCAATGGATGATGATGCTTTCCTCACCACTATATCTCCAAGCTAGGGAAAAGTGTATCTGCTGAATTTCTGCTGCTTAAGCAGGTATTAGAAGCACAGGAGTCTTGCCAGGGGCTGGGGTGTGTGAAAGCATTCTCTTCAGGGAGCTGTATTTTCCTAGGTTCCAATGAGGCCTCTATTCGATTTGCAAATCTGCAGTAGCCAAGGAAGTTGAATGGACTCTGGCTGAGGATGCAGGTTTTTCTGCGGTCATTCAAAGCCGAGTTATTTCCAGTTATCTTCTGTTTGCTCTAATCTCTTCTGCACATCTCCTTATTTGCTAGGGGGGATTTCAAATATGAGACATTAGGCATGTCAATAACAGCAATGTAAGGGAAAGAAAAGTAAGAAGAGGGGCATATTTCTCCAAAATTTGAGTGCTGGGATTGAGAGAAGCCCTAATCCCCTGTCTGTTTAAAACTCAACTCCACCACTCTTCAAAATGGCTGCAATACCTCACTCATTGCTCTATGCAAAATGGCTGTGACTATGAGATTTTGGCAAGGTTTAGGGCTCATCTACACTAGGGTGACCATATGAAAAGGAGGACAGGACTCCTGTATCTTTAACAGTTGTAGAGAAAAGGGATTTTCAGCAGGTGTTATTTGTATGCATACAGCATCTGGTGAAATTCCCTCTTCGTCGCAATAGTTAAAGCTGCAGGTGCCCTCCTCTCTTTTGTATCTGGTCAAGAGGGCAGGACTCCTGCAGCTTTAACTGTTAGGATGAAGACAAAATTTCACCAGGTGCTACATGCATTCAAATGACACTTGCTGAAATTCCCTTTTCTATTTATTTATTTATTTATTTATTACATTTTTATACCGCCCAATAGCCGAAGCTCTCTGGGCAGTTCACAAAAATTAAAACCACAGTAAAACACCCAACAGTTTAAAACACAATTACGAAATACAGTATAAAAAGCAACTTTACAACTTTAAAGATACAGGAGCCCCGTCCTCCTTTTCATATGATCACCCTAATCTACACCAAGCAGGCTATTCCACTATGAAAGCAGTATGTATAAGGCAGGAGCCATGCTACTGCTTTATAGTGGTATTGAAGTGCACTACAGGATCTACACTACTGGTTTATAGTGGTACTAAAATGCACTGACAACTGTTGGGGCCCATGACGTTTAGGATGTTTTTAGAATGTTTTTAGGATGTTTTAACAATGTATATTATGTTTTAATTCACTTTTATGTATTTTATGTTTGCTGCTGTTCCCCACGTTGATCAGAATGGAGAGGTGGATAAGAAATAAAATGATGATGATGATGACACATTTACGCCAAGCAGGATATAACACTATGACAGCAGTATGACAGCAGTATATGGAAGGTGTCAATGGGTCCCAACAGTTGTCAGTGCACTTCAATACTGCTATAAAGCAATAGTGTGGCTCCTGCCTTTTATATACCGCTTTCATAGTGGAATATCTTGCTTGGTGTAGATGAGCCCTCTATTGCAATTTTTGTTCCAGGGGCTGTGCATTGATCTTTTCCTTGGCCTAAGATGCTAGGTTTTACAGACAGAAAAGTGGCAATGAAAAAACAGAAAAATAAATTCTGGATCAACTTGGGAGGGGGGCTTAAATAAATACACGAAACTGAGAAGAAAATTACTGCCTTGATAGTTTCAGGAAAAAATGCCAACTTAAAATAAAATAAAGCTCCTTGTCTCGATTTTTCATGTAATGCCCATTATATTACAGTATTCCTCTCAGAGGGCTACTGTATGGGAAAACCTATTTGTTTTGTGGCTGAACCCGTAGGTCCTTTCTAAATCCCTTCACGTTTTGAAGCCATAAAAAGAGGACTCCAGCCGTGTTTCTGCTTGCTGCTTGCGATTCCCAAGATGTCCAGAGAGATGATAAACAAAAGTCTTTTGTACCACATTAAATAAGCTTTCAGCGCTCCTCCGCACAGCCTCTTGTCATAAGAGTAAGTCATGTGTAGCAAAAGCCCTTCATATGCCAAAGTTTGTTTTCATATCTGGCCAGCTTTGTATTGAAGTCCCTCTGTGGCGTGGCAATGAAAATATTTGTTTATATTTGAACAGCGCTGCGGTTGTGATACAGGAACTGTTTCAGTGAATGGAACAGCTATTTCCTAAAGAGCTTCCTTTGAAAACATTTTTGCTGGCCTCTTCCAACTGTCAATGGACTTTGACTCCTGTTTACACTAAAACAATAGGAGGCACTCCATAAATTAATATGTTGGAAACCCTCATGGCCTGAGAGAGATAAATTATATTTTGGGGGAAAACACCCTGATTTATTCCTTCTTGCCTATTATTTTATTAGTTATCTCTTGTCTGATTTCTTTTAATGAATAAAAATAATGTATTTTAGATAGTATTGCTGAAAGCGAAGTAATCAGTTGATTAACTTTCTTATTGCTATATGAGAAACTTCCACTTAAAAATACTGACCTTCTGCTGTGTCAACATTGCCAGTTGCTCAAGATATATTTGCTAAGGCAAATCATTTGCTTCATTATCAACAAATATTTTTTTCTTTTTACAAGAAGGAAACACACATACAAATGGCCAGGAGAGAAATTGCTATGGGACTTTTTTTTTTTTTTAGCTCTCCCCTTTGTGTAACAACCCCTGGAAAATGCCCACAAAGATCAACGGACTGTCCAGTGTGGCAGTGTGTGAAAAGTTGCCACAGGAAGGGAAAATTAGCAACTCTGTAGTGCTTGTGTGGAACATAGGAAGTTGCCTTATACTGACACGGAATAATGGACTCAAGTTAAAGGAAGCCAGATTCCAGCTGGACATCAGGAAAAACATCCTGACTGTTAAAGCAGTGTGACAATGGAATCAGTTACCTAGGGAGGTTGTGGGCTCTCCCACACTAGAGGCCTTCAAGAGGCAGCTGGACAAGCATCTGTCGGGGATGCTTTAGGGTGGATTCCTGCATTGAGCAGGGCGTTGGACTTGATGGCCTTGTAGGTCCCTTCCAACTCTGCTATTCTATGATTCTATGAATCAGACCCTTGGTCCATCGAGCCCAGTAATGTCAACACTGACTGGCAGCAATGGCTCTCCAGGGTTTCAGGCAGGCTTTCCTACTTGGAGATGCCTGGAATTGAACCTGGGACCTTCTGCATGCAAAGCAGGGGCTCCGCCACTGACCTATGACCCCTCCAAATACTTGTGTTGAAACCTACCCAGATTTTTTTTTATGCCTAATGAATTCTAGTTTATTTAGAAAGCTTGGGTCCTAAATAAAACCTGGGTTAGAAGTGCTCCACTGTGCTAGAACAATTATGAAAACATGGAGTGGACTTCTAAACATTAGAAGTCCATCCAGCTCAGTATTGTCTGCACTGCTTTGACTGGCAGCAACTTTCCAAGGTCCTTGGTGTTTAGAAGTTAAATCTCTGACTGGAGAGCAGATGCATGTTCCCTAGGATGGCCATTTATGGATTGCCAAAAAGGTGGAAATGCATCACCCCCCAAAAAAGGACACTAATTTGCATATGTTAATGTATATGTATAGTTTTTATTTATTTATTTTATTTCATTTCTTGGGCAGTTCACAACAATTCACAGGATAAAATACAGCATAAAAATAAATATACAAAATTTAAAAACAATTTAAAAAGCTAAACACAATTTCAATAAAGTACTAGACCAGTTAAAAATAGCTGATGTAAATTTCCCATCATATGCCATTAAATGACTGGGAGTAGAAGATAGTCTTAATCTGCAGCTGAAAAGATTAAGTGTTGGCCCCAGGTGGGCCTCAGTGGAGAGAAGTGTGGAGCCACCACTAAATAGGCCCTTTCACCTTTGGCCACCTTCTGAGCCTTTTTTGGAGGAGGTATTTAGAGTAAGGCCTTGGAAGTTGATTGCAGTGTCCAGGTAGGTTCAGATGGGGAAAGGTGCTCCATCAGGTTTTGCGGTCCTGAGCTGTGTAAGGCTTTATAGGTTAAAACCAGCACCCTGAAATTTGCACCTAGATGAAAATTTAGAAATCGTTATTTTTATTTAAATAGGGGTACAGTCCACCTCATCATATTGTGGAAGACGGTGACCCATGTGCCTGCCTGTTCAGCCTGCTGTCCAGGTGCTAACTGTGGATGGACAACCGTTCTCATGACTTCTTTATCTTTAAACTGGAATTCGACTGGAGAGCCCTTCAAACAGAGGATGGTCTTCTGTAAAAGAGGACACAGGGGCACTCTAATTTCCCTGCTGAGTCCACATGCAAGTGAAAACACAGGGATGAATGCCAAGGCGTCATGTAGCGCACGGCCTTCCCTTTCACATGTTGCAGCTAGTGGGTTGATTTTGGACTGTTGACATGATTATAGGACAATCATGTTTTTCTAGTTTTTCTTTAACCCAAAGAACAACATCCTCTTGGCTTTAGAAGAAAAGTAGGCCGGGCTATAGCAAAGTAAACAATTATACAGCACACAGAAGGCCGAGAAGAGGCTTAGCAATGTGTAACAGAGAAGGGAACTTCAGGCACTGAGAACGTTTCCCTATTTTCATTGGTGAAATGTTGGAAAATATGCGTGAACAAGCTCTCTTTACTCTCACAGTTGAATCTGTGCTTGTGAAATACAGAAATCTTCCTATTTAAAGAAGAGGAAGGGGAAAAGGAAGCTGAAGGAAGCACTATTTCAGAATCTATGATTACTTATTTTTATTCTTCAGGTACTCAGCTGAACAAACCTCTAGTGTGTGTGACAGCCCATAAAGACAAGACCAAACAAAACCAATATTTAGAGTTGTTAAGCTATTACCCAAAGGGCTTCTTGGGCCTGTAAGAGTTGTGTGGTAGGACAGGTTTTGCCAGATGAGAATATATTTTGATCTAATTCCTGTAAGCTACCTTCTTGTTTAGAGTTGACAGAGCAGAACAAAGAACCATCTCTCACATTTTTATGAACCATGTAGGGGGCAGGTATCGTGAAGAGATGGAATGCCTTGGGTTGCTCCCCTGCGTCCTCTCTGGCACTGTGAAACACTTAATCTGCCTTGTGGACAAGGCATAATTCAACTTTCACAGGCACTTTCCTGAATTTTCACCATTTGGGGGTTGAAGGTCTAAGAGAAGACAAAAAATTTTGAGGGGGAAAACAAACATCACTTGCATGTAGTTATCCACTTGTAAGAAACAGGCCTCAAGGCAGAAAGTTCCTTTGGAGTATAGCCATCTCAGCTCTGCTGGATGTCACCCTGTCAATGTTCTTGTGAGTGAATGTGCCTTACAAACTTTACAATACAATGTGGACATGCACACATTACGTTGGTAGCACACTGTCGATGCAAGCTAATTTTTCATTGTGAGGCTACCTGTAGTTCTCCATTGAAATCTCAGATATCACCTAGGCCAGATGTACACCAAGCAGGATATAACACTATGAAAGCAGTTTGAAAATGGTATACAGTATTATTATTATTATTATTATTATTATTATTATTATTATTATTATTTTATTTATATAGCACCATCAATGTACATGGTGCACTTCAATACCTTTATAAAGCAGTTGTGTAGATCCTGCCCTAGTCCCAGGGCATGTCTACATTAGCCCTGTATCCCAGGATTGTCCTGGGATCGTTCCTGTGCATCCAAATGCCACACAGTGGATCCCGGGAGCAGGCAGGGATGATCCCTCCATTTTCCTGGGATAACCCTTAGGTGTAGAAAGGGCCCCAGTCTACCTAAATGAACCAGAGGGTGCAAGAACTGTTGTCCTTCAGCCATTCAACCACACGTTCCTCCTGAGGTTTGGAATCCCTGCCCAGGGTGCTAATCCCATCTCTAAGGAACAAAAAGGTTAATTGTACGATGTGCAGGGGCTAAAATAGGTTTCCAAGAACAGTTTATATCCAATTTGAAAGGGGGATGAATGCATCTCTCATCAAACAGGGTACTGAGGATGCAACAGGAATTCCATTCGGTCAATGCAGAGAATGCCTTGTGACTGTTCTGGGCAAAGGTAAATTAAGCTTGGGCAGGGGTAATTTATTCTCTGTGGCATCTGTGATAGGTTACTAATGGCAGCGATATGCTTTCATCGTATACACTGTAGGCCACTAGATCCTTTCCCAAATTCCTTAGTGGGCACATCCCCTCCCCTCCAGTGTTTCACTGCAAACATAGCTTATGGACAAGAACCACACATCTTCACAAGAAGACCCTGACTGAGCTCCCTTCCTCTATTACCTCCAATACATTAAGATTCTTCTCTGCCTGCTTCCTGTCTTCATTTACTCTCCAACGGCTTGTCCTACAGTGCCTTCTATAGCTGAGTGAGTTCAGCCAGAAGTAGTCGAACTTCAGGCTTGTGGGATCTACTTTATTATTTTTTTACTAGTACCCCAAGATCCACTTCCAAGACGAGAGAATGCTTGTATGTATAATACCTGGAGATGAGGGGGTTATAGGAAGACAGTGCAATGACATTTTGAATAATAGGGTCATAGAGCCGGAAGGGACCTTGACAGCAATCTAGTCCAACCCCCTGCTCAGGGCAGGAAGCAACTGCAATATGCCAGGCAAACACCCATCCAGCCTATGCGAAGGACACCCTCAGCAAAGGACAGCTCCCCAGCTCCCAAGGCAGTCTGGTCTACTGTTGACAGCTTTTACTTTTAAGAAGTGTCCCCTAACGTTTAGCCAAAATCTGCTTCCCTGCCATTTACATGCATGGCTCTCAGATTAAGATGCATGCTGCCTCCAGTCAGATGTGCTAAACATATTGCTCAGTTCCATGGGCCTCATTTCTTTAGGATGCGTGCCTAGTGTTTGTAGATTAGAGACCCAGAGCTGGGACTGAAACTTGAAAGGGAGACTTAGCATAAAGCAGACATGGGCAGAAAGTAGAATGGGATCTATCTACTGGTAAATCTCTGGTTGATTTATAGTAGATCAACAAGGGCTTCATGGACTTTTGTGTGAAAGGATGATGGGCTAAGTTCAGTTCTGGTACTAAAAACAAATTCCTAGACTCAGAATGTGCTCGAAGATACCCTGTTTCTTAAGTCTAAGGCCTTAGTTAGATGGGGCAAAATACCGGGGAACATCCCTGTGCATCCACATGACACACAGGGGATCATGGAGAGATGATCTTTTCCTTGCCCCAGGATCTTGCCCTACACTTTAGGCCCACTTTTTCCACAGTCTTGGACTGAGCCCAAGACTGTGGAATGTGTGTGCAGGTGTTGCGGTTTGTCCCGGTTCCTTGTGGTTCCTCGCGAGGAGCCGGGACCCGCACATGGGGTGCAGAGCTCTTCAGGAGCACTGTGCCCATTGGGGGTGGGGTGAGGGAGTGGGGATTTTTTTTAAAAAAACCCCACACACCTTACCTTTTGCGCATGAGCACTTGTGTGCATCTTCTTCTTTAAGAAAAACAAAACAAAATGGCGGGCGCGACGCCTCTCCCTCTGAGGTTGTCGCGCACCATGTGTGAACAGAAGGGGAGATCTCACCCCTCCGTCTCTCTAGACCGGTAGGTCTAGCTAAGGCCTTGGTGTATGTCTTTTGCACCAGCCTCTGGTTGGTAAATTGTGGGGTTCTAGCAAAAAAAACCACCACCCAGATGACATTGTAAACTGCCCAGAGAACTTTGGCTATTGAGTGGTATAAAAACGCAATAAATAAATAAATGAATAGATAACCACCTCTGGTACAGAACACACAGAGAGCTTCCCTAAGGTACATAATAGCAGGAGATCTGGAAGGGCTTGTTCAGTTAAGAACAAAGAAGAGAAACAGGTTTCCAGGAAGCAAACATAAATTTATTCACAAGACGCCCAAAGCATTTTGACCTGTCCCTTCTTTTTTTTTGGGGGGGGGGCTTCTTCATGGGCCTGCAACATTAGTAATCACCAAAAAAAAAAAAAATACAAATGAGACAACAGATAATACTGAAGCTCTTTTCCAATGTTGATGAATAAAACATTGCCACGAGGGCCTGTGTGCGTATAGAATACTGTTTAAAAACACACACATGTAAAACTTGACATAATGCTAAGAACGCACATATAAACTCTTACTTACTAGAGAAAGGAATCAGCAGAGTTTCTCATAGCAAAAGATTGTCTCCTGTCTTAATCTACTGGTAACTGGAAAATATTTTTTTCAAATGTTATCTTATACTCATTTTCTTTTTCTTTCCTGGACTCTGCCAGGTATTTCCATGTTCATATGATTAAGTCAAGGTCTAATTTCTTGTTCCGTTAGGGCCAAACTACCCATGGAACAGCAGTAGTTGTTTTGTGGAACTGGAATATTATTTATTTTTAGTTTTAATCTGCCCAAATGAGTCCATGATAATATGGTCAATCTTAATTCATCCAGCACTATATTTCTATGCTACCAATTTAGGATCAGCAATGATATATGTATTATTATTATTATTATTATTACAGATTAAAATAAGGTTTCAGTGGGTTCTTCCAGACTAACAGCCCAATCCTTTGGATGTACAGCACCATGTACATTGATGGTGCTATATAAATAAATAAATAATAATAATAATAATAATAATAATGTCTGCTCAGAAGTAAATACCACTGAATTGCAGATTTACTTGGGAGTAAAGCTCCATTGAACTCAATAGGACTTATTTATGAGGAGACATCAATAGGCTTTGGCTGTAAGTTAGTCAGGTTTAGATCTAGTAATCAATGGGACAAGTTAATCATGACTTGTCAAGTCATGACAAGTTAATCAACTTGAGTCTCAGGGCATGGCTAGACAGGGCAATATCCCAGGGATCGTCCTGGGATCATTCCTGTGCATCCACATGACGCAGAAGGCATACCGGGAGCAGAAAGGGATGATCCCTGCATTTCCCTGGGATATCACCCTATCCTTTAATTTTGATTTTGCCTGCAGTCTCAGGATGCGGCCCTCCATGGCTGTTTTGTCCCAGCTCCTTGTGAGTAATTGCTAGGAGCTGGAAACCGGGCGCAGAGCTCCTCATCAGGGGGTGGGGTGGGGGGAAGCGGGAGGTTTTTTAAAAACACACACACACACCTTTTGCGCTGGAGCGCTCCTGCACTCATTTCCAATTGAAAAAACAACAAAATGCCGGGTGCGATGTCCTCTTCCTCCTGGGATGTCACACACTGCGCATAGACTGAGAAGGAAGATCTTGTGATCAGCATATCACGAGATCTTCCCCCTCCGGACCCTAGGTGTAGACACGCCCTAGGAAGTGCTTTCTTAGCTTTCTGAGTAAGAAGCAAAAGATTTCATCTTAGAAGAAAGACACTATTCAATACTAGCAAAGCCCATTGGAGTATTCTGAAAGCGCTATGAGCATCTCTTGTTTATGAAGGGGGAGTGATCTGGAATAGGGTATTGCCTAAAATAAAGAGAGCATGTCAAGTGTTATCTCTGCACATGATGGGCATAGGCTGTATTTAGGGAGGAGAACGGAAACATCCTTGCTTACCCTATGTAAATGTGCTCATTCAAACCCACTGCTAAAATGGAGGATTAAAGAGGCAGCAATATTCCATTGATGCTCTTAAGCCTTCATGCACAGCGCAGCTGGGTCCCTCCCTATAATATGGACCTAAACGGATGTTGATTCACACAATCTTGATCAGAGCTGGAGCTCAATGTTAGTTCTTTAACTGGCCTCACCTTTGCGCTGGCTCTGCTGCATCTTCTAGGTACACACAGATGGAGCTAGTGAAGTTTCCCTTGGCCTACTGCTAAGTAGTTTAATTTCTGTGTGTCAGGTTGTAGGTCAGTAAAAAGTAGGGATGTGCTCCGCTTCTAATCGGACCGGCGAATTAGAAGCAGAGCGGGGGGCTTCACCTGCCCTTAAGGCGGAGGCGAAGAGGATTGGGGGGACGGCGGAGCGTGGTGAAGAGGATCGAGGTGAAGGCCTCGATCCGGAGCTCCGCCGGAAAGGTAAGTGGGGTTTACCAGGCCCTGCCGCTGTCGCTGTCGCCCATGCGGCGACAGCGGCAGGGCCCGGTAACCCCCCCCTCCTCTCCCTTACCTGCATCCATCCGCGGTCCGTTGGCTTCTTCAATTGAGCCCGTGGTTCAACCAGGAAGTCTAGGCCGCACTTGCGGCCCAGACTTCCTGGTTGAACCGTGGGCTCAATTGAAGAAGCCAACGGACCGCGGACGGAGGCAGGTAAGGCCCCCCTACCCCTTGGTCCCTTACCGGGCTCTGCCGCCATCGCCACATGGGCGGCGACGGCGGCAGGGCCCGGTAAACCCCCCACCCTCCTCTCCTGGCCTTACCTGGCACCACTCCCCTCCACTGCGGAGCTCCGATTTGGAGCCGGAGCTCCGCGGTGAAGAGGAGCGGAGTATGGGGCGGAGCGGCGTGGAGCTGAGCGGGCCGATCCGAAATTTTCGGATCGGCCCACGGGGCGGAGCAGGGGGTCTGTGCACACCCCTAGTAAAAAGGGTGGTGACCCTAATATACTTTGTGCTTCATTGTCCACAGATTTAGTCCCCTCTTATCTGTGGCTGTGATCCTATACCCACTTACTTGGGACTGAGCCCCATTATTCAAAATAATAGACCTGCATAGGATTGTGCTGGGAATGAGGTACAATTCTAGTCCCAAGGAGGCTAACCACCACCACCACCTCCTCCTTTTAATATAAATGCCCTTTCCCCCTCCGTACCCCACCCCAACATTTACAGAGTAATTAATCCTAGCTTTAGTGCTTCTGTTGGAGAATTCAAGCAGACTGACTCTCTCTCTCTCTCTCTTTCTCTCTCTCTCTCTCCTCTCCACCTGTTGTGTAGCTGTGTGTGACAACTCTTAGCTTATGTACCTGATATCTGACCCTTTGGTATGTCACAGGTTGGGACAGATTTGGCAAGGCTTTGCACTGGCGATTGGTTTTAAGAATTAGAAACAGGCTTGTTTTGGGACTGCAGAGGGCAGTATAAGACCACTGCTGATGCCAAGGGGTTTGCTGGTCTTAATATGTGCCACCACCTGTAGTAAGAGAGTGCCTCTAAAATTGTGTAAGGAACCAACCTTTTCATTTATAGGGGATGTCAATCTAGTTTTACATAAAAGGAAATCTTTGTAGGCGTTTCTCCGGCAAGACTCCTCTTTCCCAGTTGGGGGGTGGGGAGGGGAAAGATTGCTAATGACTTGCTGGGAAGTACATTTTCTCACTCTGCGGCAGGGAGTTGCAAATCGTGGATAGTTGAGATGACACCTCCGCAGCGAATTTGAAGGTGCAGCGTGAGCAAGAGAACCGGATTGCGAGAATGTAACTGCTCAGCAAGCCAGGCCCGGAAGACAGAACCCATGACGTGATGCCTGCTGGAATCGCACTGCTGATGTATGCCGATGCCTGGCTGAGGGCTGAACACAACGGGGGGAAATAGAAAGGAAGGGGCACGGAAATGCCACCCATTCTCCTTCCTTTTCGTAATCAGATACAAATCGTAAAGTTGTAACATCTGTGTTTTAGGCCAGTTCCAAGATTTCATTTTGTAAAATGATACATGCAAAATTATTGGCTGTGATCCAAACAGCTACTTTAGGTGCACCTCATACTTCAGGCATGCCCAGTGTTGTGGCTGTTGTTTCTCCTTTGAAAGCTGACTGTCATATAGTTATCGCAAACGACTTTTCAAACTTCCCACAGGTTCGAAACAGAGACGAGGATCCTTTGGGCACATGGAACCAGCTGTGTGGTTCTTTGGATCCAGGCCATTTGCTTTGGCTGTTAGCCGTCCAGACAATGTCCCTTGGGGTTGCATTCCTGTGATGGAGATACTGCATTTTTCCATGACTCAAAAGAACAATATTTTTGCCACCAGGAAAGCATTGTTCTTTCCCCCAGCTAGTGCATGCATTGTGATTGTTGTCTTGAAAACGTTGTGGGGTTTATTTCAAACCCACCTGTTGGCTAATGTCTGTGATATGGAATTTTCAAAAGCCGAACATCCTGAAACCAGCGCCACATCTTTGAAAATGCTCTGGGTTCAGCTGCAGAAGAAAGTCAATTGCAAAGCTAATAAAACGTCCCTTCTCTTTTCTTCCTAAGTTACTTAACTACATTTATTCTGAAAAGCTTATGAATGTTCTAGAAAAATACCATTCAAACTGTCTGGATGTTCTGATTCCAAACTAAAATTCCAGACCATTTTGTAAATCAAACCCAAATAATTACCTGGCCAGCACAAGCCAGAAAAAGCTGAATAATGCGACATTGCTACTGCCAGAAAACAAAGAACAGTTTATTGGTATGTTCAGGCAACCAGACACCATTGGGCTGTGGCCGAAGTGCCAGTGGGGCATACATTGAGATGCACGCGCTCACACACAAAGGCCGTAGCGAGACCTAAGGTTTATCCCAGGATTGTCCTGGGGTCAAACCTGTTCATCTAAGTGCCACACAGGGCATCCAGCGCTCAGGCAGGGATGAATCTGGGATGATCCTGGGATAAACCTTAGGTCTAGCTACGGCCAAAGAAGTTACCTTTCCACCCCTCTGTCTTTTTTTCTTACGCACAAACGCTGCCGAACATTTCTCTCTCAGAAACACCCACCCACACCATTTCCATCTTTTTAAAAACGTCATTCTCTAACATACTTCTACAGCTGCTGACACCATACATTGAATAATTCCAAGCTGTAGCAAAACGCAGCACATGTATCGAAATACCCATGTGAACCTCTGAGCCTGGGCCCTGGCTTGGTGCCTCTTTATTCCTAGAATAGCTTATATAGGGGACAAATTGCCAAGGCAGGTCCTTAAATGAGATTTTATAAATGAGCTTAGGAAGAGCCTCAGCATAATTTATTCCTGGATGGAGACAGAGATCAAGGTTGCCCCAAAGGGGCAAGGCTTATTAGGCCAAGTGGCCTTTTCCTTCCCTCCTAATGCCTCCTGCCCATAACTAACAATTCTCTTTGCAAAAGGTTAATAAAATATCAGCCTCATTTCCATGTTTTTGTTAACACTTTCCTTGCTGGTAGGGGGCCACTGTGAGCCAGTTAGCTAAGGCAGGGCATTTTCTGAGCCTGCTCCCTCTCTTGGAAGTGGGAAACAGATAATCATTTTTAACTGCATGTTTACTCAGAAGTAGCTTTCAGTGGGTCTTTCTCCGAAATAAGCGTACTTTATTAAAAAAAAAACCTCAGAGAGTTTTTGAAGTGGTGTGAAAGAGGTATCACTTTTCATGATGTGCTCACATATCATTTGCCCTGTTGCCACCTCTTGTCCATCAAGTCTCACAGATTTTTGAAGCAGTACAGAAACCTCAAACCTGTTTACTAGAGGCCAAAGTGGGACACAGATACCCACCACAATCAGCAAACACACTTTCAAACTGCTTCAGTCATCTGAAACAAACAAACAATAATGATTGTCTGTGTTCAGCTTAAGGATATTTTTTTAACATGAGACTAAAAAACCTCAGATTTGTAAAGTGGCTGTAAACCCTACACCGGCCAGAATGCTCAGATGCATTACAAATGCCACTCCATTACCCCCCCCCATCTGCACAGAAAATGATAGGGGTGTGATCCGCTTCTCCTCGGATCAGAGAAGCAGAAGCGGATCAGGATGATCCGCCTCCACTACAGGCGGAGGAGAAGCGGATCGGGGGGC
The DNA here is from genome assembly GCF_023053635.1 of Elgaria multicarinata webbii. Classification (NCBI taxonomy): domain Eukaryota; kingdom Metazoa; phylum Chordata; class Lepidosauria; order Squamata; family Anguidae; genus Elgaria; species Elgaria multicarinata. Next base: position 11,536,618 of record NC_086172.1, on the reverse strand, counting down.
TGGAGAAGCATGGCGAAGAGAAGCAACCATAAGCGGATCGATTCTTTTCGCGGAGCGCTCCGCCCGCCATTTTGGATTTTTTCGCCCATAGGATTGCATTGCAGAAAAGATTAGTGGATAACTTTTTTGTTTTTCAAGTTACCTATTTGAAACTCGCTGTGCTTAGAGAGTCGTGGGTGGGGGTCATTTTGAGCCTATTTTCAGCACTTTGTGTGCTGCGGTTTGCTTGCTATAATTTTTTAAAAAACAGGGTAAAAAAAGCGGGAGAGGTACATTTTCGAAGTGCTGAGAGGCAGATTCAACTCCCAATCATGATCACCTGATGAAGCATCCTCCAATCCCAAAGTTGGAGGGGGGGATAAGCAAAATGGGATACTTAGTAACTTGGGATACTGGAAAACTTTTCTTTCTTAGTCTCTGAATGGACTTTTACCAGTGTTTTTTAAATCAGTAGCCCCACCAAACGCACAAACACAACCTGAAATCATATACTAAGCAAATAAATAACAGATAGGAAACACGACACTGCTACCCACCCTAACCTTGGTGAACAACTGAATAGATGTGGTGCAAGGAGATGAGGTCCCCTAGGGCATGTGGACGTGCCCAGTGCACACACTTCTGTCCCTGGAGGGTCATCAGAGCTCTCCAAAGATAAACCAGTGGAGAAGCTATGCCTGTCATGAGTTGAAGTGTCAGGTAGCTTCTTAAAGACTGGTACTTACTTAGGGCCAGTCAAATTGGCATAATTCCCCCTCCCCTGGGCATGTCCACTTTTCTCTTACTGGTAAAAGACAGACATAACCTTTTTTTTTAAAAAAAAATCTTCTTGTTGTTTATTCAGCAACACTGCTGCTTTTAATTCCACCCCTCCTTTGTTTATTTATTTATTTATTACATTTTATATTTATACACCCCATAGCTCAAGCTCTTCTGGCTTTTCCTCTTCAGTGAAGTCAAGCAGGCTTTCATTGTGGTTCAACTCCTTGTTGTTGTTGTTGTTGTTGTTATTATTGCTATTAATATTAATTAGTACTGCTATTATTAATGTTATTATTATTTTGTTGTTTAATAATGGCTGTGATCACAATGCAGTCAATCAACTCTGAAGCAATGATCACAAAGCTTTACTCTTATCCTCCTAGCCTCCTAGTTATGGGATGCAAAAGAAAAGGCATCTCTCTGTGCTGCTCCCGCCTCACAGGGTTGGTTTGCATTACTTGCTTTGAAACAATCCTTGGCTCACTTCGTTGTGCCCCCAGAAATGTCTGCTCCATGCCTGCCTTCCCGCCTCCGCCTGGGTGCTGTTGTTTTGGTGTATTTGCTGGAACTGACTTCCCCATAGATCTATGGCATATCTCTGCCTGCCTCTCTGCCCGCCTGGTGCCTGGGAGCTGTACTACATGATGGGCTTTGTGGTTCAACCCCACAAGCCTCTGGCATGCTTGCTGCCAATGCTGCCTGTCCTCCTCTGTGCCTGCCTCGCAGGGATGGTTTGCATTACTGGCTTTGAAACAATCCTTGGCTCACTTCCTTGTGTCCCCAGAAATGTCTGCTGCATGCCTGCCTTCCCTCCTCCACCTGGGTGCTGTTGTGGTGGGGCATCTGCTGGGACTGACTTCCCCATAGATCTTTGGCATAGTTGTACATCTCTGCCTGCCTCTCTGCCCGCCTGGTGCCTGGGAGCTGTACTACATGATGGGCTTTGTGGTTCAACCCCACAAGCCTCTGGCATGCTTGCTTCCAGTGCTGCCTGTCTTCCTCTGTGCCTGCCTCACAGGGATGGTTTGTGTGTGTCTTGCTTTGACTTAGGGGATAAGTCCTTCCTGCACTCACTTAGACTTTTTGAAGTTCCAAATAATTTTTTCAAGTGTGGAAGAAGATTCATATTTAGGTTTATCTACTCCCCAATTCATGGCATGTTGGGATTTCCTTTGAAATGGCCATGAATAAAGACCATTGAGCTGTCTGCAGCTTTAAAAATCCCTGAGATACTGGGGTGTCAGATTTTCAAAAATTCCCCAATAATCTGGGGAGGCTTGGATTTGCTTGATGCTTGGCATGCATGTATATACATGGATCAGGTGTCAGGGTGCCTAATTTGAGGTTTCTAATGTGAAAATTGATGGAGTTCTAGCATGGGACTTGAATTGGGGTGAGTTAAAAGGGAAAACCCCGCCAAAAATCAGGAGATGATGGGATTTGCTTGAAACTTGCCATGAATGTGGATCTAGGTGGCATTTGTGAGGGTACCCACTTCAAAGTTTTTATCTGTAAAAATGTCAGAGTAAATCCCATTTCTGAAAATGGAGTGTCCGATTTTCAAAAATCCCCGCAAAATCAGAGGATCCTTGAATTTGCTTGAAGTATGGCATGCATGTGTATACATGGATCAGGTGTCATGGTGCCTAATTTGATGTTTCTAACATGAAACTGACAGATATCGAAAGGGGTGTGAATTGGCATTAGGGGTGATGCTTTAAAGGTTAAAACCCCTGCCAAAAATCAGGGGATGATGGGATTTGCTTGAAACTTGCCATGAATGTGGATCTAGATGGCATCTGTGAGGGTGCCTGCTTCAAAGTTTTTATCTGTAAAAATGTCAGCGTAAATCCCATGTCTGAAAATGGGGTGTCCGATTTTCAAAAATCCCCCCCAAATCAGGGGATGCTTGGATTTGCTTGAGGCTTGGCATGCATGTGTATACATGGATAAGTTATCATGGTGCTGAGTTTGAGGTTTCTAACATTAACAGAAAAAAAGTTGTAGGCATTTTTGGATTTCAATGCAAGTCTATGGGGGGGGGAAAGCGGAGCTCTGATCCAGATCCAGAGCTCCGCAGCGAAGCGAAGCGGACCATAGGTGGATCAGAGCAGAGTGGAGCGGAACCGATCCGGAAGTTGCGAATCTGAAAGAGAAGCAGATCGGGGGGGGGGTCTGTGCACACCCCTAGAAAATGATCAGACATGAACATAAATCACATGACAAAGACTTAAAGCAGATTTAAGCCTCATGTATGAAGCATCCTTAGGGGAATATATGGATAGTATCCAATGCTGCTGTTTCATGCGTTGAAATGTCCACTAATGCAACAAGAAGCTAGTGCTGGCCAGCACAAGTGGAAACTACTAGGCTGCACTACCAGTTCCAGAATGGGACAAGTCAGTGGAACTTGTGAAAAGGAGCTCCACTGAATTGGAGAAGAGGTGCCCATTGCAAAAGGGGTAGTCATGCTAGCTTCCCATTGTGCTAAGTGGTTGTTCCTGCTAGCACAACATGTTTAAAGCTCGCCCATTGCCAACATTAGGCTCTGCCCTATATACAGGAAACTTTGAGGAAAGCCGTGTTACTTAATCTAGGATTAACTGATTTAGTATAGAAGTGTGTGATTATAATCATACAGGGTGCTTTTTCTCCTAGGGGAAAAGCCTGGCTAAAGTAACAAAGTGTTGACCTGTTTCATACTTAGCTGTCAGCTCCAGCAAATTGCCAGCGTCAACAACTGAATTACTAGTAAGGAGGAGAAACTGCCAAGCTGTTGGCAAATCAAAGCTTTTGAGCACAAAGTGAGTGGCACTGTTAGAGCTGAGCTTTGAGCAAATGCGCTGTTGTTAAAAAGCAAACTTACCATTCCATTCGTTTGGCTCAGCATTGAATCTATGAACGCTATCAACCCCTTTCCCTTTGACGTGCACTTGGTTAACATCTGAGTGTGGCATTTGGGATCTGTCAGGATAAGGGTCACCTGGTTCTGCCCAGTTCTATTTTGTTAAAACAAAACAAACTCTATGCTTTGTTTTGTAGCAGGACATTTATGAGAACATTTGACGACTTTCCCTATTATATCAATAATATAAAATCACACTAATATAGTTCTAGCCCACAAATTTGTTTCTGCAACCATTTAAACTTTATATTTAAAACATTAATCTTGCCTTTTAAAACAGTAGCTTTTCAATACTACCAATCTTAGTTATTTTAAACATGAGGAGATGGACTATTTTAATAATCATTGAAACTGTTTATTTGGTTTTAATATTTGCACTTTAAAACTGTGTTCAGTTCCCAACAGCCCGTGAAAGAATATATGTTAACAGAAGAAGAAGAAGAAGAAGAAGAAGAAGAAGAAGAAGAAGAAGAAGATTAATCCCATAAAAGTTAAGATAAATCTCCTACACACCAGAATCAAGGAGCCTAACAAGATTAATCTTGCATTATTTCCTGAAAGTCAACAAATCGGTAATCTGTTTTTCAGCATGTGTCAAAAACAACCTAGTTACAACCTTTTAAAAAACAAAAGTAGAATTTGCCTTCATTAGAACTTACTGAAAGGAACAGATTGCTTAAAATGCTATAAATTCGTTGCGAACCTGCAAAATATAGAATCCACCCCACCCCCGCAAACAATTTCAACAGTTTTAAGTTAGATATGATCTATGTATTTTGATGGATCCCGTCGCTGTCAACAAAATGTATCAGTTTCATCATATGAATGAGAGTGGCTTTGATATGACATCAAGTGGATGTTTTGAGTGCCTGTCACTTTGGTTTTAGGTGCATCCACTGTAATGTCTGAAAGGAAATTGTGTCAGGAGAGAGAGGAGGAACAGGGGCCGCTTTAATGCCTCTCCTCTGGGAAAGCAGACACACAGGGAAATTAGGTTTACCCATGTTAATGCGTCTTTTAGGGTGGCCGTGTATTCTACTTTACAGAAGGCAGTCCTCTGTTGGCAGGCATCCTCTCTTTGATGTAAGTCCTACTTTTAAAGATAAAAAAGCATAAGGAGTGAGAGTGAGCAGAGGCCTTGGTGTTGCCCATCAACAGCACCTGGACAGTAGATTGAGCAGGTAGACAGTAGGGGTGTGCAAAGTGGGTGTTCTCCACCTTGAAATTCAAGCTGGAGCTCCATAGATGTGTTTCTCTGCCTCAATTTCTGGAGTAGGTCCCTCTCTCCAACCCATCGAATTACCAGTCGAAGAACCGTACTGTTTTCGGGTAACCAATACATTCTCGTCAACGGGAATTAACAGAAATGCTCACAGGTCCCTCAGTTTTAAAGAGAAACACATGAACATTGCCACCTTGACCACTTTTAAAGAGGGCTTTAGGCATGCCAACTGTGGAACAGATCCCTGCATGCAGTGATTTATAGGACATTTTAAAATCCAAACTCAAATGTCCTCTCAGGCACCTCTCGTGCCTTGATCTTTATGGTGAGGGAGAGCAAATGAAGCAGCAGGAAGTGCTTAGTGCAACAGCTCGCCCATCCTCAAAGAGAACAGGAGGCTTGTGGGACGAGGCACCCCTCCCCCTACTGTCAGTCAGGCATTAGAGAGAGTCAAGTCAAGGCAATGACAGCTTCCCTGTAGAAAGGTACGTGCGGCTTGGAGGAGGACGAGGACCCCCCTCCTGCACTGAAAGCCCAGCCAGCCAATAGGAGTAATAGTTGAACTGAAAAACAGCCTCCCTGACTCAGGTGTAGAAGCTTACTCATTCAGCTCAGCAGCACTTTCACACTGTGGCTGACTTCTAGGAGTCTGAGCAGAAATGCACAACCAGATCTCGCTCTCTCCCCTTTAAATTTCACAATGTAAGCCTATGCGGCAGGGTCTTGCTATTTACTGTTTTACTCTGTACAGCACCATGTACATTGATGGTGCTATATAAATAAATAAATAAATAATAATAATAATAATAATAATAATAATAATAATAATAACTTTGCAAAGAAACGCCCCCTAATCTCACTAACTGGTATTCCCTCTCCCAAACACTGATCAGAGGAGAACAGAACAGGGAGGGAGAGCGCTGTGGCAAATCCTAATTGGTTAGCCACAGATGTCAATATCCGTTATCAAAACTACCCGACCCCTCACCCCATGTTCCTTATTGGGAGGTTTTCAATTAGGCACACCACACAAACACAAAACAGTCCTGTTCCTTATTGAGACAATACGGTAGGATAATTTTGGAGACATTAGGAGCTCTGATTGGGCCCGTCTCTGCTCTGATATTATTTGATGGGTTTAGAAGCATCCAATCTCTTCTCTGGAAGGTCAAATGCTCCATGGATGTTCACGATATCAGATAATTCCAGGGCAAAGAGCCCATTGCTAGCAGGCAGGTCACCTGGTCACAGTCTCCCCCACTGTGGTGAGATCTATTGCATTTAAATTATAGTCGTTGTTTCTAAATATGCATCCATACATATAAATTAGCACATGCCCATTTTATGCAAGCCTCTGTCTTCTTTTGTCCTATTTTTTGGGTGATGCATACAGTAAGTGGCATCTTTTAATGCCAAAGTCACATTCTGCACTGAGCCTTTTGCTAGGTACTCTTATCTCTCAGATTGTCCCTTGCTGTATAAAAAAGAATTATGGTTATGACTACGATCTAAATAAAAACCACATGGATACATAGAACCACTGCAATTCTTAATGCTGTTTTCCCCCCCCTCCCTCTGCAGCTGCTCCTGGTGTTGGGGGAAAGAAGCCATGAGAAATGCCTCAGCTTAAGAACAGTAAGCAAGGTTCCTCCATGGGTCCAGTATGGCCCTGTGTATTTGTGTCCTTTCTTTGAATCCCAGTTCAAAATGTTTAGCGATAAAGTAGAGTCATTTCAGCTGGAAACACTCTTTGCATGGGATTCCAAGGCCTTCGGTGTGTCAACAGAACATTTGACAACATTAACTGCAGGCGCCGTGAATTGAATGAAGTGTTTGTCCTCCTCCCTCCCCCCCCCCACGGTCCAGTATGTATGTATATATGTATACGTTCTCAACTAGAAATGGATAAGGAGACTGGAATAGCTTTAAATTAACCAAAGTTCATATATAGCATCCTTTGAAGTGCTTTTAGAGAAACAAAGCTCTGAAAACTCTTCTCTGCAGCTGCGGCAAAGGATGGGAAAGCTCAGATAGCAGCTGCATGAGGTTTGTTTTTACATTTTCGTACTCCTGTGTGCTTTGAAAATGCTTTGAAGAGTCACATAGGAACAGGCTGCGGCCGTTGTGCCTCGAGAACGTTATAGAGAGCTTGTGGATTAGGGATCATCCATTTATGAACTCTGAGGACCATATTGTATAGCCCTAAGCACCAGAGAGTCTATTAATGGGTGATGGTGATGACGATGATGTCCATTTAAAGACTCTTGTGCTTTGGAAAGAGGCAGCAGGTTTAGTTTCTCCCTCTACAGCTCCCTATTTGCAATTCCTAAACTTTTTAATTTATTTTTTCCTGCTCATTTTAGTGCTGCAGGTTGCACAGAACACTGGACTTTTTAAATTTCTCTCTTTAAACCCATCTATTTTAAAACAATGCATGTTTATGCAATTTTAAATATAAAGCAAAAGTAACAATTCTGGACTGAGGTCAAAAGACTGCCTCATAGGAACTTTATTGCTATTGGACATAATTGATGTGACCCATGAGATCTGGGATTAGGAACTCCCATGCATTTTTTTTAAAAAAAAATGTGACTGCAGTGCTGGATGGGAGGTGATTTAACCCTTGGCCACCATGTCATTTTCACATTTAAAATAAACTCCGGAGCTGCTATTCCTCCTCTCCCAAATGGGAAAATGTCCCCGTAGTAACCTATGGCTGCGAGAGCTGGACCATAAGGAAAGCTGAGCGAAGGAAGATAGATGCTTTTGAACTGAGGTGTTGGAGGAAAATTCTGAGAGTGCCTCGGACTGCAAGAAGATCAAACCAGTCCATACTCCAGGAAATAAAGCCAGACTGCTCACTTGAGGGAATGATACTAAAGGCAAAACTGAAGTACTTTGGCCACATAATGAGAAGACAGGACACCCTGGAGAAGAGGCTGATGCTAGGGAAAGTGGAAGGCAAAAGGAAGAGGGGCCGACCAAGGGCAAGATGGATGGATGATATTCTGGAGGTGACAGACTTGACCTTGGGGGAGCTAGGGGTGGCGACGGCCGACAGAAAGCTCTGGCATGGGCTGGTCCATGAAGTCACGAAGAGTCGGAAGTGACTGAACAAGTAAACAACAACACAAACAGATACTATTATGTTTCCCTCCGTGGGCAAGTAGCAGCTTTTGGGGGGAGCAGGTGATTTCAATCAGGAAAATGGTTCAGGTTTTCTTCAGAGGAGAAGCCAGGCCAAAATGGATGATTCTTTAAAATCCTTTTTTATTGCAAGTTTCAACAAAGCAAAAACAAAGCAAAAAATAAAATAAAAAATAGAAGTTGAAGTGTAACTATACTTTAAAAGCTGCAGTTTCATATATTGCAACACTCTAAAAAAGAAAAGAAAAGAGTAAATGACACATAAAATTCAGTAAAGACAGATCAATTTATTTATTTATTTATTTATTTATTACATTTTTATACCGCCCAATAGCCGAAGCTCTCTGGGCGGTTCACAAAAATTAAAACCATAATAAAACAACCAACAGGTTAAAAGCACAAATACAAAATGCAGTATCAAAAGCACAACCAGGATAAAAACCACGCAGCAAAATTGATATAAAATTAAAATACAGAGTTAAAACAGTAAAATTTAAATTTAAGTTAAAATTAAGTGTTAAAATGCTGAGAGAATAAAAAGGTCTTCAGCTGGCGACGAAAGGAGTACAGTGTAGGCGTCAGGTGGATCAAATATCCAAATATAAGTCCATTTGTGAATTGTGCCTGTATACTGCCTATAATGCAATGGATTGAAGACCTAACAAGACTAGCAAAATGGATGCCTAACAGAACAACTTTATTGACAAGAACAAACTTAAGGCCAGATCTACACCAAGCTAGGGTGACTATATTTGGGAAACCAAAAAAGAGGACACCCACTTGGGCGGGGAGCAGGAAAGCACGGTTCAAGGGTGGTAATGGTCCATAGATGACTCCTGGAGTGTACAAATCTCCATGTGAAACTGAGTTCTCTCTCTGTATTAGTGTAATAGTGAAAGACAAAGAAAATGAACTGTGTTGATGTTTCCCAGTATGGACCTTGTGCTGATAGGTGAAATGGTGAATGTTCATTGGCTGGACAGCACATTGATCCAGGCTTAATTACAGAATTAGCAGGGTAACTAAATCTTACGATTCGTTATGAATGCTGCCATGTTGCACCAAGACGTGCACCATGTTAAGGCATATATGGAGCAATTTGATGGCGGAGGTAGAAGGAGAAAACAAAGCAGGTGGCTTCCCCCTGTTTTATTTGGCCTTTAAGGACATTTGGTGGTTGATGTGTTTTGTTCTGTTGGTTTGAGATATATATATATATATATATAGATATATATATATATATATTCGCCTTCCATTGCCCCCAATGGGAAGGAAATAATCCAAGCTAGCTGTACAGGTTCTGGAAAGGGTGTGACATTTCTTTCTTTCTCCTTTGCCCAGATAACTGCGAACCATTAATCTAAAAAGAAAAGATAAATTAATGCTTAATTTAAACCAGCCGGCACCATTTGTCATTAATTTGTCTTAGAATCTTTGGTCATGGAGGAGCCAGGCAGAATTGCATAACGTTTTGTCCCTGGCCTCTCCTCTTTGTTCCCAAATCTGCCCCCTTCTCATTCCCTCTGAAATAGCCAGGGATTTAATTCACACTAGGTTACTGAGCTGAACGCTTGGTCGTCTAAGAGCTCCATCAGATGAGCATTTTATTGCATCCTCGTTAGTGGGCACTCATGGATTTTCACTAGGGCTGTGCTTCGCTTCTCCTTGGACCGGAGAAGCAGAAGTGGATCAGGGTGCTTTGCCTCCCCTTAAGGCAGAGGCGAAGAGGATCGGGGGAGCAGTGGAGCGTCGCGGAGCTGATCGAGGTGAAGGCGGATCCTTCGCCTCGATCCAGAGCTCTGCAAAAAAGGTAAGGGGGGTTTACCTGGCCCTGCCACTACTGCCACCTGTGTGGCGACAGCGGCAGAGTCAGGTAAGGGGGCAAGGGGGAAGGGGGTCTTGCCTGCTTCCGTCCGCGGTCCTGCGGCTGCTTCAACTGAGCCCGAGGACTCAAACAGGAAGACTAGGCTGCAACTGCGGCCTGGTCTTCCTGTTTGAGTCCTCAGGCTCAGTTGAAGCAGCCGCGGGACCGTGGACGGACGCAGGTAAGGGGGAGGAGGGAGGTTTACCTGGCCCTGCCTCCACCGCTGCCCGTGTGGCGACAGCGGCAAAGCCAGGTAAAGGGGCAAGGGGAGGGGGTCTTACCTGCATCTGTCGCGGCCTGTCGCCGGCTTCACTAGAGCCCACGGCTCAACCAGGAAGTGTAGGCCGCAAGCGGGGCCTACAGTTCCTGGTTGAGCCATGGGCTCTAGTGAAGCTGGCGACAGGCTGGGATGGACGCAGGTAAGGGGGAAGAGGGAGGGGGGCCTTACCTGGCACCGCCCCCCTGCGGAGCTCTGATTCAGAGCCGAAGCTCCGCAGCAGAGCGGAGTGAACCCTAGGCGGATCGAGGTGGGGCGGAACGGGCCCAATCCACAATTTGCAGATTGGGAGCAGAGAGGATTGGGGGGATCCGTCACAGCCCTAATTTTCACAGGTCTCTCTCATGATGTTGTCTGTCTCCTGTGTGCCTCCTGCCCCTTCTGGCCTTCCTTGTGCAACAAAAAAACCCTCAGAAACTCCAATATATTTTTAAATACAGAAGTTGCTGCTACCTCCATGCTGTGCGCAGGAGAAGCAGCGCAATTAGAATGGCCGACTGAATGGGCCTCGTGCATGAGCAACGAAAACAGGGGTGGAGAAGTGACGGTAGGGAAGCGTGATTTCCCCCATTTGAGGGAGCTCAGTGTCATAGGCCAGATGTGATGTATGGCCAAATTCACTAACTAGCCGCAGTCCTTCCACCACCATCTCTTTAAAGTTGTCTTGGCGCTTGGTTGAAGAATTATCTGTTGGAAACGCAATGTGTACTGAGGCTATGGAATGAAGGTGCGCAGTTCCCAAACATTAACTCCCTGAATGCCAAATATAATAGTACAGCATAAACGAGGTCTGACGGCTGAAATTGAATTCACAGGGTTCAGATTAAGACAGAAGGGAAAGGGGAAATCAAACCAACATTCTTCATCTAGCAGACGAACTGCACTGAAAAGGATAGCAGCTGTGGTTCTTCAAATGCCAAATTTCTCTAAATTTCTTCACATGATCAATAAGGCTCACACTTCCCAATGATCTTTCCTTTAAGAAGCAAAACCTGCTATGTGCAGTGAAGTTTCATTTTTACTTTTGATCCTCAGTCTACAGCACATAGAAGCTGGTGGCACAACATTCCTTGGCAAATTGCTGCCAACAAGACAGATCTCTATAGCCGGGTGATTTCAAAATTAAGTCTTTTTATTCGGAGAGAAACAGCTGGAGCCTTCACTAAATAACAAGAATGTATGGCACAATGGAGGCCGCATACTTCAGTGGCGTAATGGGCATGGCCTTCAGAGACTGTGTGGCAAAGCAGGGAGAAAGAAAAATGTTGATAATCAACGTGGGGAGGAAGGAATTAGGGTCACGCAGTGCCACTGCTTCTGACTTCCATCTGTTGACCTGCAGCCAGAACTGATTTTAGGGAAGAAGGAAGTGGTTGATCGCCTAAGGTACTGAGAGATCCAGGATATCAAATGACCCCCAGGCAGGCAGGAGCAATAGTGGTTGGACAAGGCTTCGCACACAGTAATCAGAAGCAATGAATTGGCCAGTCCAGGCTGCAAGTCTGTGCCATTTTAAATAACAATATTTCCCCTAGGCTGTAGCTAGACCTAAGGTTTATCCCAGGATTGTCCTGGGGTCAAATGTGTTCATCTAAGTGCCACACAGGGCATCCAGCACTCAGGCAGGGACAAACCCGGGATGATCCTGGGATAAACCTTAGGTCTAGCTACGGCCCTAGTGAGAGGGGCAGTGTGCTTCCATTCCATCCCTTCCCAAGTCAGCCTGCTAACTTTGAGGGTTCCACAGCCAATGAGCGCCTCAGAGCGGATAGAGGCCTGCCCCCTTATCAGCTGTGTGCCTCCAAAGCAGCATCTGAGAGGTCAAGCTTGCTGCCACTCTCACAGTAGGGAAAATATTGTAATTTAAAGTGGTCTCTGGCTGCAACCTGGACTGGCCTATGCAGTGTTTTCCTTTCCCGTGTGCCAAACTTTGCCCATTGCTGCCTGCCTGGAGTAATTTGGAGTATTTGCTTTACTTTGGGATTTAGATTTTTCCCTGACAAAAAAACTGGATGTAATTTAATGGGCATATGGCTTCTCTTTTTTTAAAAGCACCACTTTCTACAGAAAGAATCTGGTTTGCACTTGATGATTGCATTTTATTATTTAAGAATTGCTTTTAAATGTGCTTATTTCCCCTGAATCTTCAGGGACAGGTCAGGTTAAAAGTCTAGAAATACACATATTCCTATAAAAATGGCCCTTCCATACACTTTTGTGTGTGTGGCATGTGCTGAGAATGGGATGTAAAAGGGAAGCAACAGAAATAACTTCTTTCTTTCACTGAGATATTTTCTGAAGAGCACAGGACAAAGAAATGCTCTTATAGTATTTCTCCAGGAAGCTCTGCTCTCCCTGCATTTCTATCCATTACCAGCTACTCACCAGCATCTTGAGTTGAGCCATTGGCACAAGGTAGTTCTAATTTGCCTCCTCTGATTTGCCAGTTCCCAAAGGAGAGGAAGTGCTTTTAAAAACCCCGAATCCATTAGGCTGCAATTCCACACCCACTTATCTGGGAGTCTGCCCTGCTGAACTCAATAGGACCTACTTCTGCATAGACATGTATAGGATTAAACTATTAGGCTTACTGCTTTATAGCGGTATTGAAGTGCACTGATAACTGTTGGGGCACAATCTACATTCCATATACTGCTTACATAGTGTTATTTCCTGCTTTTTATTACTCATTCGTAATGATTTGACACAAGATGTAAATCTGGTCTTACTCTGTATACCAGATCAGGAAACCCATTTCAAACTCCTATGGCAGTAGTTGTATCTCCTCACCAGGAGGGGATCTACACTAGACAAGTTAGAACGTGTCTTACCGTTTTTAAGTGTGCGTTTGGTAGTATTTCGCCACATGACGTTCAGTCTGTGACGTTTTATTGTTGTCTGTTCTCCGGTTTTTATTTTGAACTTCTCTGAAATAAGTCGTTCTATTTGGTGTGATGTGGCCGATTTCATCGTATTAAATGGGTTTCCTGTAGTTCTTAATTAGCCAATCACATTCCGGGGGGGCATGTTTATGTAATTTCCACACCCAAAGTTGGAGCCATTGTTTTCTTTCAAGCCTCTTTTTTGCAGACATTTTTAGATTTACTTTTGGGAGGCTACTTGGTGGATTGTTTGTAGGTGGAAGATTGTCGGAGAGAAGAGGAAGTGGGAGGGGAAATTGGCAGATGGGGGAAAAAGAACAAACCGATTTCTTTTCTTAGTGTGGCCAAAAGGAATGCATTCCCACAGAAAGAGAAAAGTAAGTAAACATTTTAAAAACTGCTACATTTTAAATCGTTCAAAAACAAAACGTTCAATGACTGTAAAAACAACGTTTCATATACTAGTGTAGCTCCCCTCCAGTTTTTATTTATGTTGAGAACATGGAGGCCCATTAAAAGGAAGCTCCAAAAATGGGGTGGACTCTAGATTACCCTTAAAACCACTTGGGGAGCCTCAGGGAGGGGTGGAATGAAAGGGGTGACCCCCCCCCAAGAGTAAGTTCCACACTTCAAGCCCTGGGGATCAGGTTGCTTAGGGTGCAATTCAAGCCCTAGGTTTCAGGTTGTAAGTGTACAATCTGATTCCCTTTCCTGAAATTAACAACTATCAGTGTGTGCAAATTACCCAGGTAATTTGCACATCTTGAGGAAATGGGACCAGATTACACCCCTAACACAGTAATCCTCAAGCTCTTACATGTGAAACTTACCCTTGGGGGTTCCTCCTTCCATTCCACCCCTTCTTGAGTCTCCCCCAAGTTATTTTAAGGGTGATCTAGAGTTCATCCCATTATTGGAGCTCCCATTTGCAGTAAAAGGGTAAATCCCACACTTCAAAAGTTAAGGATAACTTTGCTAAGGGGCTAATCTGCTCCCTTTCCCCGCTGACTTGCCAGCTGTCAAAGGCTGTCAAACTAGCCCATATAGAGCCTAGTCTTGTCAATTACCTTTTACCTTTCCTAGTACACTTTGTTCCCTTAGACAAAGAAGGTTACAAATAATTTGACAGCTGAAACATCTCTGCAATTGCGAAAAACCAACCCCAAAGAATAAAAATTTAAAAATCCCAAAGACGTTTGCTCATGTTACCGGGGCTAAAAAAATATAAATACAAATTTTTAGGCCCTGTTTTGTGCAAATTTTGGGCCACAATTATTATTATTTTAAAAAAGTCTTTCTGCCACTCTTGTTAAGTGACTCACTCAGTGACTCCCACAACCCACAATGGGTTGGTTGTGCTGGGTTCAGATGACATGCCAAACTATTGTGGATAGAACAACCCCTGAAACAAGCCATGGGTTGTTAGGGTAGCTTGTTACCTATGCACAAGTCAGCCTACAGGAATCAATCCAGGTTCAGTCTATGTCTGAAATCTGTTGGGTTTGGGGTGGTGCGTAGCCTGTATGGACACCTTTATAGTGCACCACTTAAGCTAGGCTCTGTCCTTTCTTGCTGTCTGACGGTGACAACTGGTAGGTGATGACTTCCAGTCGTTTCTTGGCCTCCATTCTGTGGTGGTGGCTGGAAATAACAGGGAACAAGAGTGGCGCATTCTCTCCAGTTGAAGCATTCTAAAATAATCACACTAAAAGCTAATCATGGAGAACAGCTTACCCTGTTCTACATTATTGACCCTGTTCAGAAGCCACGCAAAGCCACAGTGATTAAGCGTTTTGAGTTAAACATTATGGCTTAGCATGCCATGTGAACTAGGGTGATCATATGAAAAGGAGGACAGGGCTCCTGTATCTTTAACAGTTGCATTGAAAAGGGAATTTCAGCAGGTGTCATTTGTATATATGGGGAACCTGGTGAAATTTCCTCTTCATCACAGCAGTTAAAAGTGCAGGAGCTATACTAGAGTGACCAGATTTAAAAACGGGCAGGGCACCTGCAACTTTAACTGTTGTGATGAAGAGGAATTTCCCCCAGGTTCTCCATATATACAAATGATACCTGCTGAAATTCTCTTTTCAATACAACTGTTAAAGATACAGGAGCTCTGTCCTCCTTTTCATATGGTCACCCTATGTGAACCATTTCTAACCATGGTGGCTACGTAACCACGATTTAAATATGCCCACTAACCATTTGCTGCAAATGGATTAGCAACCTAATCATGGTTTAACATGTTGTCTTAACAGGCCCATTGTGTTGAATATAGGTCCGATTTCCAGCCGCTTGCAATTGGTTTATAATCTATGTAGGTGGAATGATACCACTATCAGTCAATTTATTGAAGGCAACCAAATACAGGTTTTAGCCAATTACATAGACAAAAGTTATACACAGAGTATAAAAGTGTGTCGTATAAAAAAATAGATAAAATGTTATAAAATGTTAAAACATACATGCACACACAACTAAAACCTTACATGTTAAAATATTAAAACATACATGCACACACAACTAAAACCTTACATGTTAAAATATTTATTTATTTATTTATTTATTTATTTATTTATTACATTTCTATACCGCCCAATAGCCGGAGCTCTCTGGGCAGTTTACAAAAATTAAAAACATTCAAAGTATAAAAGGAACTGGGCAGAGTAGGAGATTCAGTAATTTGAGATGAAAGGAACTGGAGGTCACAGATGGAAAAACATTACAGAGGAGACAGGCATCATCTCTATACCAAGGAAAAACCCCATATCCTTACAAGCCTCCCCCCAGAGTCTTTTCATATTAACTACAGGCTCTTTTAGAAGAACAGCAGCCACATGATTTGAAATTGAAAACTTCCCCTTTGGGCAATGTTCCACAAAGTCCAATGAAACATCACCATCTAGTGGCAGAATTAATCCCAGGATTATTTTAAATACTGCATTATTCCATTTGTTTAAAGCAAGATTACAGGGGGGAGGTGCGGGAATCATCCTGGAGGTTGATGGTGTCACGTAAATGACCCGTAAACTTCCATGAGTGGCCAATCATGAGCATGCAATGAACTGCTCATGTAAAGACACTGAGAGAATTGGGGGAAAGAGGCTTTAACCAGAACAGCTATTTTCAAAAGAAACAATACAGCCAAAAAGACAATGATATGCGGTGAGGGCTGAACTTCATTTATTGATGTGAATACCCAGCCAATCCCTTGGTTTTAGACTTACATTTTAAAATATATAGACCCAAATTTACACTTCTTGTAACTTCATATATATTCTGTTATGTGTTTTTTCACTCATACTGACATGAAGATACATCTACTGCCGGGGTTTTGTTGAGCTTAATTCAAAAGGAGAAAGAACACATGATCTGAGTTACTTTCTTTACAAGAGCACATATCCAATGATTGATTACCAGTCTAACTGAAGTTTTCTATGAAATGAATCTCCAGACTTCAGTCTAAATAAGAAACATAAGAGTGGGAGAGCAGTGTCTCCTCCTTCTTTTCTGGCATCAGCACATTTTCTCTGGCAGTATTTCTTTCTGTTTTCAATTTTGGTTTGTCTCAATAAAGATGAAGCAATAACCTGATTTTTAGTACTGTAAACTGTACAAAATTAAGTCTTTAATATATACTCTGGATGCTGATAACCCTGGATTGCTATCTCAAGTGGTCTGAAAAGAGGAATGAAAGGAAGAAGCAGATTTATGCAAACAGAGAACTGCTTGAACGTGTAAAATGTGGAAAGATTAAAGTTCAGGGCCAGATAAATCTAGAACTAATTCTCAAATTTGATCAGAACAGAGGGACGCTTTTTGTTTGGTTTTGGGTTGGATTGGCCTGGAATAGCTGGTTGCCAAGTTTCTGTTTCAAATCACAGTCCTGGTAATATGCAGACTTTCTTATTTAAGCAAATATCACCAACTGGCTGGAGCGTGTGCATGTGTGTTTGTGCATTGCCTAATAGGTTGTGTTTACTTGGATGTCAGCTGCAACAACTGGCAAATCGGCAATGTGCTTAAAGGCTTTGTAAAATTGCAAGATGGTATCTTCTGATGGCGGTTTTCTTTGAGGTCTTACTGTTTGAATTCCGATGAGTTTCTCTGTGTCAGTATTTATAGGGAATTGGTTGTTAGTGTTTTGCATTATATGTAGGAGTCCACCATAATCTGAATAAGAGCCTTGGGGCAGCTTTACACAGAATAGCCACCAAGAGGAGGCTGCCTGGGACTGCAAATGGTTGCTTTGTCATACATTCATGGGCAGAAGCTTGCCACAGAGGTTGATCACCACCACAATATTTCCCCCGACCTTGGCTAGGAAACAAACAGCATGGTAGTAGCTGATCCATCTAGTCCAGGATTGCAGAACCAGAGGCCCAGAGCCAAATTTGTCCTACCTAAACTCCTAATCTGGCCCTCTGGAAACATCTTTCTCCCTAACTACTGCTAAGTTGGTGGTTTGCTGGATTTTGTGCAGTGTCCCTCCATTCTAGAAGGTTGAAATGTCTCTCCTAAGTCATAGTTACTCTAAGCTACGCTGATAATTTTAGTTTTTTTTTTGTTTTTTTGACTCTGCCCCTTTTGTGTTTGGCTGCCTCACCCACTACTGGATTGTGGCCCACCAAGAACTTTTCCAAAACTGAATTCAGCCCTTGGGCCGAAAGAGGTTCAGCAACCCTGATCTAGTCATTCACTGCACACAAATGGCTCACCACATGGAGCAGCTGCCCCCTGATATTTTAGGTTAAGTGGCTTTCTCATTGAACCTGTTTCGCCTAAAATGGATGCCCCTAATGAAGGTATTTTAATGGGAGATCACAGTAGCTAGCTCCTATTCTTCATATACGAACAAATTGAAGCTTCATCCTGATAAGACAGAGGTGCGCCTGGTCAGTCGAAAGGCAGATCAGGGAATAGGGGATTCAGCTTGTGCTGGATGGGATTCCACTCCCCCTGAAGACACAGGTCTGCAGCTTGGGTGTACTTCTGGATTCAGCCCTGAGCGTGGATGCCCAGGTTTCGGCGGTGGCTAGGAGTGCATTTGCACAGTTAAAGCTGGTGCGCCAGCTGCGCCCGTTCCTAGAGATGTTGGACCTGGCCACAGTGACACATGCCTTAGTTACATCCCGATTGGATTACTGTAACATGCTCTACGTGGGGCTGCCTTTGAAGAGTGTTCGGAAACTCCAGCTGGTTCAAAGAGCTGCAGCCAGATTGTTGACCGGGGCTGGTTACAGGAAGCACACAACTCCCCTGTTAGAACAGCTCCACTGGCTTCCAGTCTGTTTCCGGGCACAATTCAAAGTGCTGGTTATGACCTATAAAGCCCTATATGGCTCAGGTCCAGGTTATTTGAAAGACCGTATTCTCCGTTCTGAGCCTGCCCATGCTTTAAGATCTTCTGGAGAAGCCCTTCTTTCAGTCCCACCATCTTCACAGGTGCACTTGGTGGGAACATGGGAGAGGGCCTTCTCGGTGGCTGCTCCAGTGCTTGGGAACTCTCTTCCTGAGGAAGCTAGACTGGCTCCCTCCTTGATGGGCTTTCGGAAACAGGCAAAAACTTGTTTGTTCTAGCAGGCCTTTGGTGAGTAATTTGGTCCTCCATCTAGGTTAATGACATAATTTTGTTGTGTATTTTAAACGTGCATGGTTTTTTTTTTTTGGTTTTTTTTTTTACATTTCTTTCCCTAGGTTTTACAATGTATGTTTTAAACTTTGTAAGACCGCTTTGAGGCCCAGTATTGGGCAAAAGGCGGAATACAAATAAATAAATAAATAAATAAAATTATACAGGAAGTTAGGTGTGCTAAGTCATTCTAATGTGGGAAGATACAATATTTATGAATGAAATATGTTAGAGACCCCTGACTGAGGCCTTGGAGAACAGTGGCCAGCTGGAGTAAACAATACTGGCCGACATGGACCAGTGGTTGGACTCAATATAAGGCAATTGCATATGTTCATATAAGCCAGCTTTCCAACCTCCAGATGTTTTGGAGTTCAACTGCCATCATCCCAGCCAGCATTGCCAATGGTCAGGTGTTCTGGAAGGCGTCAGGTTGGGGAAGGCTGATATAAGCCTTTCAAACAAGGGATAAGATATAAGGGGTAAGAGCTCAATGGGATAATATTGCCTGAGAATATTAATTGTCAATATGGTTCCTGGTAAAATGAATGGAAAAGCTAACCACCAACTCCCTTTTGGCATTTCTTTAAATCATGATGAAATCCAGATCAAAAATAATATTCCATATCTTGCTTAACAGTGATATCTCTGGAGGAGCTGTTGTAGAGGAAGAATATTGTGTGTGTATATATTTTAATTTAGAGGCGAAACCACTGAAGAGAAGATTTCATTAAGCAAACAGCAAGAAGCTTTGTCATTCCAAGTTGGAAGCGATGCCTATCCGAGTCAGTAAAACAGACATCAAAGGTGTACATGTGGGTTACATTTAATATTTTTTCAACATTATTATAAGGAGAACTGTTACTAATTTTAAGCAGCATTGGGCATTTTCATTCATACTCTCTTTCTGTCCCTTGCTCCTTGTCTCTTTTAAGTGAGCCAGGGATCCCAAGTCTCCATCCCAAATCCGAGGTATCAGTCCCCAATGGCTGATTCTTTGGATATGTAATTGCAGTTCTTCAATAAATGACCAATGAAATTCTGATGATTCAAACTAGGAAGACCTGAATATGACTAGAAACTGGACACCTCTTCTCCCCAATAGCATTTTACAATAGTCATATGCTGAAATGATTACCCTCAACTGTGATCAATCTGTTGGTTGCTATTTATCATATAAGTGACAAGGTCTCCTGTCACACCTTGGTTTGGAGCAATCCTTTCATTCTCTCTGAAGTTCCTGTGACGTGGGGCTCATCCACAGGGCCGCTTTGCCCCTGGATTGCTTCAGAGTGGCAGCTGCATCATGTAAAAAACGTGCCGCCACTCTGAAGCAATCCAGGGGCAAAGCCCTGAAGCTCCGCACTAAAGAAGTCGGGGATTTACCCCGACTTTCTTAGACTGGAGCAAGGCTCCACACCTCTGCGGAGCCTTGTTATGGAAAAATAAATAAAATTTAAAGGAGTGGTGGTGGAAATCCCACCAGGGAGGGAGCACTCCATTCCTCCCCTCTTCTTCTCCCCAATTAGCTGTAAATGCCATCCTTCACATTTACAGCTAACCCCCCCCAAAACCCCACGTCGCCCCATTTCCCCATTAAACCCCCCACTAACAAGCACAGGTGCTCCGAGGTGCCCCTGCACCAGCCTCATGAGTGCTCGGGTGGGCGGGCATGGCAGTGGCAGCACCTGGAACTGCGCTCCTTCCCATGTAAATGCTGGGAAGGAGCGTCAATGCAACTGTGCCCCAGCTCATGCCGCCGGGCGAGGCATTATCAAAGTCATATAGATGACTACATGGATGATCTATAGGGGTTTTACCATACACTGTCTCCCATGGTTGGTTGGTAGTGTATAATAATTCCACAATAATTTCCAATCAGTGTCAACGATACTGGGCTAGATGGACACATGATAGGTCTCAGCAGAAGGCAACTTTCTATGGCCTTAGCTAGACCTAAGGATTATCCCAGGCAAATGGAGGGGTCGTCCCTGCCTGCTCCCGGGATCGCCTGTGTGTCATTTGGATGCACAGGGATTATCCCAGGATATAGGCCTGGTCTAGCTATGGCCTATGTCTCTTTTAGAGGTCTGCTTTAAGGCCCAGCTAAAGCTCCATTCAATAATGTTTTGGAATGGCCCAAGGAGCTCAGCTTCAAATGCCTCATAGTACTGGCACAAGTTTGAAATTTTGTGGGTATTTTTCTTCAATTTTAAGGTGTGTGTGTGGGGGAAACACCAAACAGGTAGTACTGCATGTGAGAGAACCAAACTTTTTGTGATAAATTCTAAAAAATAACTAAGGAGAGCCAGTGTGGTGTAGTGGCTAAGGTGTTGGACTGGGAGTTGGGAGATCCAGGTTCTAGGCCCCACTCGGCCATGGAGACCCACTGGGTGACTTTGGGCCAGTCACAGACTCTCAGCCCAGCCTACCTCACAGGGTTGTTGTTGTGAGGATAACATGGAGAGGAGGAGGATTATGTACACTGCCTTGGGTTCCTTGGAGGAAAAAAGGTGGGATATAAATGTAATAAATAAATAAATAAATTAAAAGCACACAATCACACTTCTAAACTTGCTCCTAGGAATAAAATCAACAAGGCCATAATTCTTTGCAGGTCCCATGTGACAGGTGAAGTACTTTCTTGGGCCAAGTTCCTTTCCAAGGTGCTAGTCTAGCCCAGTCTGTTTTATGTGCAGAAATGTATCTCAGGTATGTGTTTTTCCTTTTTGTAATCTACATGCGGGTGAGTCTCAAGCCAAATTACTGCGGCTATGCGGAAATATGAGATAGGTTATGAAGATAAATATTTCATGGTGTATTCAGAGTAGTTGATTGCTCTGAATACACCATGTCCAAGTTGGGCTCCTTCTTCCCACATCACTTGTGTCCCAGTTGGGATGCGAGCAGCACAGGAAGAGGTACAGGGGGACCCTCAGTTTATTCCTGATCTCTGATCAGAGATAGAAAAAGGGACTCCCCTTTGTGCCAATCACCCTCAGGAGGTAGAATTTGGGGTGGGGCGGGGCTTGGGGATGGCATGGGATGGGGCCTCCAGAAGCTGATCAACATGCTGGATTGGGCCCCAGCACCATCTGAATTAGGGCCACAGGCTGGAGCTTGCCTCCCCTGAGTTAATACCTGGACAGAAGATTGAACAGGCAGACACAGAGGTCACCTGGTTACACTCTTCCACACTGTGTTGAGTTGTACTGTATTTCTGTTAAAGCTAGAATAAATACTTCCAAATTTGCACTCCTTCATATAAATTAGCTTATGAAATTTTATACAAATTGGTGTCCTCGTTTGTCGGTGGGGCAATTCATATGTAGCCCCCTAGCTATAACCGAGTGTTTGGCTTAGCACTGTGGCCCACTTCACCTTTAGCTTGACTTAACCCCACCCTCTTTTAAAACTTTATTAGGACATAAGTAACCAAGTGTCCCCCACCCCCATGAGCAGAACTCCCAGCCCTTGCTAGCATTCCTAAGCATTTATGCTTAAAGAAGAAGATAGTTACCAAATTGTTATCGCTCAGCGCAGCTACAAATACCAGGCTGCCGAGGAGTAAATCAAAGTTCTTGGCTGCATTCTAGAGGAAGTTAAGCACACTTGAGCACCTATTAAATCAAAAGGACATGTAATTTTGCCTTTGAACAACCACACCTGCTAATGGAGCCACAAAATTAACATTAACCTTGCAAGTGTTCTGGATACCACCCCTCCCCCGCCTCCAATACTAGAAGTGAATTGGACCTGGATAAAAGTGCATGAAGCAACAGAGCACAGGGATATAAGAAGGGAGAAGGAGGGAGTTTCTGTTTCCCTTTTGACGTAAAAATGAGATCCTGAGTCAATAGGACAGATGTGTGGGCAAACAGGGTGGCCACTGACATGTCTACTTTGACTCTCAGCACACACTCTCATGGGACAGATTGATCTTGACCCCACATCAGCTGGGGCAGGGAGCATGGATGACACACATCGGTGTCTTTGGGGCAGGGCAATCCTGCACACACTCAAGAACCACTTTATGCATTCAATACTGAACACCTGCAGAAAATAAGGATCCTGGAAGAATCTGAGATGGACTAAAATGTGTTCGCATTTCTAAGAAGCTGACCTGTGGAATCCACTACAAAGTGGCCTCCCTGGGCCTTTTTTCCAAATTGGAAATCCGCCGATTTCCAAATTTAGGTGTTTTTTGTTTTGTTTTTTACTTTCCTGAAATTTACACAAATTCGTTCACAGGAAAATATGCAAGTTTCTGCTGAGACATATGCCATGCTGGGAAATGTGCATGAGGAAAAGTCTAATGCAATAGGGGAGAATGCTTGAGAAGTTATGTACGAGCACAAATTATGCAAATTGTTGTGAATTTTCTTATGGAATTATTTGCACATTTCCCCACATTATGGGGGGGGGGGGAAGCCTAATGCGTATGTGAACAGATACCAGAACGAATGACACTGCACAATCCGTGAAACACACGCATGATGGATTTCACAAAATAGGAACATCCCTAGCAGAGACTTATAGTTTCACAGCAGTCAGTGACACTTTCATTGAGAGTGGGAGGTTAACATTAAAGGGCTTCTGAGCATGCATCTAAACAGCAGGGGTGCTATCAGATGGATGGCTGTTAGTGCTACCCATGAGAAGTCTTTGTGCAGCTGTTCCATCTTTTGTTTCTTAAGAGATTTAGCATTTCAACACAAGGCTGGTAATTGCTTGTTAATCCGCTGTATCCACTTTTGGTTTCGTTGCAGAACTGAGACCCTAGCACTACCTGAGGAGCATTTCCTTTCCTGGTTTTCTGCTACATAACCTTTAGGGGGCACTGTGGTACAGTGGAATAGCACAAATATACAAGCAAGAGAAAATAGTTTCTTTCGCTTTAACAATTAAATGCTGCATTTCTCCTGCTCTTAAAAACTCACTGAAAACTCTCTTTAGATACAGATGTGAAACTGAAGGCTCAGAACATCGTTTAAAGAATGCATGAAAAACCGTCAGTAAAGAATGATGATTATGCAATAATTGCCTCATGTAGAAAAGTCCATTATCTGCAGTAAGAAAAAGATGGGAAAACTGGTGGGAAAACATGGGAGGATTAAAAAACATATAAGATTCTGCTAATGAGGCAGGGTAATGGCACCATAAAAGCCTTGTCTGAACTCACTTCTGCTGGGTTTGGTCTCCTGGACTCCTGAATACTGACTGCATCAAGGCAGAATCTCATTGCATGTTTCAAGTTAGAGAAGAATGTCTGGAGAAAATGGCATTCTATTTGTAATACTGCCAAGCATTTTGAGTAAGGATAAATTCATATCCTCAACCAGGCGATACTGCTAAACAAGTGGACGGAGGGAGGGAGGGAGAGTTGCTTGAAGAATTAGCTCTTTGCAAAATACACCAGTCAACCGCCAAACAAGCCAGTTCAAGCTACAGTTGATCTGTAACAACCCTTCCTGGTTCACATGTAATAACAAGGCACGAATTAGCTCAAGCAAAATGGAATCCTGGTTTATTCCTCCTCTTTGCAGGATGGAAGGAAGGGAGGGAGTGCTGGAGAGAGAGCTTGAGCCAGAGGCTCGATTTGGATTCCTTCTTGGTGCTCGTACATGTAGCACTAAACTATGGTGTAGCGTTATGAGCAAATGCAGTCAATAGCAGTAGCATCTAAGCAGCCACCATTCACCTAGGGCATGTCTACACTGGGGAGGCAAGGGGGGAGGACCTCATGATATGCTGATCATGCGATCCTCCCCTTTGTCCACATGTGGTGCACGACGTTCAGGGAGGAAGGAGGACATCGCACCCGCCATTTTTAAAATTGAAGATGAGTGTACGAGAGCTCCAACGATAAGGTCAGGTTTTTTTTAAAAAGATCCTGCTCCCCCCCCCACCCCCAATGGGCATGGAGCGCCTGAAGAGCTCTGTGCCCCATGCCTGGTTCTCGGCTCCTCGCGTTTACTCATGAGGAGCTGGGACAAAACTGGGACGGCCGCCCACAGCTCCTGTGGAAAATCGGGCTAAAAGCCATCCCAGTTAACCCTCGGAAATGGAGGAATCATCCCTCCCTGACCCCAGGATCCCCTGTGCATCATGTGGATGCACAGGGATGATCCCAGGATGATCCATGGGATAAGGCATGGTCTAGACATGCCCCTAAACCACCATACTAGAAAGGATCTATTCTTCAAGATTAATTCTTGCTGCACTTCCTGTGCTGGCACTCTTTTCTCTGGTGATTTATATTGGGAGAGAGATATACTGTTCATCCAACCGAAGGCAAACAGAAATGTTATCAGACTGAAGGGAAGGGTCACGGCTCAGTGGTAGAACATGTACTTTGTATGCTGGAGGTCCCAGGATCATCTTGGTCAATCTGCAGTGCTAGATAGACCAATGGTCTGACTCCGTGTATGGCAGCTTCCTATGTTCAGAGCCTTCCAGTTGCATCCCCTATGGATTCTGCTAGTTCTAGCCCTCCTAACATGCCAGGCTCTGCACTTCCATTGGCCAAATTTTTACTTGTGTCCCAGGTTTGTGGCTCCTCTGTGGACGCTTTAGCTGCCTTTCAGCTGGCAAAGGAGGTGCTAGCCACAGTTGCGATTCTGATGACTGTACTGGTGTAATTGTTTCATTACATTTTTATGTGTTTTGATAAATGAAGCAAACCCATGTTTCAGTTAAATTTAATATTTAAACCTGTAGACAAATATTTGAATAAGCAGTGGAAATAATAAATTACCAAGGTGAAGTGATTTCATTGCTTCTGAATGCTCTGTTGGGATTAAAAAGGAAATGACTGCATGTTCCTATCGCTGCATGGGCTAGGAATATGTACTTAGACTTAACTTCCTCTATAACCCTAACTATTCTGATATTCCTGACTTGGTTTAAAGGATTGTCTCTGTTTTTCAGGAAAGCCAATTTCAAACAAAAACAGGTCTGAAAGTACATGTCTCAGAAGAATTTAATGAGCTCTGCATTACTTTGACCATTTGCACTCTCACATTTCTCATTTTCTAGCCAGCATAATTCAATTAAACTTTGTGGATCTGGTTTAGAAAAGATCTGACTTTAGGGAATTGAGATTTGTTCCAAGGGTTTTTTTTTATTATTTATTTTTATGTTTAGGTGAAACAGTCTGGCTGAGGTAAGCCGACTTTTTAAAAAAGCTATAGAAAATAGAATCTTTTAAATGAAAATTAAATTTCCAGTGCAAATTTGAATCACTCTGCCATGTGCAATTCCTCTCTTTTTAATCCATGAAAGAGTTTGCATGCTCAGTCACAAAATGAAACATTCTATATTTCGCATTGCACAGGTCCCTCATCACTTACTGCGGTTTTCAAAGTACTTTATTTATTTATGCAGTACATTTCTAGTCCACCTGATAACTGATGTTCTCTGTGTGGATTACAACCAGTTACAAACTAAACTAACATTTTAAAGCACAATTAAAGTATAAAATAGTAATACAAATATTTGCAAGAATAAAATCCAGTATAATGCAAAACAACAAACAGCAGGGGGAATTGATAAAACAAGCATAACAGCCTAGAACTAGAATTTTACTATAGAATTTTACTGTAGAATTCTATGACATCTGTAGTATTTGCATTTCACCACTGCCTGTTCGGAATTAAATCAGATTCAGCAATCATTCCAAACATCTCTCAGAACCAGCATCAAAGGGGTATGATGGGTCATTCACAAAATTAGAAAAACAAGTCCTGTTCCTTTTGTTGAAAACAGAAATGATTGATCAATTGTTTTCCAAGTAGGATCCAAAATATCCAGCATGAAGGAAACAGAAGCAGCTACATTTTAGGAGAACTCTGTTGTGCAGACACTAGTCAGATACTTCAGCATTGGATTAAAACTGGGAACAAGACGGCATGAGTATAACCATGGGAAAGGCCATAATGCAGTGATTTGTATGCAGAAAGTCTCAAGGTTCAGCATACAGCGTCTCCAGGCTGGAGAACCACTGCCGGTCAGTGCAGACACAACTGAGCTAAATGGACCAATGGGCTGACTAGGTATAATTTTATTTATTTATTTATTTATTTATTTATTTATTTATTACATTTATATACCGCCCCACAGCCGAAGCTCTCTGGGCGGTTTACAACAGTTAAAAATGGTAAACATTAAAAAGTATACAAAATTTAAAAAAACATCAGAAACATAAAAACCAACAGTATCAATCAATCAATCATCAGTTTATTGTGCTAGCCGAAGGATACAACAGTATCCATTTGAAAACAACAATTCTGGGGTCCATTAAAAACAAACTTGACGTTGTTAAATGCTGTTAAAATGCCTGGGAGAAGAGAAAAGTCTTGACCTGGCGCTGAAAAGACAACAATGTTGGCGTCAGGCGAGCCTCGTCAGGGAGATCATTCCACAGTGGGGGGGGGGGGCACCACCGAGAAGGCCCTCTCCCTTGTTGCCATCCTCCGAGCTTCTCTCGGAGTAGGCACTCGGAGGAGGACCTTAAATGTTGAATGCAGTGTATGGGTAGGTTTATGTTGGGAGAGGCGTTCCATCAGGTATTGCGGTCCCAAGCCAAATAATAAAGGTGCTTCCTACATTTATTATTTATTTTATTATTTAATAAATTTATATACCGCCCCATAGCCGAAGCTCTCTGTGCGGTTTACAAAGATTAATTTTTGGAATGCAACACTGGGAATCTGCTGAAGGGTGGGGCATAAACCCTTTCAATGAAACAAACAAATACATAATGTTCCCATGGCATATTTGAATACAGCTCTTTATGAAAGCTCTTCAAACTCTTAAGATTTTCCTCTTTTGAAAATTTAGCAGCATTAGCCCATGCTATTATTAGACCTTGGCTTCAATTATGTGTTTCTTCTTTAAGGAAATGAACAGTGTAATCCTATGTCATTCTACTCAGAGGCAAGCCCCATTGAGTTCAATGGGAATTACTTCCAGGAATGTGTGCATAGGGTTGCAGCTTAGGTGATCTAATATTATTCATGGAGGAGAAGGCTATCAATGGCTTCTAGTCCTGATAGCTATGTACTAGCTCCAGTATTGGAGGCAGTAAGTTGCTGGGGAATATGGGCAAATGGGTGCTGTTCCACTCACGTCCTGCTTGTGGGTTTCTCATCAATAGCTGGTTGGCCACTGTGTGAACATAATGCTGGAATAGATGGACCCTTGGTCTGATCCAGCATGGTTCATTTTAGGTTCTTGTGTTCTTATTGAATTTCTTTGGCATTTGTGAACCTAACCTCTTTAGAAACTTCACTGTGCATTAGAAAGAAGCAAAGAAGCCCAGCTTTAGCACCTGGGCCAGTGTAGCCATGCTGACACTGATGTTGCCTCCGTCTCCTTCTCCTCCTCCTCCTCCTCCTCCTCCTCCTCCTCCTCCTCCTCCTCCTCCTCCTCCTCCTCCTCCTCGGTCTCCGTCTTCTTCAAAACATTTTATAGCTGGTGGGTGGCCAGTGAGTCATGAACACAGTTATAGATGCTCATCTTATTTTTCTTTTAAATCTTATCCTTCTCTACAACAAAATGGTGTTTATACCTAAGGAAATGTGTATCAGGGCAGCAAAAGGAAACTCCATTTCATTCCTGTGGTCATGGTGGCGATATGGTTCAAGTGAGTTTAAAATGTAAAAATGCGCATGCTCAGAGTATTTCTTTTCCTTTTTAAAATCAGGGTTGTGTTGTTCTTTTTCTTTTTTGCTCTGACACATCAGGAATATAGAAGCAGGATGAAACATGGAATGGCATTTGGCTGGAATGGGTGGCGGGTGTAAAGGAGAAGATAAATACTCTATGAGCTGTGTGCTTCACAACTGAAGTAATATACTTGGGTGCCTAAAGGAAGCCTCCCATAAGACCATTATATCTAGGGTCTGAAATGACCCAACTGCACCCTACTTAATGTAGGGTAAATACATCACTGTCAGGAGCCATGATCATATTCTCACCACATCCCAACAGTGGCCCTTTCTACACCTAAGGATTATCCCATGAAAATGGAGGGATCATTTCTGCTTGCTCCCGGGATCCCGTGTGTCATTTGCACGCACAGGGATGATTCCAGGATGATCCCAGGAAAAAAGGCAGGTGTAGAAATGGCCAGTGTCACCAAGACCAGTATTTTAAGTTCAGGATACATTTGGTTATATGGGAGAAATTAAAGCACTACTCATTTGGACTGTATTGGGGGATGAGGTCAGTCAGAATCTTCCCCAAGGCTGGCATAATAGCCTATATTTCTTCATAAGAAAACTGAGCCTCAAAACATGCCCCAAAAGGCGACAGCCAAGGTTGTAGGTGGGGGGCGGGGGGGAATCATGGTAAACAGTTTTAATTCTAATAATTACCTCATGACTCTGGGCTTTCCACCCAGCCCCTCACAGTGTCTGTGGCAATGCTAGCACCCATTGGCCTTTGTGCGCAGGTTTTTTTTTTAAAGCTGATAATTATTTTAGTATTTCCAGGAAGGTGCATCAGATATTTTCCTATTGCATCCATCATAGTGCGTCTCCTTGGCCTTCAGGATCAAAGTGCATGAATTCACAGGATCGCTTTGGCTTGCCCTTACTGCCAGATAATGCAGTCAATTTGCTAATTTCAGAGCACAAGCTCTTTCTGTCTGTGTTAATATGAAGTCATATTGCTATGGATCTCTTGGGACAAATTCATTGCTGGCATAAATGAGTGCAACTCCATTGACTTCAGACAGACAAGCCAGGATGCCATCTGACTTGCCATGGATATAGCATTAAAAGGCACACATGAACTTTGCTGTGTTAGCAATAAATCAGGTCATCCGCTTAATTGTCTCTTTGTCCTTAGTGGCAGCTGGCTGCATTGACTAAAACAGTGGACAGGAGAACAGGAGCCATTAGCAGGCTGATTCAGCTGGACCTTCGGCTACATCTCTCTCTTGGAATCCATTTGCTGGAATTCTGTTTGTTAACATAAACTTTGCCAATTCGTGTGAAAGTGTGAGACTAATGATGCCGTTTAAAATATAACAAAAAGGCAGCAGCATACGCACATGATGCCAGATTTTCGTCATTCCCTCTAGAGTGCTGTTGTCACACCTCATACTGATCTTGTTTTTGTTTTTAAACATTGTGCTTGCTAATAAAGAATCGCGCAGTTCTGAAAAAGAGCCAGCTTTGGAGCAGCGCATGGTGGCAGCTGTTCGACAGTAAGGCTTTTCTGCACCACCAGGCTAGACAAGACCCAGCGGCATTTCTGCAACACTCCCAGATCCAGTGGTGATACCCTGCGTTCATGGAAAGGATGCAGCCCTCCTCTCTGTGTGTGGCAATGGGATCACGGTAGAAAAGTAGGTCTGTTGCGATTCACCATACATTTTTTAAGCTCTCCATCTGGATAAGTGCTCTAGCTCAGGAGAAATGCTGGGAATCCTCACCCCACAGCCCTTAACTCAGCCTTCCCCAGCCTAGTGCCCTCCAGATGTTTTGGGCGGGATTTACCCTAATGCTTTAAAATGGTTTTTAACAGTAGTGACAACTGTTGGAGCCCAGGACACACTGCATATACAACTTTCAAGCTGTTTTTGAAGTGTCATGTCCTGCTTGGTGTAGATCTGACCTTGGACTATAACTCACACCATCTCTGTCCACTGGCCATACCCACTGGGGGTTGATGGGAGTTGTATTCCAAAACATCTGGAGGGCAGCAAGTTGCTGAACGGGGGAGAGAGAGAGATCACAAAAGCTCCCTTCTCAGCAACACCATTGTATATTTAAAACCTCAAAGGGGTAAACCTGTGATTTGAGGCAAAGAGATGTTTGGAGGGGAAAGGATTAAGCACGCTCTCTGTGTCTCCTCTGCTCTCAACTACCCCCTCTGAAGCAGCTTTTCGGAGTTCTATTTGTACTAATGCAGGTACATAGGAAGCGGATTTATAGTGAGTCAGCTCATGGGTCCATCTGGTCTGGTATTGTCGACACTAGTTCGCAGCAGGTGGTCTCCAGGGTTTTAGGCAGGGTTCTTTCCTGGCCCTGCCTGGCGCTAACAGGGTTTGAACATGGGACCTTCCGCATGCAAATTATTTTTATTTATTTATTTATTACATTTTCATACCGCCCAATAGCCAAAGCTCTCAGGGCGGTTCACAAAAAGTGGAGAGGTATGCACAGCCTCTGCTCCCACAGTGGTGAATCTGGACAAGGGAAACCATGCCAGTTTTTGCTCAGCAACCATGCTCCCCGGGTGGTCTTTTTGGGCAGGCTGCTTCTCTCTTTGTCTCAGCTACTTCCATGTTTTAAGCACACAATGTCATTCTCAGTTGGAAGAAGGGCAAGCTCACCATCAGAGCTAAAACGTGCTTTCAGAGGGTTTTTTTTTTAAAAAATGTTGCCTTCTGTGGCTGATTGCATTCTTGCATAGCAAAAGACATGGGAGTAAACAGAAACGTCTCCCTTCCCTGTCAGTGATACTGGGTTGTTGTTGTTTTGGAACGTTTCCTGTACAAGGGACTAGAAATATTATTGGCTTGTTCCTAGTTAGCTAACGTGAGTCAAGAAAGCAATTGTCTGATTAACAGCACAGTCCTATGCATGTTTACCCAGAAGTATGACCCACTGAACAAACACATACCAGCAAATTAAAAGGATATCAGAAGTGGTTCCTCTTACCTCCAGCATCTGGATTCTGCTTGAAAGTCTTGTACATTATTATCTCCCCCAATTAAGTACACAAAGTTGTTGAGAACAGCAATTCCTTGGTTGGACATCCTGGGGTCAAGGCGGCTGTGAAATGCCTCCATTCTCCTAGCATGGGGTTCAAGTACCTGGCTTGGTTGCTGAAAGCTGTGGATCCCCCAAAGCCCACCACACAGTGGAACTCCGACCTCAGTTGCGTGTGCGTGTTCTGAAGCACTGGCTGGAGGCCCTCGTTCTTGTGGTACATCAGTGCACTGGCCACAGTCTCCTTTAATGGACATGGACTCAGTTTGTCATGGAGTCTCTGGAGGACATGGAGCTCCATCAGTAGGAAACGGACTTTCTCCAGCAGCTTTGGAGGCTCCATCAAGGAGACCTGATCCATCTCCACTTGCTCTGGTGTGTAATGGTAAGAGAGGGCCCCTTTGTAGACCTCATTCTCAGAGCTGACCTCTTAGGCGTTGCTACTGAAGAGGGTGTAGACCTTTTCCAGGGGAAGCTGGTGGTACATTTCAGTCTTTGAGAAAGTGACAAAGTTCTTCAGAATGTAGGAATCCAGTTGCTCACTCAATTGGCTCAGGTCAAAGAGATCAAAGAGATTATGTGCTCTAGCACCGAGCTAAGGCCCCTGATGAACTTGATGAACACATCACTGTTTCCCCACCCCATGCACAAAGGCTTTCCCATTGCCTCCAGTGGAGGAGAGTTCCACTCCCTCCATTTATGTGAAACCAAATCACACTGGAACTGTGTGAACACATACGAACACACACAGGGCAAGGGATTAGGGAGATTGGTTACAAATGAACAAAACACCACTTCTTCAAAACCCTCTTTACAGTACTATGTAGGGCGGGACTGTATTTGTGTAGACCATAGCCATGATATCAATAGTTTCCAGTAACGAAGTGGCAGGTTTTGAATTTATTGATTTCCATTTCCATACCACCTAGGTGGCATGGCTTGTTGGAAGGGGAAACAACCCTCCAATAACCCTACAACAGCCCATGGCTTATTGGAGGGTTGTTTCCCTCTCCAACAAGCCAGGCAGCCCAGGTCAAAGCCTCTTCTCCTTCATATCCTTGGTCTGAGAAAGGATGAAACTGATCAGTGATATTCACGTGACTCACAATCGAATGGTGCGAATGGCACAATAAATTATACATTTTTTAAAAGGAAGAAGAAGGAAAAGCAATGGCATTCATAGGAGTTAAATAACCCCGCCTCTGGCCCCCTTTGTTATAATCAGTCACCTATGGATACAAAATTCTAAATGTGACTAATGGACAATTCTCTCCCTGGATTAGGCTGCAGTACATTCAATATCTCTTTGAAGAGTCATTATAATCTGTTGGGGGGGGAGGGAAATATCAATTTAAAGGTCAAGTGCTTTCATAAAAAAAGGTGATTACTCAGTATTTCATACATTGAACAAAAGCTTAGCAGGATTCATTGTGTGTCAGTTTCCTTTGTGTATAGTACATATGCAGAGAAATAGATAGCTTAATTATATAATTATCTGTCTTTGGGGAGGATATTGGCCCATGAATAGAAACTGTCAAATAGGTACTTTACTTTTGCTTCTGATCCTTAATCGGTTACTGTAATGGCCCTGAGTTTCAAGATGATTTAAATAAATAGAAATCACATTGCTAAACAGGGTTTTTGAAATAAGAATACTTTGCTCAAAAGGGGGCTACATTACTGACATTCCATTGTTAACCTTCTGATTTCTTGCAGAGTTCTCCATGGTTTGTTTTTGCTGATAGTACCATGGAGTCAGAGATGGGGAAATGGCTGAAATGCTGATCTTGAGGCCTAGATTTCCTTAGGGTACAGCAATTTCAAGGCTGGACACCAGGGCACACTAGTGTACTGTGAGGAACGACGAAATGATATCATGAAAGACTCCTGCATGGCCAGAATACCTATCTGCACAGGAGGCTGCCTACTGCTTCTCTGCATGAATAACAGCTCTGACTTTGGCCTAATCTACACCAAGCAAGATATTGCACTATGAAAGCAGTATATCAAAGGCAGGAGCCACACTACTGCTTTATAGTGGTAATGAAGTGCACTGACAACTGTTGGGGCCCATTGACACATCTACCCCAAGCAGGATATAACACTATGAAAGTAGTATATGGCATGTGTCAATGGGCCCCAACAGTTGTCAGTGCACTTCAATACCGCTATAAAGCAGTAGTGTGGCTCCTGCCTTTGATATACCACTTTCATAGTGGTATGACCTGCTTGGTGTAGATGAGCCCTTTGTCATTCTACTAAGTGCAGCCCTAAACAATTGTGTATGTGGGAGTGGGGGGTGGAGGAGGGATTGTCTCTTGGTCATTCTGCTGAATGCAGCCAGTGTGGTGTAGTGGATAGAGTGTTGGACTGGGAGTCGGGGTTCTAGTCCCCACTCGGCCATGGAAACCCACTGGGTGACTTTGGGCCAGCCACAGACACTCAGCCCAACCTACATCACAGGGTTGTTGTTGTGAGGATAACATGGAGAGGAGGAGGATTACGTACACTGCCTTGGTTTCCTTGGAGGAAAAAAGGCAGGATATAAATGTAATAAATAACTAAATAAATATCTGCTCAAAAGTCTTCCTTGAATATGCCACTGATCCTGTCTGATTGGGCTCATTGTTTCTTTCATTATTGCTTGCAGGAACAGCATTGGCTTTACTATTTTATCTAGCAAGAGATAGGGATGGACAAATTTCCCCCATTTGAATAATTTAAATACCAAGTTCTTTCCATGCCAAATATGGAGATATTTGCCAATTCTTATCAAAAATGAACCGAAACCAAATTCGTATTCATACTGCCAAATTCATTTAGGCCAACTATTCCCAGCATAGAGAGGGCCATGTTGTACCTGCCTAGCACACAGTTATTAAAGAGGAAGTGTATGTCAGAAAAGAAGTGGCAGTCCTAACTCAGCACTGGCTGAATTCACAAGGATTTGCATCACACCCAGTCTGTTAAGAGCTAAGCGTTCAAGGCCATGGGCGTGGATGGATAAATCTGTCAGTTTTGCTTCATTCCCATTCAATTTGTTTTTTGGTACCTCAAATTCTTTTCATTCTGAATATGAAGAAATTTGCAATGTTTGGTAAACTATTATTTTAAAAAGAAGAAGAAGAAGAAGAAGAAGAAGAAGAAGAAGAAGAAGAAGAAGAAGAAGAAGAAGAAGAGCTGAAATGAAATTCTCAACCATGCTCAAGGACAGAGTACTCAGGGAGGCCCTTGTTTGTTTATTTATTTTTGGTGCAGGACACCAATAAATAACGTGGAGGGTATAAGCAAATCTGCTCCTGAGCAACCATTGCCTTTCCCGTCTCCCCCCCTCTTTTCAGAAGGTCAGTCCAGAGTGGCTGCACACATGGTAAATCTTTAACTTCAAGTGTCCTTCTGTGGTGACCAACTAAAATATTAGCAAAATAAATGTTTTATGGGAAAATGTTGGCAGGAACCCCAAACGAAACAGGTGGTATTGGGTTATTTCAATATAATGTAATGATTCAGCCAGGTTTCCATCTGGACAGCATGTGGTTGAATCTACTTAGAGAGAGTATCAAAGAGCATGAGTATGCACGAGGGATTGCGGTGGCGTTCAAATGCACAGCTCGATGGCTACTTTGCAGAAAAATAGTCTGGGTTCTAGGTCCTTTGGGTTAAATGCCTTTACTGTCAGGGATCTGAATTTCTATTTCAAATATTAAAGGCAAAGCAGCCCTCTGACATGCAATAGCAAGCCGTGTAATTATGAGGTGGTTCCTGGAAACTGAGAATTGTTCACGTTATGGCTGGGCATTTATTATAAAAGCGTTCATTACCCTTGGAAGCCAAAGCCATGTTAGAAAGGGAGAGCCTTGAAACAGAGGTACTTCTAACAAGCTTTGCTGCTGCAAATATATAAAAGAATCGTAGCAAGCTATTTAGACAGAATACATTTACAGACTACCAAAGAGTAATTTTTTGAAACATAATGCCTGGTTCTATCTAAAATTGTAGCTTGTAGCTAAAATTGGAGTCATCCACTTTGTTCCTCAAGAAAGTATTTGGGGGGAAAATAGATTCATGGACTTTGGAGGAGCTACATATATTGTTTCATTGTAAAAAGCAATCTGGCTTTTGACCCTTTAGTGCACAATCTAGACAAAGTTGTTGTTGTTTTTTAAAAAATATCCATTTATTTCATCCATTGATGTCAGTGGAACTCAAAATGCTTAACTTCTGCTGAATAATACGCTTTGGTGTGTGTGTGTTTGAATCCATATTATGAATCAATAAATGTTGTTGTTTATTCGTTCAGTCGCTTCCAACTCTTCGTGACTTCATGGACCAGCCTACACCAGAGCTTTCTGTCGGCCGTCTCCACCCCTAGCTCCCCCAAGGTCAAGTCCATCACCTCCAGAATATCATCCATCCATCTTGCCCTTGGTCGGCCCCTCTTCCTTTTGCCTTATACAAACTTATGAGGGCGTAAGTCACAGAGAACACAATGGGGTTACTTTCTGGGTATTATTATTTATTATTATTTATTACATTTATATACTGCCTCATAGCCAAGGCTCTCTGGGCGGTTTATATAGGTTAAAAACACTTAAAAACAATATACAAAAACTTAAAATCACAAAAACATACAATTTTAAACCACAAAATCATCCCTCTCCTGCAGGTGATAGTTCTCCTAGGCCCCCTCAGCCAGCCAGCTTATATATTCCTCCCAGGAAGGGAGGGGGGACGGTGGAAATTGTCCAAGCAACCGGCTTAGTACCTGGGGGTCCTGGTCCTGCAGGGAGTGGCAGAAAATCCACAGGGAAGAGCAGTGGTGGTGATGGCAGCAGCAGCAGCAAGGATGCAGACCACCAGCAGCAAGCACTGTCTCCTCCCCAGGCAATGGGCCTTCCTCTCCTGCAGGTGATGATTCTGTGTGGGATGACAGAGGCCATAGCTAGACCTAAGATTTATCCCTGGATCGTCCTGGGTTCCTGGGTTCCTCTAGGTGACACACACCTAGCTATTTCCCATAAAGTATAGGACTATGGGTTGTTGTACATCTTCTGACACACTGAACTAGTTTCTTGGGATCCTGGCTAACAACAAGGACAAACGTTGTTGTTGTTGTTTTCATTGTGGCCAGCTGCACTAACATATAAGCACAGTGACTGGCTGGGACTCACAGACAGTGGTGTAGTAGAACCAGGAGTTGCAGAGTCAATGCATCCGGACTTTTTAATTAGCAGGGATGAAGATGTCATTTACTCCACCCACCCTGCCTCCTCAGACTCCCCTATTCCCTTTGAGTTTAACTGTAATCCTTACAGTGTTTTTCCAGCAACTAATATAAATACTCTTGCACAGGATCAACATAGGTGCCTTCATTTTTGGAATGTTTTGGTGGGGGGACGGACGTGGTGATGGGGACCGTCATCTAAGCCAATGCCTGCATTGCTTAGAGACAAGCAGTCCCCTCCAGTTGGGCCAGCTCACCAGCACCCTATAAAATGCACAGCCTCATTGATCAACACCGCATGTGGGTACAACTGGTTGTGGCATTAGTTGCTGTTGGGGTACCTATCTAAGCATGAATACTGAGTAGGGTTAGGATCTCAAAAATTGCAGATTGACACTTTAGGCCAAAGTTTATATATTTTTGGTGGTGCACGTGGATGAAGGGACATCATCACTCAGTCACTTAGTAGCTATTAGGGCTGTGCAAAGTGGGTCTTCTCCACCTCGAAATTCAAGCCAGAGATCCATAGAGGCGATTCTCTGCCCTGATTTCAGGAGCGGGTCCCTCTCTCTGCTCTGCTGGATTGTTCGATGAAAAACCACTCCATTTTTGGATAACTGGTACATTCCCGTCAATGGGAATTAACAGAAATAATCACAGCTCCCTCAGTTTTAAAGAGAAACACAAGAAAATTGGCACCATGACAGTGCTTAAAGAGGGCTTTAGGCATGCCAACTGTGGAGCAGATCCCTGCATGCAGTGATTTATAGGGAATTTCTAAAATCTGAACTCAAACGTCCTCTCATGCACTCTCGTGCCTTGATCTGGATGCGAGGGAGAGCAAACAAAGCAGCAGGAAGTACTTAGCGCAATAATAAAGTAAATATATATTAATAAAATGCCACAACAGTAGCATCCAGCAGGCCCATCCTCAGAGAGAACAGGAGGCTTTTCAGACGAGGAGGAGGAGGCACCCCTCCCCCACTATTGGTCAGGCATTGGAGCGAGTCAAGGCAAGGCAACACTTCCCCACAGGAGGCTATGTGTGGCTTGGAGGAGGAGCCCCCCATCCTGCACTGAAAACCAGCCTGCCTGATTATTATTATTATTATTATTATTATTTATTTATATAGCACCATCAATGTACATGGTGCTGTACAGAGTAAAACAGTAAATAGCAAGACCCTGCCGCATAGGCTTACAATCTAATAAAATCATAGTAAAGCAATAAGGAGGGGAAGAGAATGCAAACAGGTACAGGGTAGGGTAAGCAGGCACAGGGTAGGGAAAAACTAACAGTAGAAAGTAACAGTAGAAGTCTGCACAACATCAAGTTTTAAAAGCTTTAGGAAAAAGAAAAGTTTTTAGTTGAGCTTTAAAAGCTGTGGTTGAACTTGTAGTTCTCAAATGTTCTGGAAGAGCGTTCCAGGCGTAAGGGGCAGCAGACGAAAATGGACGAAGCCGAGCAAGGGAAGTAGAGGCCCTTGGGCAGGCGAGAAACATGGCATCAGAGGAGCGAAGAGCACGAGCGGGGCAATAGTGTGAGATGAGAGAGGAGAGATAGGAAGGAGCTAGACCGTGAAAAGCTTTGAAGGTTAACAGGAGAAGTTTATATTGGATTCTGAAGTGGATTGGAAGCCAATGAAGAGATTTCAGAAGCAGAGTAACATGGTCGGAGCGGCGAGCCAAGAAGATGATTTTTGCGGCAGAGTGGTGAACAGAAACCAACGGACTGATGTGAGAAGAAGGAAGGCCAGAGAGAAGAAGGTTGCAGTAGTCCAACCGTGAAATAACCAGTGCATGAACAAGCGTCTCAAGTGTAGAAGCTTACTCATTCAGCCCAGCAGCACTTCTATGCTATAGTTGGCGTCTATGAGTCTGAGTAGAAATATGTGCAACCAGATCCCGATCTCTCTCAATCTCATTTTGCAAAAAAACGCCCACTAAGCACACTCATTGGCATTCCCTCCCCCCAAAAATGTGATTGGAGGAGAACAGAACAGGGAGGGAGAGTGCAGTGGCAATTCCTAATTAGTTAGTCACAGATATCAATACCAACTATCTAAACTACCCCACCCCATCACCCCATGCTCCTTATTGGGAGGTTTTCAATTAGACACACCACACACAAAATGGTAGGATACTTTCGGAGATGTTAGGAGCTCCGATTGGGCACGTCTCCACTCTGATACTATTTGATGGGTTTAGAAGCATCCAATCTCTGCTCTGTAAGATCAAGTGCTCTGCGGATGTTTACAGTTATCTGGGGCAGAGAGCACACTCTTAGTAGCTATGCAAGAATATGGGACATTTCTGTGCACAACTGTTCTGCCAGTAGATAATATAAGGATGCAGACAAGCTGGAGCGTGTTCAGAGGAGGGCAACCAGGATGATCAGGGGTCTGGAAACAAAGCCCTATGAAGAGAGACTGAAAGAACTGGGCATGTTTAGCTTGGAGAAGAGAAGATTGAGGGGAGACATGATAGCACTCTTCAAATACTTAAAAGGTTGTCACACAGAGGAGGGCCAGGATTTCTTCTTGATCCTCCCAGAGTGCAGGACGCAAAATAACAGGCTCAAGTTACAGGAAGCCAGATTCCAGCTGGACATCAGGAAAAACTTCCTGACTTTTAGAGCAGTACGACAATGGAATCAGTTGCCTGGTGAGGTTGTGGGCTCTCCCACACTAGAGGCATTCAAGAGGCAGCTGGACAACCATCTGTCAGGGCTGCCTTAGGGTGGATTCCTGCATTGAGCAGGGGGTTGGACTCGATGGCCTTGTAGGCCCCTTCCAACTCTGATATTCTATGATTCTATGAGTCTATATCTGAATATATAAAAACATTCCTCCATCTAGCTTCTGCTTTTCTCAATTGTTGTTGATGACTTGATGGTCCTGGAAATAGTTCTGTCTGCAACAGTTATGAGCCACCCCAAAGTTCAGGGTGCTGGTCAGCATATTTGGCACTCGAAGAACAGCATGCTGCTGCTGTTAATCAGAGGTTCCACATAGGGATGCCAAAAAACCGATGGAAAATATGAGCTGTAATCCAGAAGCTGATGACATGTGATGATTGTAGTGTCCGTAATGTAGTATTTAACATTAATGGGTTTGGAGATGTTTGAAAGTCAAAAAAAGAAGACTTCAGTTCCATTCAGTTGGGGATTTTGTAAAATAAAAGATGCACTTGGGGGTTCACATTTCCCAAATTGCACAATTGGTATCATACAGCACGCATAATGAATTGATCGTGTACAACGGAACACCGTGAGGTGTACTAAATACATGCAAATAAAGTCTAAAATTTAACAGATAAATTTCTGATGTGCCTCTCAGTGATGAATATAACTTCTACTTCTGTCCAGCATGTTGTACATTTGAAGTCCTGCCATAATTGCTTTTAAGCAAAGAATATTTTCCAAACTGTCTCTAGGATCACAAAACTTCCCCTTGTGTTCTTTGGAAAGTCCACCTGTTGCTGGCTAAGCAGAGGACATGTCAGTAGGTGCAGCACTCGCACAACTGTGCACCTCTGAAAGACTGTGTGGTTGATTTGGGGGTCTCTTTGGAATGGAGGAAGTCTGTGCAGTTGGATTTGTTCCAAAGCAGTTCATCAATCCTTAATGTTTTCAAGAAAGTTTTATTTTGCCACAGTGTCTACTAAAACGTTAGGTCTGCACTGGCAGAAGATCAAAACCTGAGCTGTTTGGGGAGTGTAGTGACTTCATAAGAGTATGTCGCATGGACTCAATTAAGTCTCCCAAAAAATTATGGAGCTCTGTCTTTTTGGTCCTGACATTAAATGTATATATCCCATTATCCCATATATCTCAGCACTCAATATGTGCCACCTTCTCTGAGAATCCAAGTCTGCATGAAACATGGTATACCCACACAAATGTGTACCCTGAGAATGACCTAATATTCAATTTTATCATCTGCACCTAAAATAATTGCAAAGCAGTGCCCTTTCAAACAACATGCCAGGTTGACCGTTTCAAGCAAAGGCAGTGAATAATTATGAAGTTTTATTCTTTAACATTGGATAACATTATAAAAACAAAACAAAAAAACCTTCCTTTTTCTCTCGCTGAACATTTTTCAGAGCACTGAAAGCCATAATAAAAACAAACCAGTATATTATCATTTTTCTTTGTGAAAAGATGAAGTCATGGCATATGGTCAGCTCACCAGTGCTGTTAATAATAAACCACAGATAATTAAGCATTGATTTATTCTTCTACATAAGTGAAACGAATCGCTTTAACTGCTTTCAGTGAAGCCCATGTAGTCACATGGATTATGTATAGGAAGTTCCAACTTAATTTTTTTTTTTTTATTAGAGATCATATTTCAGCATAGTGGAGGTTTATGGTGGATACAATTAGAAACTTAACAGAATGTGTCATGTATTCTCTTTGATAGAAAATCAGATATTAATCTTAGAGAAAGTCTAGATCTGAAAACAGCTTTCTCCTCCCCCACTCTTCCCAATTCTCATGCTGAAGATTACAAATGCAAACATCTTTTAAAATTGATCTTAGCTGTAACAGCAATAATCATTTTCAAATTGGTTGATACCATAGATAGATGGTGAATGGAAAATAAGAGCTTTAAAAAAAACACCTTCAGTTTCTTTTTGGTCATTAACTTTCATGGCGGTTGTTAAATGCTACCCTCCAATGCGTCTCTTTTGCAAGGGAGGAGAATCTGTTAAAGAAATGGGCAATGCTGTGGCTGAACTGCTTGTCACATGGGCCATGGGCTGAACACAATAGCCAGGATTCAGGGAAAGAAGACTGTGGTAGCTGGAGCTCCAGCTGGGAGTAGGACCAGGCTGTTCAATATCTCAGTTTATCCTTTTAGGAAGTTAGGATTAGATATAGCAAAGCCACCTTCTGCACTTCGTAGCTGAACACAAGCATCATCCCTAACTTATAGAGCCTCGTGTGGCACAGAGCGGTAAAGCAGAAGTTTCTGCATCTGAAACGCTCCCCACAACCTGAGTTTGATCCCAGCGGAAGCTGGTTTCAGGCAGCCGGCTCAGCTTGACTCAGCCTTCCATCCTCCCGAGGTCGGTAAAATGAGTATCCAGTTAGTGGGGGAAAGGTAATAACGGCCGGGGAAGGCAATGGCAAACCACCCCGCTATAAGGCCTGTCAAGAAAACGTCGGCGAAAGCTGGCGGCCCTCCAAGAGTCAGTAATGACTCAGTGCTTGCACGAGAGGTTCCTTTCCTTTCCTAGTAAATTAGGTACAGACCCTGCTTGGTTTTAAATCAGTGGCCAAGATTTTTCCGGTAAGCTATCACTTTTTGGCAGGGTTCCTTTTACGTGCATGGCAGCCAAAGAAAAATGGTCTGTTGCAGCTTTTCCTGGCATAAAGATAACCTAATTGGAAAAGTTTCAGCAGTTCAAATGTTGCCTTTCGGGCAGCTATTGAAGTAACTGTGTAACATGATGATGATGATGATGATGATGATAATACAGATACAATCTAAGATAGCTTTGATATTAGGAAATGTACCCTTTATCCTAAACTGGTTTCTCCTTTGAATGTCAGTTTGAAAGTAATGCTTTTACTTATTTAGTTTTTAAAACACACACAAGTATTTTAATTCCTGTATTTGAATCCTCCCCTTCAATAAAACTGTACACTCTACTGTGTGCTACAATTCATAGTTGGGTGGATTGCACGTCAGGGACAGCTTGTATGAAGTGATGAGTTTTAAGGAGAAGCCTGAATATCAGAACTGTGGGGCCTGTCTAATATCAGTTCCCGAGGGTGGGTGCTACAACAGTAAATGCTCTACTACAAGAGTTCATGAGGCAAAACTCTGGAGCATGTGACACCCCATGATGGCTGCCTTGTCCCACAACCAAACTTTCAGTAACACCATCACTGCAATATTACTGTATGGTGAATGCCAGAGACTGCAGTATATTAATCACATTTCACCTCACTGCAAGATATTTCAGACTGAACTCACGTCTCCCTCTTTCTCTGGCGATAAAGATAAGCCATTTACTGTGCAATCCTTCACATGTCTACTCAGAAGTAATTCTCACTGTATTCAGTAGTGTGCATAGGATTGCAGCCTTATGCTTTCACAGAAGGTAGTTCAAAAAGGAAGGCAAAAGGCTCTTCCACCCATACATCCTCTGTGTATTTCAACT
Organism: Elgaria multicarinata webbii; assembly: GCF_023053635.1. Classification (NCBI taxonomy): domain Eukaryota; kingdom Metazoa; phylum Chordata; class Lepidosauria; order Squamata; family Anguidae; genus Elgaria; species Elgaria multicarinata. Next base: position 11,493,795 of record NC_086172.1, on the reverse strand, counting down.
CATGGCCAGAGATGCTTTAGCCTTTCCCTGCCGATCAACTTGGCAAGGGAAAGACTGGCCCTTGCTTAGGAAGTTGTCTAACACCGATATAAAGGGCTAAAAGGAAATGCAAAACTTGAGCTACAATTGAAAGCATAAACATTTGGTAGCAGGTGGGTAGCCTTCTAGTTTGGCTTTATGACAGTTAAATGAAGGAGAATTAAGCACATATGTCTCTGTGCCAGATTGTGGCCTGTGCCTTTTATTTAGGACCATTTTACCTTCATAAACATTATCACAGATGGCAAGAAACAGTGGCCATGGCTAGACGGGGTAATATCCTCAGAATCGTCCTAGGATCATCCCTGTGTGTCCACAGGGGATCCTGGGGGCAGGGAAGGATGATCCCTCCCTCACCCCCTGGATATCGCCCTACACTTTAATTGTCTTTTTTCCTGCAGTCCCGGGCTGATCCCAAGACTGCGGGACGTGTGGTCGGCCATCCTGTTTTCATCCCAGCTCCTCATGAGTAACCGCAAGGACCCAGGCATGGGATATGGAGCTCCTCAGTAGCTCTGTGCCCATCATGGGTCAGGTGGGGAGAGTGGGAGTTTTTTTTTTAAAAAAATCACATTTTGCGCAGGAGCGCTCCTGCACTCTATTCCGGTTTTTTAAAAAACACAAAATGGCGCATGCGCTGTCCTCTTCCTCCTGGGACATCATGCACCGCATGTAGACAGAGGGGGGATCCCACAATCATCATATTGCGAGATCCTCCCCCCTCCTTCCTCTACACCGGTATGGTGTAGACATGGCCCAGTGTAGCCCTGTTCAGGCATTCAAAACAAAACAAAACACAGGTTTAAAAACAGCAACATGCGAGCAGGAGTGCTACATCCCTGGCCATGTCCTCCCCACTTGCATTTGTCACGAGAAGAGCCTCCTGTGTCCATGCGAGCTGGCGAGTGGATTTCTTGGTGTTTTGGCTCATGTGAGGCGCCCATAGAAATACAGGAGATGCCTGGTCAGACAGTCAACCTCCATGACTTCAGAGTGACAAAGGCGATAGAGGAGAGCAGCAGGATTGCAGCACCCCTTCTCCTCACAATATTGCTGTTAAGCCTTTTGGGAATGCTTGAAGAAGGCTTAAATGTACCTGCCTATATATGTTTGCAGGTTTAACTTTTTACTCATACTGTTGATCGTTCATCGTGAAATCTAAAGGGTGTTCAGTGGTCCAGCTAAAGCTGGCCCCAGGGCCAAAATCCAGAGCCCTGCAGCTCAGGCAGCCTCCAAATTACCACCCAGGGAATGGCAGGTGATGGGGACAACAGGGGAAAAAATAGCCCAGCTTCAGCACCTGGGTCAGCAGGGGCATACTAGGGCCCACTGCGGCAGACACGGTTCTCCACTAGGAGAAATCTGCAATGGATTCAAATGAATTCGGATTTCAGACCAGCTTTTATTTTAAAAGTTATGCAGATTTCATGGACTTAGGAACCTTTTTTTTTTTTTTTTTTTACTTTGGGGAGGTATTAGCACTAATGTGCATTAGCACAAGTGCACATTTGCAAAAGAACAGAATTCTCATACAAAAAGTCCGATTCCATCAATGAGCAGATGAAACACGCCTGATAATCCTTGAAAGACAGATGGAACAGATTTAACAAAATCTGTACATCCCTATATTCACCACAACATCCTTTCATATATATTTATATATTTAAAACATTTATATCTCACCCTATAAGATCTCAGGGCGGCATACAGATAAAAACATACAGTATAAAACAGTAAATATGCACAGTTAAAAACAAATTAAACCATAAACCAAGTTAAAACAATATATAATTTAAAAGCAGTAAAACTATTTAAACAGTTAAAACAATGTGCCAACTTAGTGTGTTCAACCATTAAAAGCTTTGTTAAAAAGCCATGTTTTCACTTGGCGCTGGAATAAAATCAGCGTTGGCGCCAGGCGGGCTTCCAAGGGGAGGGCATTCCACAGTCGGGGTGCCACAAAAGAGAAAGCCCTCTCCCTTGTCCCATCATAGCGAATGTGTTGTGCTGGTGGAATGCGGAGAAGGGCTCCTCCAACAGATCTCAGGTCTTGGGCAGGCATATATAAGGAGAGGCGCTCCCTCAAGTATCGAGGTCCCAAGCCGTCTAGGGCTTTAAACGTTATTACCAACACCTTGAATTCCGACCGGAAGCATATAGGCAGCCAGTGCAGTTCCTTTAAGACTGGTGTTATGTGGGCTCTGTAAGATGTACCCACCAGCAGTCTAGCTGCTGCATTTTGCACTAGCTGCAACTTCCGAGTCGTCTTCAAGGGCAGCTCCACGTAGAATGCATTGCAGTAGTCTAATCAGGAAGTTACTAGTGCATGCACTATGGTAACTATATGGTGGCCAGACATGCACATGTTTACAGATGCTCATCTTATTTCTATATTTTAAATACCTTATCCTTTTCTACAACAAAACAGCACTTATTCCCAAGTAAATATGTATCAGGGCAACAAAAGCAAACTCTTATTTATTATTGTAGTTATGGGGGGTACTATGATTCAAGGGAGTGAAAATTGTTAAACTGCTCATGCTCAGAGTCTTCTTTTTTTTAAATCAGGTTTGGCAAACAGTTTTTCATTTCTTTTTTTCTCTTGAATATATCAGGAATATATCAGAAGTAGGATAAAGCATGGAATAGCAGGGTATGCATGTTTGTGGCAGTGGGAGATATATATGTGTTTCACACCTGAAGTAATACACTTGGCTGTCTAAAGGAGGCATCCCATAAAACCATCCCATAAGACCATTGGGTTTAGGGTTTGAAAAGATCTTGGTGCACCACTGAGGTTGTTTAATCCACAACCTGTTAATAATCATTTGATAAGTGCCAAATGCTTGTAGCCGATAGTACTTGTAGCTGATACGGCTATCTTTTGCTTTCAACCCATCTTTCTGCTCTCCTTGTCCTCTTTGTTCACCTGCTACCAGTCTTCTCCTTGGATTACACCTCTATTTCACATTAAAGCATATTGTCACCCCCATAACGCAGTGTGGAATACCTGTGCCTGGACATCTGCCTTGAAGAGTAGAATGTTCAAGAACTTTTTAGACTCATCTGCTTGCTCAGGCCATTCCTGTATGATTTGTGGTTTCCACACCTTCTATTTCCCAGGCCTTTTCCCTGTGATTATAACCTATGAGTAGTGAAGGTATGGGGGGGTGGATCTACACTACTGCTTTTAAAGCGCTTTAAAGCACTTTGAAAACATTTTGAAAACTGTATATGCAGTGTGTCCTGGGCCCCAACAGTTGTCAAAACTGTTATAAGGCACTTTAAAGCGCTTTAAAGCAGTAGTGTAGATCCCCCCTAGGCCCATTTTAATGAGACACTTAAAAGACGTTAAATAACTTGCATCAGTTGTGGTGTGCAGGAAAAAGCATCCAAGTTGTTGTAGCTTGCAGTATGGACTGCAAAGTTAAAAAGAGTCCATTTACACCAAGCCAGGATATAACACTTCGATGGTGGTTTGAAAATGGGATAAGAAATGTGTCATGGGCCCCAACAGTTGTCAGTGCACTTCAATACCATTATAAACCAGTAGTGTAGAACCTGCTATAGAGAGCATTTTCTGAGATGAAAAGCAGCTTACCTCAGATCTATCATATTGTATTATCTGAACAACTTTATATAGATAGTTAGATACATGCTAGATACATCAGAAGAAGAAGAAACTGTTGGGTTCAGTGATGTGTAGAATTTCTGTATATGTTTTCACTCTTTATGCCTGTTCACCTGGAAAAAGCTAATAGGGAAAGACACAAGCAATTGCCTCTGGATATTCACCTGTAGCCTAGCTGGCTCTGAAAGTTGAATCACAACATCTGCTGAACGGATTTCTGGTGCGCCTTCTCTGCTCAAGGTAATTATTTGTGTTTGGTCACCAAGCGGGAAACGTTTGCTGACTCCCTCAGATGACAATTATTTCAAATCTCCATGTTTTAAAATCTGAACTTAATGATCCCAGAGAACTTCTTTCCAATGTCATTAACTAATTAAACATTTTTTTAATTTTTTTTTTTATAAAGAGTTATTTATTCTGTGAGCTATTGCTGAAGGGGCCTTTGGTAGGAGCGATTAGCATTTGTACAGAATCTATAACCGTTAGAACTGCTACGACTCACACAGTCTTAATCATCTAGTCTCAAGATGTGCTGCTGTTGTATGTTGGAAGAGTTTTGTGTGCACACCTTTGCCTGCCATATAGAACTCCACTCCTCCTAGGATTTTACACACTGATCCTCTGCCTATAATTTGCAGTATGATGGATTCTAATTAAAACGAAACTAGATATTCAGTAAAGTTTGTTTATTTTTTATTGATATCGTTTTCTTTCTTTTATTTTTTTATTTTTGGCAATTCAAAAAAATTATATTGCTTGTAAAATTTACAAGTAATACAGTCAAAGAACTATAAAAAGGGCGAGTTTGAGGTAACTTTCTAACGTGCAAATTGATGGGGCTAACGAAAGGGGTGTGAATGGGGTTTTGGATTTTCATAAATTCCCCAAAAATCAGGGGATGATGGGACTGCCTTGAGTCTTGGCGTGCATGTGTATCCCTGGATAAGCTGTCATGGTGGCGAGTTTGAGGTTTCTAATGTGCAAATTGACGGAGCTATCGAAAGGGGTGTGAATGGGGTGTTGGATTTTCATAAATTCTCCAAAAATCAGGGGACGATGGGACTGCCTTGAGTCTTGGCGTGCATGTGTATCCCTGGATAAGCTGTCATGATGGCGAGTTTGAGGTTTCTAATGTGCAAATTGACGGAGCTATCGAAAGGGGTGTGAATGGGGTGTTGGATTTTCATAAATTCCCCCAAAATCAGGGGATGATGGGACTGCCTTGAGTCTTGGCATGCGTGTGTATACCTCCATGAGGTGTCATGGTGCCAAACTTGAGGTTTCTAACTTTCAAAGAAAAAAAGTTGTATACTTTTTTAGCTTAATGCAAGCCTATGGGGGGGAAAATGGAGCTCCGATCGGGATCTGGAGCTCCGCAGCAGAGCGGAGCGGACATAGGCAGAGCGGGGGCGGAGCGAAGTGGCCTGATCTGCAAATCGCGGATCTGGAAGAGAAGCGGAGCGGGGGGTCCGTGCACACCCCTAATATATATATATATATAGGTTAGTATGTGCAAACCACATCACTATCTCTTAGTCCTAACTCAGCCCCCATTTTCCTGACCTCTTGCTAACTGTCTTTGTTCTTCCTTTAATTGACTTCCCAACTGCCACTAACCCCGCCCACCATTCCATTCTAGCCTCAGCTGTCAGTCATTCCTCCTCTCACTGTTCTGTTTCAATAGTAAAGTCAGCTTTTAAAATAAAATTTATAGACTTTATTCAGTAATTCTTGCATCTGTCTTGGAATGTTGTGGTTTAGTTATAACAACAACAACAACAAAAAAGCAGCATAAAAAAATCTCATCAGTGCCTTGGAATTTTTTGTTATTGGCAGTTAATTTTTTTTTGTTATTGGCACTTTTGTTATTGGCACTTTAAGCCAACGTTATTGGTTGTTTTATTATGGTTTTAATTTTTGTGAACCGCCCAGAGAGCTTCGGCTATTGGGCGGTATAAAAATGTAATAAATAAATAAATAAATAAATAAATTAAAAGCCATTAGTGCAGTCACTAGGCAAGCCTGCCTGGGGAAAAAGAAATCCATAAGCAGAGTGCTACAACTAAGAAGGCCCACTCTCCCACCACATCTCAGACAGTGTTCAAAGATTAATACATTATTCAGGAACCAAGGCTTATGCCTACAACTCCCAGCATGCCTTGGGCAAAAGGGAAGAGGTATCAGGCTGTGGCAGCCATCATCTGGAAGTGTCTCGCCATCCTGGGCCTGAAGGGAGAGTGCCTGGGCTGCCTGCCTCACTTACTAGGCACCATCGGGAGCAGAAAGGAAGGAGGTCGCAGCTCTGAGCCTGTCACTGATGGCCACGATCAAGCTCCCATGAGTCAGTCAGCCATCTCCCTCAAGGCCTACTTATGGGCACCTATTGCCCTAAGGTGGTGGGTTGAGCATTAACCAGGGTCATGTGCTGTTTGCTGTTAATGACACTATCAGAGTCAAATAGCAGCTTTAGGGAAATTTGAACCAGGAAAACAGCATGGATGGGTTGGTGGGTGAGTTAAATTCTCCCACTACAGCCCTGATCACAATTGGGTCCCCACAGCTGCTTTTTGTTAAGAAAGAGGTACAGACGATCTTAAGCATGCTATTTAAGTACAATTCAAGCCACATGCAGTTTGGATCTTAATCAGCGGCTGTATCATTCTATACGTCTTCACTTTCTTATGTATGAACTTACAGTAGTGCAGATGGTTAATTTATACACAAGTTCATTTAATTAAAAAAACAAAAATGAAAAAGTGCACAGGTATGTCAGATAAAAGGCCCAAGTCACCAGTTGCCTTGACCATCCTGGCTTTCTGCCAAACTTGTTAAATGTAAATATTATTCAGAAAAATTATGCCAATAAAGTATTCTGTGTTTTCGCTGCTTTCTTTTTTTTTGTAATAATAACTTAAGAGCATATGCATACAACAGTTCCCTGCATCCACTGAGATCTGCTTTCCTACTATGTGTTATTCAGATATCTGGGCAACGTCAGGTATATTTTGAAAACATATTTTTAGGTTTGCATCTTTTTTAGCTGGTAGAAAGGGTATTTTGAAGTTTACACAGCTGCTCTGGCCAAGGCATGATGGGAGGTGTAGGCATTTCAGGTAAAACAAAAAATGTGGTTTATCACAACGCTCTAATTTAAAATACAATACTTATTAACACAATTTCCCATTTATTCTAAAAAAAAATTACTAACTCAACCAAACTAAAAAAAACCCAACCAAGCTAGAGATGAATAAGTTGCAGAGAAATTCATTATTTATCAAATAATAACCGCCCAGAGAGCTTCGGCTATTGGGTGGTATAGAAATGCAATAAATAAATAAATGTTATAAACATTATTCATGGACCTGAGCAACGCTGGGCATATCATTTAGCAAGGCTATAATGCTGATTATAAGAACTTTCTGGTCAACACCATTAATCACCTTGTAAAGCATTTTAGCACTACCTAAAATGCTGATTAAAATAATAATAACAATAAATAAACAAGTGTTAAAGTGGCAGCTGTAGCAGAGTTTATACTGATAAGTTCACTTGCCTGATAGATCATTGCTTACATCAAAACCATATCTTTTAGTGCTAAGGGCATCTACAACTGTGAAGATTGTGTTACTCTTCCATCTTTCTTTTAAAAAGCTAGACTTCCTGCAGTAAGGCTTCCTACTAGCAGCGCTGAGAAATAGTGGGAGGGTTGCAAATGGATGATGGCATCTTATGGAGCTATGGTGATTCAACAATCACCATCTTTCAACATCTGGAAATAGCCTTAGAACAAATCAACTCAGAAGTCCCAGTGGGACTTACTTCCATGTAAATGGGTATAGGATTGCCACCTAACAGTGGAATCCTGTACATGTCTACTCAGAAACAAGTCACAATGAATTTGATGGATTTCAGCCCCGTGGCGCTATTCTGTGCCTAGCCAATGGCTGGCTGGCACATCTCGTCCATCTCCCCTGCCCGCAAATGCCTCCCCACACCCAGGCTAGGCCAGTGCGCTCATCATTTCCTACTCACAATTGTTTACAGGTTCTTTAGACAAAGTCATAGCCCTCCAGTTTTGCTTCTGTGTCTAAGGAGCACTTCCAGTGATTATTTTTTTTAGACAAGGGAAAATATATTTAATTTTAAAGCAAAAGAAACCACTTTTTCACTTGTGTATCTGTGCTATTCTGCTACACTACAGTACCACCTAGAGGCTATGTAGTGGAAAAGCAAGAAAGGAAATGCTTTTTGTGTAGTACTTGGATCTCGATTGTGCGACAAAATCAAAATTAGTCACATTCGATTAACAGTCTCATGTAGAAAAGCTCAAAGTCTCCACACTTTTACCTGAACATCCATTTAGAGATATGGGATTATTTATTTATTTACAATATTTATATACCACACCCCATTGAAAATTTCAGAGCGGTGTACAAGATAAAATAAAATAAAAACAGAATAAAACACTTTAAAATAGATTTTAAAAGAAGCAAAATGTACAAATGTGATGTCTTGCATGTAAGTGATGTAACTTCATAGTGATTTAGTATAAGCTTTTAGGTAACCCGTAAGTTTTTTTGTTTTATTCTATTTCATTGCGCACAACCATTGCTTCTCTTCTATTTCCCTTTTATATTCTTCTCTAATGAAACACAATTATTTTGGCTCCTGTTTCTGACTGCATCTCTTTACCATCAAGCGACAGAATCCCTTCCATGCTACCTAGACCATTTGAATTATGCTACTGGCTTTAAGTTAACTGAAGAAAAAGGAGGGGAAGACAGGCAGAGATTGTCTTGGGAACCTCAGTTGCCCCAATTTAGGTTAACTAAGAGTGAATGGTGGGAAATCACAACCAGGTGGAAGATGTGTTGCCAGTGATCCAGCCTACAGGTTTGGCACAAGGACAGAAGCCCCCTTCCCTTCACAATTGCCAACTCTTTTTCCTGGCAGCGCTTTTCTGTCTTTTAACAGCTGCAGAAACATAGCAGGTGAAATGTTTCCCATTGCATTTTCATGCCAGGAAAAGCTTCCCCTGCTACATTTCTGCCTGTCAGGCAGTTGTTAACAACACATGAGCCTGCCAGAAAAAGTTGGTAACCATGAAGCTGGGCCACGCGGGGCTGAAGGGGATCCCATTTCTTATGGTAAGGTGAATAATAATATTGTCATACCGAAGAGTCAAAGATGGTAAGACATGCCTGAGAGGAAGACTTGTAATGTTTTTAAACTCAATTGAAGTTTATATTTTTTTTTGGTTAGGCTTGAAGTGAAAGCCTATGGAGAATAATTATATGAAACACCCTGAATGGAGTGTGAAATGTCTCTAGTGCCAACCTAAGCTATGAATAGCATTAATAAATATTAATGGGTCCTTTTTCATGAGGGGTTGTGAAGCAGATGTGAGCCTGGTCCTAGCAGTAATTTAAGTGAGCAGGAACATTTCCTGTCATTTTTATCAATGTTGAACTATACAGGATGTATTAAACTGAAAAATAAAACTGGGAGGGAGAGACATAATTAATAATCAATTTCCCTTTCATGGGTATCTGCTAATATTTCCCCTCAGAGGAGTTCAGGTTTCTCCTGAGTATTTTTCTTGGAGACAGATATGGACCTCAGGTAACTAAGAACTTCCTCAGATTGTTCCAGAAGGTCTCTCTGGAGCCTAGTTCCCCCACCCCACCCACCATTAACACAGTCCTTTCCTGTCAGAAAGTATATATTATTACAATAAAGCAAATCCTAAATGATCACTGTTTTAGAGTGTAAGACGCTGAGGGGCTTTGAAAATATTATGATATGGCCTCCCCTGCTGAAAAGCTTGAAGTTAAAAATCCCTTGACACTTCAGTCTTCATGAAGAGACTATATATATATATATATATATACACACACACACACACACACACACACACACACACACACACACACACACATATATATTTGGTGGTGGTGGTGGTAGAATCAGTGCTAGTTGATTAAACTTATTGCAGCTTGACTCACTGTGAAATGAAGTGTCTTAATGTGATTTAGCATTATAAAACATTTGGTTACATACAAATCACAGTGACTAAAATGATTACAGGTCAGGTGCAATATAATGGATGTATTCATGAAAATTTCACAGAGGGCCCCTTCCTCACAGATATGACATTATTTACATGGAAAAACTGAGGTCACACATTAAGTGTGTAAGTATGTGTTCTTTTAGATTTATGAAACTGCTTTTGCCCGAACTTAAGTGTTTTTGTCTCGGCTACAGTCCCGGGGGAGTACATCTCCCCAGCCCAGTCAGGGTGGCAAAAGGGAAAATTTTGTGCTCTAAACCATAAAATAATAATAATAAATCAAGGTGAAGTAAAACAAAATGATTTTTTTTAGACCATTGCTCGCTTGCTTTTAGCACAAAAATGACGGCAATGTTGGGTTTTATACAAGCTTAATCTGAATGGAACATTGCTTCCCTTCTAAGACATGGGAATCTCCCAAATGTCCCCACAGCAGGAACTTCACAGGGAAAATTTCTCTTTCAAAATAAATGTTAGATAAAGACAGGGGTGCAGTCTAAATATACAAAATTATTTAAAATATTTTATTTATGCATTTACTTACGTTTATATCCTACTATTCTGCCATGGCCTTTAGCATGTGCATTGTGACTGGATCATGCTGTTGGTAGTTCCCTGTGAATGTGAGAATTTCCCCCTACCCACTGACTTTCCTTAATATCTATAATCACAGTAAACCCAAGGAAGTTGGGTTACTATTTAAACTGATTTAAATATTCCTTAATTTAGCCATAAGTGGCATAAGTGATGGGGGAAATTCTCCCTGCAAGAAGTAGCTCACCCCCCATTACTGGACTCCTGTGGTAACTTGAAGGAACAGCATGCTCATTTTATTTATTTAATTAATTAATTTATAAATAAATGCATATATTTGATTTATATCCTGCTCTTCATCACAAACGGCCTATTCAGACAACACGCTAAGCCATGGTTAGGGCTGCTAACCCTTTTGCAGCAAATGGTTAGTGAGCATGATTAGTGAGCATGGTTACACCATGGTTATATAGCTGCCACGGTCAGGAAAAATGTCATTCACATGACACATTAAGGCATCATGCTTAGCTCAAAATACTTAAGCATCATGGCTTAGCATGTTGTCTGAACAGGGCCAGAGAGAACCCAGCCCAAGTTACAATACACAATATATCATTATAAAACCAAAGATACCACTCAGTATCAAAAATTTCATAAACCTCACTTGTCATCTATGTCCCTGTACATAGGCTCACCTATGTAATCAAAAGTCCTTTCGATGCCCCCAAGGAGAGATTTCATCTCTCTGATGAATGTAATGTGCCAAGGGTTAAAAGATGGCTTCTCTGCCAAAGGGTGGCTACATCCCAGTTTTGCATTCCTTAATGGTGGACATCATGTCCTAGCAGACAGAGGGAAAAACTTTCAACCAATAGAGCATCAAATGTAACCTATGACTCATTGAGACTGTGCACCTTAACTTGAAAATTGAATGTAACTTAACTTGCTAATCCAGAACTGACCAATAGAAAGTTTAGAAAGAGACTAACACCCTCTTGTAGTCAGGGCCTATATATACTGTGAGATTCCTTTGTTCTGGGTGCCTCCATCTTGTGGAACTGGAGAGCGCCCCCATACTGCAGTGTCGGAAGTAAATGGATTAAATGTATTCTCCCGCCTCGTGTGTTTGGCTATTTAACGCGCCGGGGCAGCGGGCCTTCAAATCCCTGGTTGAGGGACAACACTTTTGAGAAAGGATTGCTTTCACCTGGTACTGATCAGTGTTGGCAGCAGTCTAACCTCCAGGTTAGAGAGAGCACTCTACAGTTTCAAATACAAACTATAACTGAATCATAATCTGGAAGTTAAAGTGAGACTCTTAGATCTACACTACTGCTTTATAGTGGTATTGAAGTGCATTGGTAACTGTTGGGGTACAACCCACACTCCATATACCACTTTCATAGGGGCTTATCAGAAGGGGGGGAATCGCATTTCCTTGCTGGTTCTCTTCCACTTTCAAAACCAGCACTTTTCACCAAGAAGAGACCAGTGACCACGTGGCCTGTAGATTTCAATGGATTTCAATGGGGACAGCACCCTCTACTGGGCAATTTATAGTGCAACTTCAGAAGACTCGGATTAAAACAAGTTTATCTTGTTACTCTAAAACTGAAAAAAGGAGCAGGAGGCGCGCAGGAGCCAGATGACATCATCAAAAGAACCCATGAAAAAACTTGAGTCGCCAGTAATGAGCATGTAATGAAACGCTTGCCTGATGTTCGCAGCTTGGGGGATGCTTCTGGATCTGTTGTTCCAAATGACAGCCCAGATAGATGCGACGGCCAGCAGTGCCCCTTCCTAGAGTCAGAAGACCTAAAGACAGTAGCTGGTAACTCCAAGGCTCAACTTCTGCAATGCGCTCTACATAGGGCTACCTTTGTGTCTAGTCCGGAAACATCAACTAGTTCAAAATATGGCAGCCAGGTTGGTCACTGGTACATCTAGGGGTGATCACATTACACCAGTTTTAAAATCTCTTCACTGGCTGCCAATTAGTTTCCGGGTGAAGTATAAAGTGTTGGTTATCACCTTTAAAGCCCTACATGGTTTGGGTCCAGGTTACCTGCGGGATCGCTTTCTCCCGTACAATCCGCCCCGCACACTCAGGTCCTCTGGGAAGAATCTACTCCAGCCAACAAAAACAAGGCTGACAACTAGTACCCAGAGGACCCTTTTCTTCTGCCACTCCCAGATTGTGGAATGGCCTACCGGGAGAGATTCGTCAACTTAACAGTCTTCCGGAATTTAAGAAAGCCATAAAGACTGATCTCTTCCTGCAGGCCTACCCAGTTGAATTTTAAGATGCCTTTTTAATAATGTGCTGCTTTTAATAATGTATTCATTTTAAATGTTTTAATCAATTATATGTATTTTATGGTGTTTGGATTTGTGTTGTAACCCGCCTCGATCCGAAGGGAGAGGCAGGTAACAAAGAAATATGCTGCTGCTGATGAAGCTCATAGTGTTATATCCTGCTTTTTTTATTCCACATTCATAATGATTTGACACAAGGTGTACATCTGGTCTGTGAAACACATCTGGAGGGCACTAGGTTGGGGAAACCTCTTGTAAAGCTAAACCATCTGTAAGTTCATTTTGCCCCTCTCATACACCTACTATAAATATGTCACATGTAATCCTAGAATATTGCAGCATTTTGTGAAGATGCTGAGAATTATACATTAGAGAACACTTGATCCTTTATAGAACTACCATTCCTAGGTTCCTCTACTAGGAAGCCATGACAGTTAATCTCATTTATAGTTAATTTATAGTCTAGATACGTTGTACTTGATTTGGATATTGGATTACCCATTGCTGAATGCCTTCCTGCTGGTTTGGAGAAGCAATGGGCATCTTTTAAATCACCAACATTTGGCAGATCAAATGTCACCATGCAGAGGAGTAGATATTCCAGTAAGTTATGTGTTTTTCAGGGAACAGACTAACAACTGAAGGACCACTGAGCTACGGAAGACTTTTCTGGAACCAGTAAATTCGGCCAGATGTAGACCCAATATTAGCAAAGATAAATTATTATAGGTTGACAATCCAGTCAGAAAACCATGCTGAGGAAATTCCTCTGTATAAGTCTGCTTGCAAATGTATCATATGGAGCAAAAGTAGAGGCAATAGAAGTGAATCTCATCATGTCTTCCAACTTGGGTACTGTAGTTTGGAAAGCAAACCAATTACATATTCTGGACCAGTTTCAACTGGCTACTTTTACAATCCAGATGATGCAAACTTTGCATCATCTGAATTGTAAAAGTTGCATTGGGCAAGGTACTCTCCACGCAAAGCACTGGCATTCACGCTGAATTCATTCAAGCGGGCAGTTCCATTGATTTCACTGAAAACAGTGCCTGGTTTGCTCACACAGTCTTGATCCACTTCACATTAAGGCAGTATCTACACTACTGCTTTAAAACATTTTATAACAGTAGTGACAACTGTTGGGGCCCCGGACATGCTGCATATACAGTTTTCAAACCATTTTCAAAGTGTCATATCTTGCTTGGTGTAGATCTGGCCTTAACAGTTGTTTTACTGAGCTTGTCCTCCAAAGGCACTTCTTTCCTGATGAACCTTGATCCTTCCAGTTTTCTAGCTATGTCTCACAAGAATCCGGATGACCCTACTCTACCTCCTACACTGTTTGGGCTGGCCCATGACATTTTGGTTCATGAGCATGAAATCCAGACAACTTCTCTGACAGCAAACAAATAAACCCTCAACCATTTGCTACCCTTTAACCATGCACAAAATCTGCTATCTGGGGCGGCCACCTATTTCTTCCTTATAGTTGAAAGCCAGACCTGCCTCTTCTTATATGAGTGAACTGGTTAGGAGCAGAGCACTGAGAGTGGATAAGGTGGCTTTAGTTCACTTCCACACTATGTAGTGTATAATCTTGCATTTGTTTATATGGTAGTCAACTCAAACAGAGGAAACGTTACACCAGCCCTGTTCAGACGACATGCTAAACCATGCTTCTTAACCACAAAATGGTTAACGGAATACTTAACCATGGTTAATGGTGTCATCTGACACATGTTTTCCCTAACCATCTACCCCATTAATCTCATTGTGGTTAGGCTCACTAACCATGTTGTGCAACATGGTTACCAGCACTAACCATGGCTAAAAGTGTTGTCTTCCATGTGTCTGTGCAGAGAGGTCCGCCTGGCGCCTACACTGTACTCCTTTCGTCGCCAGCTGAAGACCTTTTTATTCACTCAGTATTTTAACACTTAATTTTAACTTAAATTTAAATTATACTGTTTTAACTCTGTATTTTAACCTTATATCAATTTTGCTGCGTGGTTTTATCCTGGTTGTGCTTTTTATATTGTATTTTGTATTTGTATTTTTAACTTGTTGGTTGTTTTATGATGATTTTAATTTTTGTGAACCGCCCAGAGAGCTTCGGCTATTGGGCGGTATAAAAATGTAATAAATAAATAAATAAATAAATAAAGGGGACATGGTTAAGGGTTTATGGGGTTAAGGCATAGAGCTTCCAGTATAGAGTTGCCTAACTAGATGGGGCCGCTCTAGCCAGCAGGCTCTATGGCTGCTCTGGACTGCTGATTGATACACTCACTCACATTTTGTGTTTCAGATTAATGTTTTGGAGCAATTTTTGCTCTTCTTAGCAGACCATGCTTACAGTAGAGCTTGTTAAATTCCTCATAGCATCCATTTCTCCTACCTCATTGAAGTGCCATTACACCCCTCAGGTTCTGGTTACTGTGGTGGCACTGCCTGATGATGCAGCTAGTGCAGCCATCCAGGAAGGCTTCTGCCTCCCCTGTGATGACTAGAGATATAGCAGGCATGGCGATGCAGAAAGCAAAGGAACCGCTCACTAACCAGGGTGATGCATGCATGTAATTGATGATTTCATTGGTGCCTGCTCTAAAATGATGGCCGCAACTGCCAATGCTCTTAATGCCAGGGCTGCTGGGATACAGGGTGGATCAGCTGGAGGAATCAGGTGCTCCACTAACCACATTGTGGTTAGTGTGCGGTTAAGGAAAACTTAACCACAAAGGAGTTAAAAGTGTTGTCTGCAAGCATTCTGCACGTGGTTAGTGTTAACCACAGCAGAACATGGTTAAGCTAAGCACAAAGCCCAGTGTGTCGTCTGAATCAGGCCATAGTATGGAATGTTCAAAGGGTAATATTACTGATAAAGAGGAAAACTTGATTTCTTAAAAAAGAAGGAATCCCCTAGTTTTATCTCTTGAAAATAAATTATTTGTTACATCAAGAATAAGAATAAAATGATGAATGATTAATGAGGATTGCCCCAACACACATTTTTCTAATTTAGTAGAGATTTGTATTTCCCCCCCTTTTCTCTTTCATATTTCTTTATTCAGTACTAATGCACTATTAAAAAGCAGTATATACCACCATTTACTGCTGTTGTGGTAACACATTAAATGCTGATTGCCTGTACATTACTGGCATAAAAGCAGTCTGTATGAAATCCAGATGTTGCCCTGAAATCCTGAAGACACTGCCAATGCACACAGGAAACTGTCCTTTCTGTGATTTCCTGAGTCTGAATCTACATGACCTCCTTTCCCCATGATCAACTTCATTGGGAAATAAAATGCTTCCCTTACCAAATGCCATTTCTAATTCTGCATAATCCAAGTAGGGGAAACGGCAGCTCTTCAACTCATATTTTGACTTGATGAGTTCCTGATTTTATTTATTTATTACATTTATATCCCGCCTTTTTTCTTCCAAGATCCCAAGGAAAGGAAAGGAAAGGAAAGGAAAGGAAAGGAAAGGAAAGGAAAGGAAAGGAAAGGAACCTCTCGTGCAAGCACTGAGTCATTACTGACTCTTGGAGGGTCGTTTTCTTGGCAGGCCTTATAGCTGGGTGGTTTGCCGTTGCCTTCCCCGGCCGTTATTACCTTTCCCCCAGCTAACTGGGGACTCATTTTACCGACCTTGGGAGGATGGAAGGCTGAGTTGACCCAAGCTGGCTGCCTGAAACCAGCTTCCGCTGGGATCGAACTCAGGCCATGGGGAGCGTTTCGGCTGCAGAAACTGCTGCTTTACTGCTCGGCGCCACATGAGGCTCTTAAGGGTCCCAAGACGGCATACATAATCCTCCTTCTCTCCATGTTATCCTCGGCTGAGTGGGGACTAGAACCCAGATCTCCTGACTCCCAGTCCAACACCTTAGCCACTACACCACACTGACTCTCACCACACCACACTGGCTCTCACAAGAGCAATATGTCTGGTTGCTAATATGTAAATGAAAGAGTTATTTGTCAATTTTAGTGAAAAACTTACAGTTTTCTGTTTGTGATGAAGAAGATGATGATGTTGTCTAGGGCTATTATGATTGACCACTTTCCCATTGTCTGCTTGTTACACATTTGGCAGCAGTATGATGTGAATGGTGTGAATGACAAGCATGACAACAACAGCTAAATGCTCTTGCGGAGTACAAACTGACACAATTATTCTAAAATTTCTGCAGGCCAAGACAGTGTTCCACTCAATGCTTGGCACTTTTCCAGCTTCTCATATCACTTTTTGATTCCAATGGCTACACAATTAGCAGCAACCACAGGAAAAACATCTAAAGTCAGTTGCACTGATAACATGGAACGCTTGTGTAAAGCAGGAATGTGCTCAAAACAGGACAAGTCAAGTGGCAATAGCTGAGCACTATTTATTTGGTACAGTGCTACAGAAGCATCTCCCCATAGGTGGAGCTGTGTGTGTGTGTGTGGGGGGGAGAAGGATCAGTAGACCCACTTCCTCCCTTAGCTGCTCCTTAGCTACACAGTCTAGCCATTACTCATTCAGATGGCCATGCACACTTCCCATATAACCATTCAGCTCTCTTTATCTTCTTCCCATAGTCTAAGTTATTGTGCCTGATTAAGGGAGAACTGTGCACAGGCCTCCCTGTTAAAGCAATGGTTGGTGTGCTCCAATGCATGTGCACCTGTACTGCACCTGCATTCTACTTGTAGATCCTGTCTGGAGAGGAAAGACAGGAGGAAAAAGGACCCCACTGCATGTGCAGCTGCATCACTGGAGGGTGCGCATCATGCCCAATATAATAATTTGAGTCAGATTCTCTCCATTACATTTCTATGCATATGTTCTGGACGGAGGGGTGTATTCAATGTTAATCCTACTTAGCGTAGTCCCACTGAAATGAATTGGACTTAAGTTAGACTAACTTTCCATATAAACCATTGGATACAATCCAGAACATCCTCCATCAATATCCCATTATTAAGACTGGGCACATCAAGATTGGCTTTCACTTCTGAACGAGCATCGTGCGTGGTGCTCCAAGTGTGGTGGGTCGTCATCTCACTTCTTTTTAGACAGACATAATTGAGTCTGACATTAACCACCCCACTTACTTCTTTCTCCCGCTTTGAAACCATTCCACTCCCTTCAAAATCGCTCTGGTTTGAGCAACCACCAGAGTGTTGTTCTTGTCACGATGTAATCCTGCCCTTTCATTTTTGCCCATTGTATGTACTTCTTCCCTATGTGGGCAGATTCTACTAAATTGTTGACCCCAACTGACTCTGGGGGGATCCGCACGTTGCTCCCAGAGCACTTCTATGCGACTCCAGTGCACCCCGAAAACGATAGTCTGACTTCCCTGTAAAAGAAACGACAAAGAGCCGTCCATGCCGCCAATGAGGAGAGCTCTCCGCCGGCGAGGAGAGCTCGGCAAAAGAAGGCGGGGTGAAGAGCGGAAGAAGCTCTCTACCCCGCCTTCTTTTGCTGAGCTCTCCTCGCCGGGTGAGAGCTCTCCTCATCGTCGTCGGCATGGACGGCTCTTCCTCGTTTCTTTTACAGGGAAGTCAGACTATTGTTTTCAGGGTGCACTGGAGTCGCATAGAAGCGCTCTGGGAGCGACGTGCGGATCCCCTCTTTGTTTAAAGATTACTCAGTCACAGATGCACTGTTAGAATAGCAATTGTCACTACACTACATCTGTGACCTTTGCTGTGTTGGGCTGCAGCATGGGTCAGTTTGACCCATGCTAAAATACTTTTACTCACTATGGTCATTCAGCCCTTTTCCCATCTGTAGCATGAAATCATTACAATTTTACAAGGCTTCTTCTTCTTAAGTATGGGACAATGTTGCCACTTCTTATGCACTGGTTTTAGTATGAAATAAAATGCATGTGGATAATGGATGAGGCTGGATTTTAATGAACTGGAATATGGTGGAATCAAAGGTCTAGTTCACACAGAATGTACTCTTTATGCTTGGGGAGGCTGGGAGGAAGCTTCTAAACTGCACACCTTTCCCCACTGTGCATAGAACCTTCTCTGTGAACTGGAGCCCATGGGCAGTACACAACAGTGGATAACCACTAAGGCAAAGTATATTGTGCTAGTGCAAATTACTCCAGCACAACACCAATAGTTTTAGCTGGTGCACCTATTTCATAGCGTCATAGGCATTCCTATTGGCATTTTTCTCGAGTAGTTTACACTACTGCAATGTAATTTACATTAGGGGCTGCACCTTGTTGAATACTTCCCTTTATTGTAAGTGTCTTCCCATGATTACTGCAATAAAGAGACACCAGGATTGTTTGAGCTGCATAAGCTTTGGTTCACACAAGAAGATCTGTGTTGGATGGCGGAATCTATGCATACCTTACAGTTTCTCCCTCACGCCAGTGTGTGTAAAGCTTTTGAACTGCAGTTGTGAGCTGAACCATAGCCTGGATCCAGAATATTTTACCTGCTAATATGCAATGCATATTAAGTAAGCTCATCCTCTCAGAAGCTGAAGTTCCCTTTCTGTGGCCTTCCCCTGAATGAAAGCATTCCATTTTTTTTTATTTTTGGTAAAAAAAAAAGAAAAAAGGACCATTTCTTCCTCTGCACTTCTGGCAATGGGTTGTACAACTACAAAATATAAGGTTCCTATCATTGATTACATAAAGTACGTGTCAAAATTAATATTTAAACATTTTGTCCCTATTTTCCCCATGTCCTAAATCCAAGAGCATCTATGATTGTCATCAGACAGGGGAAAATCATGTTTCCTACTGTCAATATGGCCTCCTGCCAATATGTCCCACAATAGCGATGATTTCTTTACATGGGGAAAGAAAGAGGAAGCAGCAATGACCACATGGCCCATTCAGTGGGTGTCTTTATCACGCTGCATGGCAGCAAGTTTTGCTTTAAAAAGTAAGTCGGATTTACCGGGGTCTGTTTTGTCACGGAAAAAGGGGGCAGGAGACGTGTGGGTGGCGAACGGCGTTGTCAAAAGAATGCACAAAAACTGTGAATTGGCAGTAATGAGCATATGATAAAACACTCATCTGTAACTGGGAATGTTGGTGGAAAACCCAACATTATAACCTGGAATTTTTGCAAGTGCATTTCAGTTAAAACTATGCTTAAGCACCCCCCCCCCATCCCACCACTAATCACAAAACTTGTAGTTCTATGATGCCTGATTCAAATGTTGAATTAAACCACTCAAATATAATCTTGGATTTGTTTAAATGTTGCCACTCCATTCTCCTGTTCCATTGTCTCATAAAACCCACACACAGCATAATAATTTTGAGGCCACTGGAAAAGGTGTCTGACCTGCATTTTCTGGTGAGATTCCGGTTAATTTCTCTCTAGCGTATTTGTTTTACCACACTACAGAGCCACTCCCTTACCACAGTTAAGAGCTATATGGAATTGGGGGTAATAACTGGGGTAAAAATGTGAACCGCCCAGGGAACTTCGGCTCTTGGGCGGTATAAAATGCAAATAATAATAATAATAATAATAATAATAATAATAATAATAATAAATACCCAGAATAGTTGTTTTAAATGGATATTGTTGTTTTTATGCTTCTGATGGTTTTAAATTTTTGTATATTTATCTTTGGCTATGGGGTGGTATATAAATGTAATAAATAAATAAATAAATAAATAACAACAACAACTCACTAGCCTTCAGTGTTTAGTGAGTGAGGTGAAACATTAATGTCTGTTTCAGGTGCTTCCAGAAGTTTAATTTCTAAGCAAACATTAAAAATTGTACAAAAAATATGCTAGAATATTATGTTTGATTCCAAGTGATACAACTCTGGCCTATTAAAAATGCTGGGTGGTTTGAGTGGTACCTCCACTAGGGGTGAGCAATTTGGCCTACATCTTCCATCATTCCTAAGCATTGGTTAGGCTGGCTAGGGCTGATGGGAATTGTAGGCCAAGGTAACTGGAGGGCCACAAGTTGCCCAGTGCTGTCCTACAGAAAACTATGTGATGTTGTGCACCTGGGAAAGAATAATGAGTGAAAGGCACTGGGCAGGACAGAGAAAGAGCACAAATAGTCAAGTAGAAGACTGGTGCAGCTAGCTGGTTTAAACAAGTTATTTTGGGAGTGTGGGCAAGTGTTTAGCACCTGTGCCTCAGTAAAGGCTATGTAGTAAATTAGTAAAGGCTTTGAAAAACCACAGCAAACCTGAATTCATAGGGGCAGATTCTCAGCTGGTGTAAAGCAACATAACTTTTGTTTTGACAGCTGCAACATCTTATTCTTACTCTTAAAGAAAGGGGTAATTAAAAGAATTCACCTGCTGTTCAGGTCAGAAGCAACTGGTAGGAGCATCTGAGGGGACGATTCTGTTCTTGTGTTTTCTGCTCACCCCAAGATCTGAGGAGATCGAGAATCTATTGGTGTTTCCAGGACACTCCTCTGCCTTTTGTAGCAGCAGACATTCTGTGTTTCTCTCCAACTGAGAGTAGCAAGAAGGAGAGGAAATGGAGTCTGCGTAATTCACAGTACTGCTTGCTGAGGAAGGTGGAGGCAACCAAAAACAACCCGTATGAAGTTTTGAAAAAAGTAGTCCTTGTTATAATGCTAGTCTGTAAAGTCAAATTTCACAACTGTGCTAATCTATGTTGCTGCGCATGTGTGCAAGGCTGCAGTTAATGACGTAAAAATTATTTTCCTCCCCTCCCCTGCCAACATCACAACTGTAATTGAGATGAACACACCCCAAGAAGGGGGAGAGAATGCCAGACAGGTAGGATAAAAATAATGAAAAGAGTGAAGAGAAAACTACTGTTAATCACCCCTTGAGGAAAAGCCGTAGGGTGGGGCAAATAACTGAAAGCATACTTTGCGTGCATGTGTGGAGGAACACAGGCAATGCCTTCAGCACACACACACATACACAAATTAAAACCCTGCTGGCCGCTATGCTGATGATGCAACAGGTTACACCACACACCCAGAAAAAATGCTTTGAGCAAAGTCCTGGGGGGAATCCGCATGTCGTTCCGAGATCGCTTCTAAGCGACCCCTGTGCGGCGTGAAAGCGATCGTGTACCTGGCCTTTGGAAGAGCCGATGAAGAGACGTCCTTCCCGCCGCTCCCGTCGCCACCCACAGACCTCCTCGCCGGCCGGCGAGGAGAGCTCAGCTGAAGAAGGCGGAGTGGAGAGCAGAAGAAGCTCTCCATCCCAGCCGGCAAGGAAATTTCCTCTTCATCACAACAGTTAAAGCTGCAGGTGCCCTGCCCTCTTTTAAATCTGGTCACAGTATAGCTGCTGTATAGCTCCTGCAGCTTTAACTGTTGTGATGAAACAGAAATTTCACCAGGTTCTCCGTGTTTACAAATGACACCTGCTGAAATTCCCTTTTCTATGCAAATATTTAAGATACAGGAGCCCGGTCCTCCTTTTCATATGGCCACCCTAGCTAAACTATACCCCCCGCTCCTATATCCTCCTTGTATCATCCAAGTGATACAGTGCTGAGAACAACCTCTGGTGGTGATCGGCAGAAAAAAGAGCAAGAAGAATTTGCCATGGACAGTACAAGAAGCCCTTAAAATGCCAAACACCCTAATAGCTAATGTTGGTATATTATTATTATTATTATTATTATTATTATTATTATTATTATTATTATTATTATTTAAAAATAGCAAACACAGATTCTAGTTTTGCTGATTTTGATGAAAACTGGCTTTGTTGGCAGATTGTGCTTGGCACAGCTATAAAGCTGATCATGGGACCATTGGAGGTTTATTTAGATTCCTTGAATGTTTTGACTTGGTGGTATCTAAAGCATTTTGAAACTCTTGGAGCCCATTCATGTCCAGCTTGCCAATAGTTCCAAGCAAGCAAACAAAATTATATATATATATAAAAAATATAGTTCAAGCGTTGTTTGGAGCTTCATGTGTGAGGTTCCTTAAAGAGGCAACTCGGTGGGGGTAGGGAGTCAAATCATTTGGCACCACTTTTTGTTTCTGCATAAAGGCTCACAGGAAGGAACTAAGCAGAAAAGGAGACTGTTGTGCGTGCTCTTTCATTGGAACTTCCCCTTCACTCTAATCCTGATGTAGCCAACAGAGATGCCTAATGGAAGTGTGAGATTTGAAAACGATCCAGGCAATTGCACACTCAAATCCCGCAGAATTAAATCTGAATGAGCATTAGTGAAAGCTTTCAAAGTGATACCCGACCCGTCCCCATTTTCAGCCCTTTCGATGCTGGTAATTAGGACTACCCTGGTCCCCCCTGAAGCAAATCAGCTACATTTATAACTGGGGTGGGACAACGTGACAGCAATGTTCCCCATACCTGTGGTAAAGGAGATGCACAATATCAGCAAGAATTTGAAGCCCAAGTTCCTTCTGCTTTCTGACCCAAAGAAATGTTTGTAGTTAAATATTTTCCTAGTTTGCCATGGCTGCATTTTTATTAGCTCAGGAATCCTTAATTTCCATGAGCCACAGAACTGTAATAATTAATTAATTCTTCCATTTGTATTTAAAGTTATAATATAGAGCCAGAATGAAGATGTAGCTAGAATGTTGGGTACATCCACTTCACTGTCCATGCTGCCACATCAGTGAGGAGTCAACTATTGGTGTTCACCTCTGCTTTGTGTTCAATCTGAAAAGTAATGGGTATCCTGTAGTCCAGGAGTGGGAAGCCTGTGCCCCCCACCAAAAATGTTGGATTTAAAATACCATCAGCTCCATCCAATAGCCAGGGATGATGGGCGCTGAAGTCATCTGGAGGATGACTCCACTCCTGCCATAATCCCTTGCAATAACTATGTGGGGATGCAGTATTCTTCTTTTCAAAAGAACATCCTACCCAACATCCATCTGACTAGGGGTACAAAACAATTTACACTCTACTTCTGAAACAATCACACTGTCTCTTTCCAGCATACCTGGAGAAAGATAAGAAAATATTCCTGGATTTTCTAGCTGTTATTTTAGCACTGAACTAACTGCTCCTGATCAGGTGTGAATCCCCAGTAAAAAGAGCATTTCCAGTAAAGAAGTAGCCCAGTAGCTAGCTTGTGGACACATTTTCAAAATACATAGCAGCCTGGAATGTGTCACTTCTGAAGGTCGGTTAATGTGGCAAGTGGAAGAGAACAATTTTTAAAGGGATTGCCCACTGCACCAAACATATTATTTCCAGTCAATTTACTGATGCTGAAAGCACAGAAACATGATGGCTAGCCAAATGCTAAAGCATTTCACTAGCTAAATCCTTGCCAGATGAAATTCATAATAAATAACTGAGCTGATTAACATAAAATGTTGGTGTTTGTTATCATAATCTAAATCCACCTGAGTTTGCTAATGGCCAAACCTTAACAGTTGTCTGTTACTATAGTCTGATTTTACAGGAAGGCAAGGGGAATTAAATTATTCTATATCATCCAGATGTTTGCAAAGTGATCACAAACCATGGTGTGAAACTAGCAGTTACAGATATACGAATGTATGCATACCTCACAGAAAGGCAAAATGGTCCTTCCTGAAACAAAATCTATAGTTGGTATTGCTCCCCACTAGGCAACATGGCTTGACAGGGGCTAATGTCTAATAACTGGTTGCCCCCCGACTGTGGAATGATCTTCCCGATGAGGCTCGCCTGGTGCCAATGTTGTTATCTTTTCCGTGCCAGGTCAAGACTTTTCTCTTCTCCCAGGCATTTTAACAGCATTTTAACAACGTTAAGTTTGTTTTTAATGGACCCCAGAATTGTTGTTTTTAAATGGATACTGTTGTTTTTATACTGTTTTTTATGTTTTTTAAAGTTTTGTATACTTTTAATGTTTACTATTTTTAATTGTTGTAAACCTCCCAGAGAGCTTCGGCTGTGGGGCGGTATATAAATGTAATAAAATAAATAAATAAATAAATAGTTCCACCACATACAGTTACTAAGAAGCACTATATAAAATCAAGGGTCAGAAACCTCAGATCACAGCAAACACAATGACATGGAACTGTAATGGAGCTGGGCCTACAGGAATTCCTGGACATGGAAATAGCTTTATGCTTTAGCATTACATAGAGCTTTTCCATAAGAGCTCTAAGCACTTTACATTTATTGTCTCAGAAATCCTTACAACTACTCTATAACATAGGGTACATATGGTGAGATCATGGTAAGTGGCGGTGACATGCATAGTGACATGAAATGAAGTCATAACTACTATCAGCTTCGGCTGAAACGCCAGCTGCGCCCCTTCTTAGAGTCAGAAGACCTAAAGACCATAGTACACGCACTGGTAACCTCAAGGCTCGACTTCTGCAATGCGCTCTGCATAGGGCTACCATTGTACCTAGTTCGGAAACTTCAACTAGTTCAAAATAGGGCAGCCAGGTTGGTCACCGGTATATCTAGGGGTGAGCATATTACCCCAACATTAAAATCACTCCACTGGCTGCTGATTAGTTTCCGGGCAAAGTACAAAGTGTTGGTCATCACCTTTAAAGCCCTAAATGGTTTGGGTCCAGGTTACCTGCGGGATCGCCTTCTCTCATATAGTCCGCCCCACACACTCAGGTCCTCTGGGGAGAACTTACTTCAATCAGCTAAAACTAGGCTGACATCAGTTTCCCAGAGGACCTTTTCTTCTGTCGCCCCCAGATTGTGGAATGGCCTGCCAGAGGAGATTCGTAAAATTAACTCTATGTGTGATTTTAAGGCAGCTTTAAAGACTAGCCTTTTCTGGCAGGCCTATCCTGATCAATGTTAAATCATGATTTTTTAAGATGTATTCATTCCTGTTCTAATGTTGTTCCCCACCTCGAGCCAAAGGGAGAGGCAGGTAAGAAATAATTTATTATTATTATTATTATTATTATTATTATTATTATTATTATTGAGGTAGGATTTGAATAGGTATTTTTAAAACTGTAGTTCATACTTCTGACCACTAAACTAAACAGCTCAAAGCCATTTTTTTTCTTCTAACGGTGCAATCCACATTGCACTATTAGAGGAAAATACCCCAACAGTACTAAATACCCCACAGCACTAAATAAGTGAGAGTATTTCCCCTAAAGTCTGGTCCAATGAAAACATCTTAGACTTTGATTTGGAAAAACTAGATCAAAAAGTTATCAAAAATTTACTTCAATATTTTGCACAAATTGTTGTTTCTCACTATTAGTTTTTCCATTCTGTGAATTGAAAATAGTAGTGAATGACCTACTGTGAGAACCAGTGTGGCAAGTAGAACCTTGGACTTGGATAGAGGATAGAGCATTGGCCTTATATTAGATTTGAACTGGATCCGAATCTCTGTTTAGGCATGTAGCTCTCTTCTGACATTGGGCTAGTCAATATCACTTAGTGTAACTGACAGAATAAATGGGATAACCTCCATGGGACCTCCTTAGATGAAGTACGGGATACAAATATTGTAAATACTAGTTCACAGCTTTTAGAAAGATTGCAATTTTGGGAAGTTTATTTTGTGCTGCTCTATTATTGTTTGATTGTGATTTTGTATTTTATGTTTTTAATTGATCTGTCCATTCCCCGGAGAACTTTGGTTACTGGCCATCTTAGAAGTGCAATCAATCCATCAATGAGCAATCTTTATGGGATCTACCACATCGTCTACAGCCCTGCCTGCTCACACCAGCCAAGGTGAAAAATGGAGGGCAGTTTCACTGGGATTTTCAGCCCAATAGGATCTGTGTCGTTTCAATTCCACCTCCATTGACCCCCCCTCCCCATATCAAGCCCATATGATGAAAGTGGAATCGCTTTGGATCCAGTGGATCCAATGGAATGGCATTAGATCAAGCTGTCTCCTCCCTGTCCTGCCCAGAGAGCACCCCTTTGGGGGCCTTCTGTATGCTACAGCTGGTAGCAACTTTCCACCCACTTGGAAAATCAGCAAAGAAGTACTAATGTGTCATTCTAACTTCCACCCATCAACATGGCAGGGTTGCCTTAGGAACAGAAAGGATAACTCTTGCCCATTTGTGGTTGTGCTCTTTCAAAGGATAATTTTGCCTATTTAGTAACATCAGGGAATGAAGTTCATAAACAGAATAAAGTTTTAAAAAAGAAAGAAAAATCACTATTATTTCATGTTGGAGGAACATATGTGAGAAATTGATTCTGCTTCTATTCCTCATCTATGGCGCATTGTATTTCAAACCACCTGCCATCGCTCTGCACAAGGAGGGGTGGGGGTGGGGAAGGACAAACTGTGCCCATTTCTGCTTGTGCTCTTTCAGGAGATAATTTCGCCTATTTAATAAGATCAGAGAATGAAGTCAGGCATGAGTTGGGGAAAGGTCACAGCATGTGCTCCAAGGTATATTAACTACTGTTGAGGGTGGCATCAGCTGACCTCCAGGAGGACAAAATTAAGCAGCAAAACAGTAAATATTTTCAATGGCACTTTAATACATGCAGGGCCATTTGCAGTGAATGAGGGCTATGAGAAAGCTTTCGACAATGAAACAGAACTGCTTACAAATTAGAAAAATAGTATCTCGCCAGCTGGACTTAAAATTGATTCCAGTCAAGGTTAATAGGAAACCGCTAATGAAGGGACAGGATCCAAAGCTTTGCATCATGCCTCATTGTGTCTCCCATCAGTAATTAATACGAGCTACTGCTACCTGAGCACATTTTCTCTTAACAGGAACTTTCAATTCTACATGCAATATATAGCTAGGAACTTCCTCCAAATGTTTTATGGCTCCCATGAATGCTGCACTCAGATCCAATTCTTTCAACTCATTTCCAGTATGGCGATTTGCATCTATCACTATCACCACCGTGCGTTCAATTTATGGGATCTGCTGTTATACTGTGGCCTGAGATGTATGCAGCATATATTTAAAATATATCAAGCTTACAAGTGAGGATCTCCCCACTTTCCAGTTGGGAATGTACCTTCACTGTGAAAAAGGAACAAATACTTCTCCTTTGCCCAAAGCCCAGTATTGTCGCAATGCAATCGAGTAAGCACTGTTTCCATGCAGGCTCATTAATGTCCACACAACGTATGCAGAAGCAAATCTTGGTAGGCTGTACCCACATTATTCTAATTCCCATCCTTATGGGCACATTTCCATTACTTCCCGGAAAGCCATTTCCAGAATTAGGATGGCAGGAAGGACCCATTCTCCACTGTTATTTTTCAGGTCTTATACTGAGATTAAGAGCTCCATCACACCTACACATTTGTCCTGGTTTTCCCTCGAATTATCCCACTTGTTTCCATAGCGTATGAAAGCTTGCGAACTTACACCTGTGTGCTTATATGTTCCAAGTGTCTTTACACCTCTCCTGTAGCACGTCACTGTTATCCCACTGAGGTTCACTCTCACCTTGTTGTTTTCACCATCGCCTCCACCCATTGATCTCCTTTGTATCTCCCCATACAGTTTATTGGTTGTTGGAATTTGGACGACTCCCCCTCTATTTATCCTGTCGGACAACTGGGTCTTGCACTGCTTTTTCCTTGGGAATAGCTTCTCTTGTTACTGAACACTTTTGGAAAAGAACACTTTCTCCCCTAAGTACTGTCATGGTTATTCGCAAGGCTTGTGGAAACAGGAACAGGCTAACCGGGTTTCTGCCTGGAGGCTTAGGCACGTTGCATACATAGCTTTTAATAAAACTATTTCTGAAATCTCCAGCAGTGGTGTATCTCCCAGGACAGGGCGGGTGCCTCTTACAGCTGGTGTAAAACATTTCCAAATGAAGCAATACTTTTTGCTCCAAAGTGACTGCTTATAACCCACATGCAACGTTTACCCATACATTAACTCTTTAATCAACTACAACTATCAGCTGTCAGTGGAGGCTTACCTTTGAGTAAACCCCATTGAAAAGAGAGACTTACTTCTGAGTAAACAGAAGTAAAACCTCAGAAGTACGCATGGGGTTGCAGAGCACTTCTTTCCAATTTGCTGTTTTAAGACTTAAAAAAGAAAGCTTCTGAGTGACCACACTATTAAAAATCAGTTCTATATGTGTTTACTCAGAAGTAAGACTCTCTCTGTTCAGTTGGGTTTACCCAAAGCCTGCAGGTGATTTTAGCAGTTGAAATCAATGGGATTTACTTTTGAGTAAGGCAACCAGCAGATCTGTAGTTTATGAACTTGAAGATGCACAGCTTTGCATGATCCCCCCTTGGACACAATGGAAGATCAGTCCTATGATCCTATAATTCTTCACACTGATGGACTATGAGGTTTAATGGGGGGAATTTTAAAAAATCATAAAAAATCAAGGGATGATCTAATCTGATTCAAATTGGGCATGCTGAAAGCCTTCCTTAAGAGCTATCACTGTGCCAATTTGGATCTCTTTATCTTTAAAAATGAGGGCGCTGCTGGTAAGGAGGGTGCATTTTCTACATTTCTTTTAAGGTGAAAATGCCTACTCAGAAGTAAGAACATAGAGTTCAATGGGACCTTTTCTTGCTCCAGAGGTACAGCTTATAACCCACATGCAAATTTAATCCATAGATTAATTGATTAATCAACTAAAACTCCTATCAGCTGCCACTGGAGGTTGTATGGTGTTCCCTTTGTCACACACTTCCAATCGCATGAAAGACTGCAGCTCCCTGGGTGCACTTATTCACAGTTGCATCCTCTTCATTTCAATGGATCCTCTTCATTTCTTACCAAAGAACTTAAGCTCAAGGCAGAGGTGGGGTCTGAGCTCCAAAACCACAAAACCACTCAGTTGAACCCCAATAAAAGCAATGCTGGACTTCACTTTGTAGCAAGCCAGCTTCCCAGTTTAAGAAAGGGTTCGTCCCCCTTAAAATCTTAAATAAAATTCAAAAAATGAAGAAGCCTGGTGGCACCAAGAGAGGTATCCATGGGCACCAAGTTGAAACCTGCACTTGGAGAAGATATTTGACTCTGCAGTTTCCTTTTAGAGTTCAAACAGGAGACACATTCAGGGACCATTTGAGTTAAATTATTTCACCTGAAATGAAAGTTGAGGTTTAAGTTGAGGTTTATTTTACTGGCTGAGGCATACAGAACTACATCCACAGTCCATATTTCACACATTTGATGAAAAGACAGCAAGGGATGGCAAGCCAAGACTCCAAAGGAATTTGAAACTGCATTGCCGAGGAGACTTGAAATTTTACATCCTGGGGTGGGCAGAGTTTGAGCTTTATCACACCAGCGTTATACTATGCAATCACTGTGAATTGCATGCAAAGGACTCAGAAGTTTTCCACCTTAGAATCTGATTATTGATTGTGAAGTACTCCCATGCATCCTGCCTTAATTGTGCTATAAACCCAAAAGATTTGCCCTATTTAGCCCCTACATTTTGAGCTGCCGCTGGGGCGCAGGAGCAGGATTTTAAACAAATGCTTACACCTGTGTAAGTTTTAAAGATAAAGACATCAAAATTGGCACACTAATAGATATTAGGGAGAGCTTTAAGCATACCAAATTTGAACTGAATTGGGTCATCCATTGATTCATTTAATGATTTTTTTTACATTTACCCCTTAAACTCACTTCCTGGTATGCAAGGGATCACTGTCGCCCGATAGCAAAAACAACAACAACGGCGAAAGCTTAGCGCTACGGGGATAATCCAAGGGAAGCAGGTACGGGGGATGAAGCTCCAAGACAGAGGCAGGCATAAGATGCCAAGGAAACGTGCCTTTCAAAAATGACCTCCCATCATGCAAATAGCTTGAAACTTTTCCAGTGTTGTTTATTGCAGCATTAACAGTCCCTCTTGCTTAATAAAGCAAAGTCACACAACTAGGTAAGAATAAAATAAACTGAAATGTTTGTTTCTTAGTTCTTTCCCAGAGAACAGGGAAATTAATTTCAAATTACGCAAGGCCTTAAAGCACATTATTTTTCTGGTAAACAATTTGTTGAGGCTCAGTATCAGCATCATTTTTTTATTTGAGATTTCAATATTTTAACTATATCACATAAACTTAAGTATCAAAGAGAAGGCAAACATTCTATGCAATGGCAGTGAAGGTCTGTGTGTGTGTGGGAAGGGGAGTAGCATGTTTTCTTTTTTTGTGTTTTGTGTTTTCTTTTCTATTCTATTATATGGCTGAATGGTGGTTCCATCCTTGAGTGGTACAACTGACAACAACTCAGACTCTGGAAACAATGCCCCATGAGGAGAGACTGAAAGAACTGGGCATGTTTAGCCTGGAGAAGAGAAGATTGAGAGGAGACACAATAGCACTCTTCAAATACTTGAAAGGTTGTCACACAGAGGAGGGACAGGATCTCTTCTAGATCCTCCCAGAGTGCAGGACACGGAATAACGGGCTCAAGTTACAGGAAGCCAGATTCCAGCTGGACATCAGGAAAAACTTCCTGACTGTTAGAGCAGTACGACAATGGAACCAGTTACCTAGGGAGGTTGTGGGCTCTCCCACACTAGAAGCCTTCAAGAGGCAGCTGGACAACCACCTGTCATGGATGCTTTAAGGTGGATTCCTGCATTAAGCAGGGGGTTGGACTCGATGGTCTTATAGGCCCCTTCCAACTCTACTGTTCTATGATTCTATGAATGTTTTTTAGTGAAAAATTTTGAAGAGTAAAAAATTATGATGTGGGGAAGGAGGAAGAAAGGACTGTCTTGGTCAACTAAATAATTCCTCAGGTTCCTTTTCAATGTTACAGCATGAGTGTGGGCAGTGCCAGCTCCAAGTTTTGGGGGGCTCTTGGACAAGATACCCTCAATGGGGCCTCTGTCTCACTGAGTCTCTCCTCTCACCATCATTATAATTGGCTCCTGTTGCTCTTCCTACTCTTCTTTGTCATTGACTAGCTGATTTACCTGGCATTGCCCGGGTCCCTGAATAACATGTATTTGATAAATAACAAATACCTCTGTGTCTTATTCACCTTTAAGTTGGTAGGAGATTTTTATTTCGACAAGGAGTGTAGGGAAGTGGCTCTGTGTAGCTTCAAAGGTGGAACACTCACTCCTTGAGAAATAGATTCTTACATTATTATACAAAGTGTTTTCTTGCAATGGCCACCAAAGGCTGGT
This sequence comes from Elgaria multicarinata webbii, assembly GCF_023053635.1. Classification (NCBI taxonomy): domain Eukaryota; kingdom Metazoa; phylum Chordata; class Lepidosauria; order Squamata; family Anguidae; genus Elgaria; species Elgaria multicarinata. The sequence goes on along the minus strand of NC_086172.1, from coordinate 11,462,167 downwards.
AAATCTGGCTTTCCACCCAAGGCATCCTGGGAGTTGTAGGCATAAGCTTACATTTTTTAAATTAAATTCTTTAAAAATACTTGAAACCGAAACATTTGTGTTTTTATGTGTGTGTTTTCCTGGTACATTGTACAGCAAATTTCTAACTCATCTGGAAGTTGTAAACATTTTCATCCATTCAAATTTGCACACATACTTTCAGCTTTATAGGTAGAAATACCACCTGCAGAGACCCATCAAGCAATGGCTACTTACTAGTCATGATGCTATTACATCCAGTGTCCGAGGCAGTATACCTATGTACACCAGTTGCTGGGGAACATGGGTGGGAGGATGCTGTTGCACCATGTCCTGCTTGTGGGTCCTTCATCAACAGCTGGTTGAGCAGTGTGCGAACGGAATGCTGGACTTGATGTCCCCTTGATCTGATCCAGCAGGGCTCTTCTTAAGTTCTTAAGAAGGCCATGGCATTGGCTGCTCACCCTTCCTAATATAACTTTTGTCTGAGCCAGAATAAGAGCAGGTGAACAAGCATGTTGCAATAGTCAAGAAGAGGACCAACTCCAGAGATGTCTAATCAGTGATCCCCTGGTGAGGTATGGGTTCTTGGCAGGAGGCCACCATGTCTACCCTTGATGCCAGCCCTGGCATGGGAGCTACTTTTCCTCGGGTTCATCCCACAGTACTTCTGTGATGTTTAAAAGCTAGTTACCACATGGGCAGGGCTAATTGTGTGGGTCCTTACCACACAATTGTTATCTGGCCAGGCTTGGGGGCAATGACTGGGTGGTAAGGACTTGAACGATAGCCAGTCCTTATATTTTACTGTGGAATGGACCTATGGCTCTATAATGCCTCAAAGACACTTCAGGGCCCCATCCAATAGATCCTCATAATATTGGCCTAACCAGTATCCAAATACCATTCCCAAACACAACTGCTGTGTATGCAAGGCAGGCAACTATATTTTCCCATCAACGGTATTTTTTGTGTGTGCATGGCTATGACTCCCCGACAATGGTTCTGTGCAGCAGCTGAGTAACCACCACATTCCCTGTGTGTGCGTGTGTGTGCGTGCGCAAGTGTGTGAGTCTAGAAAATACTCCGGAAAGGCTGTGAGAGAAGGCAGAAAGAGATAACTGCAACTGCCCTCTGTTTTTGGTATTGAAAATATTTCCTCTTACCTACTAGAGCAGAGGGCTTAAAGTAGGGCATTTGTACACACTGTTCTTTCAACCCAGTGCTCATCATATTGACAGGAATTTCTTCAACTGAACGATTTCATCAATGTGCTCAGGCCTGTTTGTAGGTGGCATCCTCAGGGCAGATTCCACTTTCATCCAAGACCAGGGCCTTATTCCATTATTGTTTTTAAAACATCTCCCAGGTGCACTCAAATTCCACTTTCCTGGCTGCTGTTTTCTCCCCCACCCCCCCGACGCCCAGTGAATATTTCTCCTTCCACGTCTTTTGTCTCCACCGTTGTTTGCTTGAAGAAAAACGCATGCAATGCGAGGGCCAAACCCTTGCTCTCATCTTGGACAAGAGGCAGAGGTTTTACAGGATTAGCCTCCGGGTTCCACCTGCCCTTGCAGCAACATAGGTTTGAAGGCACACAGCAGGGACAGCAGCTTCAGTGCCAAGTTTGTAGTGCAACATTGACAGCTGTAGAATTGCACCTATTGATTGTGGTGTAAGGGAGAATGTTTCATCAACCTTTAATTGAGCCAATTTCTAAATGGAATAGGGTCAGGGCTGGCTAGGCTGTGAGGAAAACAGAACAGCTTCTTTAATCCAAAATAGTGGGGGGGGGGGGAGGGGAGGGGAAGCAGCAGTTTCTTCATAAACAAACCACATTTATCATCCTCCCATATAATTCATGGGGTGTAGAAGAATTTAGAGTCCTTACAGCCCGAAAATTCTGCATAGGGGTGTGGGGGCTGTGCATGAGAAAAACATGGAGGCTGGTGCCTAGGGCAGCCTCCTGTGAATATTTATTTATGTATTTACAATATTTATATACTGCTCCCCATTGAAAATTTCGGAGCAGTGTACAAGATAAAATGAAAATAAAGACAGGATAAAACACTTAAATAGCCAAAAAAGAGGAAATGCATCGCCCAAAAGGAGGACAAAAAGAACACATATTTGTGCATAATTTGCATACACTAATTTACATTTATAGATGCACATTTAGACTTTATTATATTTTCCCATTTTTCTTTTATTGTGAATTTAACAAAGACAGAACAGAAAACAAATTGCTAAAAAGAAAAACAAAGTAACATTACATGTCATAATCCTTTGAAATAGAAGATAGTTTTCTGACGGCCCTGTAAAATAGGACACATGGCCACCCTAGTGATGCATTTTACCATGGCCTTTGTACACAGTCTGCATACACTTGTTCTTCCAAGTCCCAAGTATTGTTTTGGTGTATGCAACTATTGCACTTTTCAATATCTGGAATTTATCCAGTTCCATATGTTTCTAAATGGGCCATCAAAGAAGTTAGAAGCCTCTACCCAAAGTAGAAATATACACAATTTCTTTAATAATCAGTGTAGAATAAAACCATTTTCAAACTCAGTGAGTGACTTTGGATCATCAGGAGATACAGGAATTCAGAGTTGGGGATATGATTTACTTTATCCATCAGAGTGGCAGAGGGTACCAAAGTGATATGTATGAAAGATTTCATACCTTTTTGTCAGAACAGCATTTTTCATAAATGGGTTTGATGAAAGGCAAATGGTGTTAGAAATTATGGTGCCACATAATATATAAACAGGATTATTACTTGTTATCATGATAAAATGTTCCAGGTTTTTAGGCTAATTTCCCCGACAATAATATTTGTATGGGCTATATTTTGTTACTGGTTGCATAATTTCCATAACCTGGTTACAACATCCTAGTATCACAGAGTTGTAAGGGGTCTTGTTGGCCATCTAGTCTAACCCTCTGCTCAATGCTGGAAATCCAGAGCTAAAGCACCCTCCAACAAAGGGCTGTACAGTCTCTGCTTGAAGACTTCCAGTGAAAGACAGTCCACCACCATGCTAGATCATGGAAACAAAGCCCTATGAAGAGAGACTGAAACAACTGGGCATGTTTAGCCTGGAGAAGAGAACATTGAGGGGAGACATGAGAGCATTCTTCAAATACTTAAAAGGTTGTCACACAGAGGAGGGCCAGGATCTCTTCTCAATCCTCCCAGAGTGCAGGACACGGAATAACGGGCTCAGGTTACAGGAAGCCAGATTCCGGCTGGACATCAGGAAAAACTTCCTGACTGTTAGAGCAGTATGACAATGGAACCAGTTACCTAGGGAGGTTGTGGGCTCTCCCACACTAGAGGCCTTCAAGAGGCAGCTGGACAACCATCTGTCAGGGATGCTTTAAGGTGGATTCCTGCATTGAGCAGGGGGTTGGACTCGATGGCCTTGTAGGCCCCTTCCAACTCTGCTATTCTATGATTCTATGATCATCCTACGTAGCGGATTCCATTGTTGAACTGCTCTTGCCATTAATGTTTCTTCTAATTTTCAACCATAATGTGTAACTTACACCAGTTAGAACTAGTCCTTCTCTCTGGGGCAGCAGAAAACAAGAAAACACATCTGCGCTCAGTCTTCTCCAGACCAGACATACCCAGTTCCATCAAGCATTCCTTATAGGACTTGTATTCCATACCTTTGACCACCTTTGTCACTGTCTTCTGAACCTTTTCCATTTTATGTACATCCTTCTTAAAGTGAGGTAGCCAGTACTCCAGATGACATCTGACTTGTGCAATGTTCTCACTCACCTCCCAGTTCCTGCCAGTTGGGTGAAGGCACTTATGTTTGGTGACTGAACTGTAGGGCCAGATGCTTAATATCAGAGAGTGGTGTTTAATCTCACGGTGGCTTTTTTTCATTCCAATGTTGAAAATAAAAGTTGGTGCTTAACAAAACTATGTACTAAGCTAAGCCAGAGAGTTAAACCCCAGTTGATTGCTGGTTCATTTAGTTAAAAATGGCTCAAACTACACTTGATCCATGATTGATCCCACCTTTTCTGTTTTAATGGACATGCAAACTCTGTAGAGTTCAAACTGATTGCACCCCAGTGAGGAAGGAATTAACCCTTTTCCTGTGGGCCATTCTTTGTGATCAACATGATTTCCCCCAAACTGTTTTCCCACCTATGGAGGAAAAGTACAAAGACCAGACACTGGGACTGTGTTTCCATTAAAAACAAACAACAGTAGGGGATCAATCACAGTCCCCCCCCCAAGCATCATGTGTATTTTGAGCCTTAAATACTTCAAGAAAAAGCTAATAACCTGGGTGTGTCCATACGAGGGGAGATGCATGAATTTCTTTTTTGTATGTTAGAAGAAATAACAAAAAGAGAAATTGGCAGTACACTCATGCATTCAGCTTTCGCTATTTCTTGTGATGTGTGAAGCAGCCTAAGGCTATTACAAACTCTTCCTTTATGTATGTGACCCTCACTGATTGAATGCTATTGCACAGGAGTAACAACCTTAAAGCTGGCTTTTGGGAGAAAGAATGAATATTGTGCAAATTTTGGAATGAGCAACGGCAGCTGTGTGTCTTGAAGTTTTAGCTATGTAGCTCTTAAGTTCCTTGGATCACCCCTGTACTAAACAAAAAGTAGTTTGTATTAGCATGTCCAATAAAATAACACTATGTTAGTTTTGTCGTTTGAAGCCCTGTTCCTAAATTGCCAGTATAACTGACTGAAATGCCAAAATTTTATATTAGTGATACAAGAGATCTGAATGTCCCACCATAAGCATTTATGCCCTGGTGGGAATCTACACTGATGTTATTCTAACGTTTTGAATGGGTTACTGTGACGCACAGCATCACGTGACCCTGGGTCTCCAACGTTGTAAATGGGTTGTACTTACAGGTTCTATTTCTTAGTTCCAGCGTGGCCACAGATTCATGTGCCTCATCCTACCGGTAATTTTCCTCTCCCTTTCTCAGAGCTGCTGGGTTTGCTCCGCCCACTTCCTGTTCTCCTTCCTTCGCCCCGTTTGCTATCTTATCTGCTACAGCAGATAAATCACACCAGCGTTATACTGTACAATCACTGACAATTGCATGCAAAGGACTCAGAAGTTTTCCACCTTAGAATCTGATTATTGATTGTGAAGTAGTCCCATGCATCCTGCCTTAATTGTGCTCCTTTTGCAAAAGATTCGCCCGAGCCGCTGCTGTGGGCACAGAAGCGGGATTTTAAACAAATGCTTACATCTGCGTAAGCTTTATAAATAAAGACACCAAAATTGGCACAGTAATTCAAATACCAAATTTGAATCAAATTGGGTCATCGGTTGATTTTTTATGACTTTTTTTTTTTAACATTTCTCCCCTCTTTGCAAAGGAGCTGAGGAGCGCTCAAAGGATCGCTGTAGCTCCGTGCAGGAAAATTAACAAGGGTCCAAAGTCCAAAACTCATGACCAGCGGGGCTTAAATGCGGCTGCTGCTAAAACTTTTCAATTCAGTCTCTCATCCAAACTCTGACCAGACCCGGCCCTGCTTAGCTTCAGCAGAGTGGCTGGCTCCTATGCACTCAGGCAATTCCCTGGGACCTTTGTTAAGATGTTTTGGGAGGGGGTTTGTGTGTGCTTATGACTATTGCCCTTCCAGCTAGGAATGAGGCAGGCAGTGGGCGGAGCAAACCCAGCAGCTCTCACAGAAGAGGGAGAACAACGGAAACAATTGAACCATGTGCCCTGCAGTAATGTTACAGCTAAACGTAAGTCACGCTAGTGTGTCCCGTGATACAGAGAAACGATACAGAGAACCACGTTAGAAAGGGACATTAGCAACGGTATAAGACTAGTGTAGATCCAGCCCTGGTTTGGTTCAGTAGTACAAGAACTGGGCTGTTACAGCCTTTTTCCCCTTTTTCTTTTTCTCATTCTCCCAATTTGATCCTCCCAAACCTTGTTCCAGAAACCACGTTTGCTGCTGATTCCATAGTTATGAGCCAAATCATCACCCTTTATAATACTGATGGATTTTCACGACCGTCTATGAAGTCATACTGCTTTATATTAGGGTCAGATCTGCCCTTATAAATGGACGGAAATGTGAGAGTTGCATCTCTTAAATCTGCTTAAACTAGCAAAGGGTTAAGGTTAATGGCAAATACTTTTCTGCTTACATGCTAGTGTGGGATCACAGGTAGGTCTCAAAAGGGCCTGCTTTGGGAACACTTGTGAACCTATTTGTAGGCTGGCTAACTTGAAACCATTTCTAATCCCAGCAATTTTACCTTGCTTACATTCCTTTCCACTTTGAAAGTCCCCCTTATTGGTCGACAGCAAAGCGCTCTAGCATCTGTGCATTTGTTTTAAGCTGCATTCCCCAGGAGTTCATACTTGCCATGGAGACCTGCACTTTGTCTTTTAAGCAGATAAAAAGAGAGGTCAGTCAGATGTAATTCCCCCTACTCTTCGTATAAACAATTTAACTGCTGTGGCAACATACTTGCTTGGAATTACTCCCTCAGATTCAATTCCCTTTTCCTGCTCCACTTGTAAAAATGGTTAGTGTCCTCTATAAACTGCATCTCACCAAGGTCCAAAGCTTTGCTGAGCAGTTGTAGAATAAATGTTAATCTAATACAGGTTACTGGGTCAAACACAATCACAGGCTTGTGGGAAAAGCTTAATACTGTTCTGCTTCTTCTAACACAGTAAACCTGGATATTATATGATAGGTTAAACACCACTGAACCATGGCAAGAATTTTTCTCGAAAGTAGGATTTAGTACAAAGGGAACTACACTGGAAGAGTGACCGAATCTTGACTTTGTTTTCAAGTAGAGAGCATTTCTAAGAAACTCAAGTCTGCTGTGAAAATTACCTGCTTTGAAATAAGAAAAGTAGTTACAAATATTCCTAGGGCAGTAATAGCAGTCAGTGGGGGAAATGATGGGAAAGCCGTGGATATATTCAGATCACATTCTGCTCTCTGCTGAAGGGAGCAATTTGCTGATTTCTCTTGCAACTAATAGGATACGTTCAGCTTACCTACAAGTTAAATAATATGTTTGTATTGGTTTATATATATGCTTCTTACACACGATTGTGGCCTTATAGTCTATTGGTCCGTCTGGCTCGATGTTGTTCACAGATGATCATGCAGCAGCTCAGTGATAGAATATGTGCTTTGTGTACAGAAGATCCGAAGTTTAACCCCTGGCATTTCCAGGTAGAGTTGGGGTAGGGTCCTTGTCTAAAACCTTGAAGAGCTGCTGTCAGTGCAGATTCTCACCTTTTGGGTCAAATCCTACCTATTACAACGTAAGCCTATGCGGCAGGGTTTTGCTATTTTATTGTTTTACTCTGTACAGCACCATGTACGCTGATGGTGCTATATAAATAAATAAATAAATAAATAAATAAATAAAAATATAATGGCTGCCTCACTTTCTAAACATTTGGTTAAGGTAGTCACTTATGCATCTCTGGGAAAGGTGACAAAGAGGCCTCTGAGGCCTCAGCTAGACAGGGCGATATAATAATATAATAATAATATATTTATTTGTTACCCGCCTCTCCCTCTGGATCACATGACGCACAGGGCATCCCGGGAGCAGGGAGGGATGATCCCTCCCTTGGCCTGGGGTTTCGACCGCCCCTTTTAGCCTGGTTTTTCCGCAGTCTGAGCCAGGCGTCGTGGGTTGTCCTGGCTCCTCGTGAGTAACCTCAAGGAGCCGGGAGCTCTGTGCCCATCAGGGGTGGGGGAAGCGGGGATTTATTTATTTTGACTCAGGAATCCTTTTGGTCAGAGGTTCTAACTTAACCTGCATCTTTTTCTGTACCAAGTGCTTATTGAAGGAATGAACACCCATGCTTTTTTATAGTGGTGCTGTGGGGACCTTTACATTGTTGTTGAGTGTTTTCTTTTACTCTGTGTGTTTATTGTATTTGTCCTTACTTGAAAATCAATAAAAATAGTATTAATAATAATAATATTATCGTTTGCGCATGAGTGCTTGTGCGCTCCTTCTCTGATTAAAAAAACCCAAACAAAATGGCGGGCGTGACGTCCTTTTCCTCCTTGGACGTGTGTAGACAGGGGGAGTTCCCATGACAACCATATCGCGAGATCATAGCCCCTCCATTGTGCTAGACCCAGTAGGTCTAGCCATGGCCTGAGTTGCATATCTGCATATGGTAATTTATATTTCGGTGCCAAGTTAAGACATGGCTTTTAAACAAAGTGTATATTTATTGTTTTATATTGTTTGTACGATTTTATATGTACACTGGCCTGAGATCCTTGTTATATAGGGCAGGATACAAATGTATCATTATTATTATTATCATTATTATTAATAATAATTATTAATATCATTTAAATAGAAATACAATACTTCTCACCTTAGTGGGGGAGACTGTGGCCAGGTGAATCTATGAGCCTTGCTCAGTTTTCGGTCCAGGTGCTACCTGTTGATAAGCAACTTCAAGGCCCCTTTTGCTCCCCCTTCTCATAGTTCTTTCTCTTTAAACCAGACTTGGATTGATGACTTTATGTAGAGGACTGTCTCCTGTAAAGTAGAAATATGGCTACCTTGTGGTGCTTCAGATTGTCCTAGTTCACACAGCAAATGGGATCCAATACATGGTTGCAGGCTGTGAATTCTAGCTGGCTGGATTCCCATGAACATTGTGGTGTGCGTGTGAGAGAGTGGAAACTGTATTCACCATCCTCCCAAAAGCTTCCTGCTCTTCCATTCTTGTGCTAGCCCTATCAAAGTTTCAGAAGACTAGGTCTACATCATCAAAAGAATCATGAAATACAGCCTTGTTGGTCACTGCAGAGGCCACCAGTGATGGAGGAAGAAGCAGCCAGGCACCTCTCCATCATGCCTGGGTCCAGCTCCAACTGAAAGCCCCCTCCCTCCTGCTGCCAACTGTCAACTATAACTGCTGAACTTTGTAACTAAGATTGTAGTGCCTGAATTTGCTTTCCTTTCCCCCCTCTCCTCTCTCCCAATCCTTTTTCCTTCTGTGTCATGTCTTTTAGATTGTAAGCCTGTGGGCAGGGACTGTCAAGAAATACTTTTGTAAGCTGCCGTGAGAGCCTTTTTTGGCTGAATGGCGGCATAAAAATGCTTAAATAAATAAATAAATAAATGTTAGCATGTCAGACCGAAGAGGCAAAAATTGAAGTGATACCTGTGATGTTTTACTGTTTATTGCAAATTATAAAATATAATGTAAGTATTTGTAATGTTTTAATGATTGTTGCTATCTAGGATGTAAGTGTGGTTTGGATTTCTGTTGGTATATGGTTAATGCTATTGGGAGGGGGAGCGAGTGGAATGAATGTGAAGCAAATGCTGATTGGCTGGTGCTTCAAAGGTTTGGATTGGTAGTGAGCAGTGAGAGGGAGGAATTAGAAAAGAGCAGTAGAGAGTGTGTGTGTGGAGAGATAAGAGTCTGTGTTTGTCTGTGTAAGGGGTCAGAACAGAGTAGGATCAACATGTTTTATTATTTTGGGGGGGGGAAGTGAATGGGAAGTGATAGTGTAGATTAGTGGGTAGAGTCATCAGGGTTACATCTGAAACTGTTCTGAAATAAACAAGAGACATGACAAATGAAACCACAAGCTTTGTAAACTGCATAAACCTACTTATGGTTAAATAAAAATTATTCTGTTTCATGAACTGGATTGGATTCTTGAAGTACAGTGTTCTATGGTGACAGCGGTGTAGGAAAAGGATGACTAGAGAGTGCTGGACTGGTGGTTGTGAGGCCAGAAAAGGGTCAATGAATCACAGAGCCAGTGAGCAGTATTCTAACAACTGGCCCCACTGTTGAGAACCTTTGATTATAGGAAGAAATGAAGGAAGGTCGAAGGGGGTCGTCACAATGCCACATTGGTCTTATACCTTGTAGACATCTACCTCACATTTTATAATTCACATAAGCTTGCTAATCAAAATTCATGTACATCAAGTTGTGCACACCTGGCCCGGAAAACAGTGTATTCTGAATGTTACTTAAAGGGATGAACACTGAAAGCAAAATGACCTTAATCATGAAAAAGTGTCATGTCGATCTCTCCTGATAGGGAAATTATAGAACACCAACATGGGCATTCATTTTGACTTCTCAGCACAGATGTACCAGGCCTGATGGCCAATCAGAAACTTCCATCTGTGCCCATCAGAATTCTGAAGTCAGTAACACTTCTATTTCTGGCATCATGTTTGCTGGAGAACTTGCGAAGGGAAAGTTAAGGCTGAAAGATAATGACACTGAAAGGTTTGCAATCAACGTATTTATGCAGAGGAAGATTGAAGGTTATATGCAACCAGATTTTCAGATTTTGCTTAACAGTCTGAAAAAGGGGTTATATTTTGAATGGTTTCTATATTGTGACGCTCATGAAGGTGGATATCCCACTCAGAAATTTTAATTATATTCATAGCTTTTAACTTTTTTTTGCTTTCCCATGAAAATGTTGAACTGATGTATGAAGTATTATGTTCTCCCATCAGAATCTAGACATCTCTTTGCAATTCTGGCATGCTTCAGAGAATCCAATCCAGACGTATTATGGACCAGATCCTCACTCTAGATCAGGGATGGGCAACTTGTGTTCCTTCAAATGTTTTGGCCTACAATTCCCATCAGTAATGAGGGAAAGATCTGGAGGGCTACAATCTGGTTTAGAACACATACATCCTACTTCTGCTCTGCACTCCTCCCATCCAAAATGGGAGATTAACCTCGTGACCCTTGAGTCATCATCACAGGGCCTGTTGGGGTAATATTCAGGGGCTTCTTGGGCAACGCTCCCCAGCCCTGCATTAAATTATATTCAAATCATTTGAATTCAAGGCACCGGCAAACGTGGCTAACTCTTATTGCTCTGCGACTCCAGTCTGTGAAAGAAAAGTAATGATGCAAACAGAGGAGATGCCTTTCTTTTAAAAGATATTTCCCCTTTAAAAAAGGAAGCTAATTCATAGTTATACCAAAGAGGATCAATTGCTAAGCTTGGCATTTGATATGTATGTTCCCAAATTGAGCCATGGGATGTGCTGTATTAGCAACTTGGCCGTAGTAGGGAATCTTGGAGACATTAATAATTAACAAACGTTCCATAATTCCAGCTAAATGATCACAGTCTGGATGCAAGAGAAGCAATCGTATGTTTCATCGAGGCTGCACCAAAACATTATGCTACGTTTGCAGATTGTTTTGATCTGCACCGTGATATGGCATACCAAGAGGAAATAGTAGCAGTGCTTTAATGCTTGCATCTTTGAAGTCTGACAAAGCCAGCACCAGTCCATAACATCTGTAAACTTCCAGTTTCAAAAATAGCTTCATTGTGGAGTTGTGGAATGTGAAATACAGAAGCCTTACATTCTATGGAAGAGTGAGGTAGTACAGAAACAAGCATTTATGTTCTCTGGAGTTCTGACATTTTAGAGTCCTGATCACTGACTCATTTCTCAAGAAGCTTCTTTGGGGGGTGTCAGCCTAGTGCCTCACTCTTTACCCCCTAAGGTTGTTTGTGTCAGCAAACTCTGTTGCCATAGATGCTACATTTATCCGTTTATCCAGCTGGGGAGAGGGGAAAGTGGTACATGGGACTGTATTTGGCCGAAAGAGTCCTGTTGCTAATCCCTATGACAGAACGGAATCTCCGAGCGGTTCTAGTAAGACTTGACCTACCTTTAGGAGTATGCATGGTATGTATGATGATTTTGACGTACCACCCAGTTTTTCCAAGAAAACCTTCAGAATGATCTACGATATAAACCCTAAATAATACAGTCGATAAGCAGCACATTAGACTCTAGAAACGCAGCCGACGAAATAATAAAGGAAATGCAATTTAAGTAAATAAATTCAGCAACAAAGCCAGTCAGTCACACTCAACCAATGATGGTACCAGATGAGGGTGTCATCATAATATGGGGCTTGAATGAGCACTGCAACAGTAGTGTGAATATCTATCTGGATATCTATCTGTATTTGCTGCACAAGTAGAAACCTGGTTCTTCATTCACTTCTCCCTTGATGGACTGGGACAGATATCTTGCTGTGCAAAGAACGATTTGACTATCCATTTGCCAATTCAGTTATAGTGATAAGTGTTTATAAATGAGTGTTCTTCGGCTGTGGATCAGCTGGTGACCCATTCTATGTAGCCTACTTCAATGTAATCTATAGCATGGCTTGATCTCCTTTACGCATTACTGGTTTATTCCTTCAATGCACAATATCTACCTAAACATTATCCACTAGTTAAAACTCTTTTTTCCTTTTGTGGTGGTAGTAATCCCGAAGGAGGTTGCAACATTTTGCACGTATGTTCACATTTAAATAAGTAATAGAAGAATGTGCCATGGACACAGGGCTATGTCAATGGCCATATGGCATCTTCCAAATAGTTTCCAGACTCAGATAATATTTGGTACCTGTCTTTGGTATCAGTAAAGATTCATTAGGTGTCCAGTATCATCTTTTAATTTCTAGTCCAGCATCTTCCTTTGATTCAGGGTAGATAACATCATTTTAAAATAGCTAATAATAAACGATACATTAAGTGGAGAAATATAAAACATATGCATCTAAAACATTTTATGATTCCATTTGGGGAACCTTGCACTACTTATTTTGGTAAAAATAATTCAAAGATAGCTTCTTCTGCAAATGTATTATTATTATTATTATTATTATTATTATTATTATTATTATTATTATTATTTCAAAGGCCATTTCCAGCTAGGTAAAGATTTTGTAGCTGTGTTTCAGATATTCTGGTGGTCAGTTTTACCCTGAATTTTATGCTTGGTTTATAGGACATGCTATCTTATGAAACAACTTACTGGGTTGTATTTAATATTAGTCCTACTTAGAGTAGACCCATTGAAAGGAATGGGTCTTAAATGAGATTAACATTGGATGCAACCCTATGAATGAAATATGACATTCATATTGCAAATGTTTTATTTGCAGTCCAGACGGGCTGGTTAAGAACATACATTATAATTATCAAAATTTTTCCCTATTTTGAACTGTCACCTTCCATATAGAAGCCCAAGATAGAAGGAAGTAGGAAAGCATGTTGTTTGCTGAACAGAACCTCCAGGTTCAGAAGCAGATTATATCTGAATACCAGCTGTTGTGTGGCAAACAAGAAGAGAGTATCTTTCATTGCCTCCGTGGGCCGTTCGAAGCATATGTTTGGTTACAGGTGTAAACAGGATGTTGGATTAGATGGTCTGATCCAGGAAGGCTCATTTTACGTTCTGCACGGTGGAGGCTGGTGGCTCGTATTTCAGTGTGGCTGTGAACTCACTCCATGTTTCAGTCAGAACCAGTCAGAACGCCAAAGAAGCTATCCAACGTGCTTCACTCCTAGCCCAAATGGGCTCAGCACCTCAGATAGCTCATTCACAGTTCTTGCTTGTTTTGATTGACACCCACAGCAGCTTCACAGCTTCACTGAAATAACAGCCACCAGCACCCACTGGTTCTGCAACCAGCCAGCCACCTTAATGGAGGGAATTTTCTGGAAGACAGAAACAAACTTCAAAGTGATCTTCATAGGCTGGAGTGCTGGGCTGAAAACAACAGAAAGAAATTTAGTAGGGATAAATGCCAAGTTCTACATTTAGGAAATAGAAACCAAAGGCACATTTACAAGATGGGGGATACTTGGCTCAGCAATACTACAAACGAGAAGGATCTTGGAATTGTTGTAGATCGCAAGCTAAATATGAGCTGAATATATGCAGCGATGTGGCTGCAAGAAAGGCAAATGCTATTTTGGGCTGCATTAATAGAAGTATAACTTCCAAATCGCGTAAGGTACTGGTTCCTCTCTATTCAGCCCTGGTTAGGCCTCATCTAGAGTATTGCGTCCAATTCTGGGCTCCACAATTCAAGAAGGACGCAGACAATCTGAAGCGTGTTCAGAGGAGGGCAACCAGGATGATCAGGGGTCTGGAAACAAAGCCCTATGAAGAGAGACTGAAAGAACTGGGCATGTTTAGCCTGGAGAAGAGAAGATTGAGGGGAGACATGATAGCACTCTTCAAATACTTAAAAGGTTGTCTCACAGAGGAGGGCCAGGATCTCTTCTCAATCCTCCCAGAGTGCAGGACACGGAATAACGGGCTCTAGTTAAAGGAAGCCAGATTCCGGCTGGACATCAGGAAAAACTTCCTGACTGTTAGAGCAGTACGACAATGGAACCAGTTACCTGGGGAGGTTGTGGGCTCTCCCACACTAGAGGCCTTCAAGAGGCAGCTGGACAAGCATCTGTCAGGGATGCTTTAGGGTGGATTTCTGCATTGAGCAGGGGGATGGACTCGATGGCCTTGTAGGCCCCTTCCAACTCTGCTATTCTATGATTCTATGATTGTTTGCCCCACACAACTCTCCCCTCCCAGGGAATCCCGGAGGCAAGTGGGGATGGTCACGGGCTTCCCATGGCATATCGGGAACTGCAGAAAACCCGATGTTGCCCATGGTCCTGGGAGCATCCTGCAGACTGTGGGCAGTGTGGCCACTGTTCCTGCCTCTTCCTTTCCTCCCCATGAGCAGTGGGGCTCTGAAAATGGGCACAGAGCTGTAAAGGGAGGCTCCATGCCCATGGGGGTGGGGGGCAGGTTCAGGATTTCCCCCCCACTTCCTTTCATTGGAGTGCAATTGTGCTTCATCTCCCCTTGTTTAAAAAAAAAAAACACCAAAAAATGTTGACCGCAACCTCCCTCTTCCCTCCTGGGCTGTCGTGCTGCCATTTGGATGCTGGGGGAGGATCGCAGAAGCAGGTAAGTCCACGATCCTCCCCCTCCCTCACTCTACAAGCCCTAGGTGTGTGCACTGTAGAGCCAGTGGGGTGCAGGGGTTAGCGTTTGGGACTGGGGGCCTTGCTAGACGAGGCCTTAGCGTGCCTTGAGAGCCGGTTTCCCTGCTGTGCGTCCACATGACGCACAGGGGAATCCGGGCCCAGGCCACACTGAAGCCTCCTCTAACACGCCATAAGCGAAGTCGCTTATGGCGCGCCTTTTCTGCAGCTCCGGCCTGAGGCCGGGGCTGCAGAACGTCTAGAGACTTCCGTGGCTTTTTGCGGCTACTCGCTTACTCGTGAGTAGCCGCAAAAAGCCACGGACTGGGCACAGCGCTCAGCGCTGTGCCCATCGGCTGGGGGAGACACACACGGAGGGAGAAGGGAGCACAGACGACACGGGACACACGGAGGGAGAAGGCATGGGAAGGGATCAGGACCGGATGGGGGGGGTTTAAGTAAAAAAAAAAAGGCTTACCTTCTCCAGAGTCTTCGGGCCGCAAGTGGCCCCTTTAACAAACAAACAAAAATGGCCGACGCTGCAGGGCTTCTGTCGTCCCTGCGTCTAGGAGGCTGGGCGGCGCGCATTAAAGTTTGCGCGCCGTCGCCCTGCCTCCCTGCCGGCTTATCCCGGCAGGTCTAGCAATGCCCTGGGACTCAGGAGATCTGGGTTCTAGTCCCCACTTGGCCATGAAGCTCTCTGGGTGACTTTGCCAGCCTAATGACCTCACAGAGATGTTATGAGGATAAAATGGAGAGAATGAGGACCATGTAAGCCACTGTGGGTTCCTTGCAAGAGGACAAAGTGTACATGTAACAATAAAAACACAATCGATCAATCATGTACACCTTCCATGGACTCACAGTACTCTCCGCCTGGGGTCAAACTAGATGTTACGGCAGTCTTCTCCAACCTAATCCCCTCCAGTTATTTTGGACAACAATTCCCAGCATTCCTGATCATTGGCCATGCTGGCTGAGTCTGTTCAGAGTTGAAATCCAAAGTATTTGGAGGACACCAGGTTACAGAAGGCTGTGTACTCACAGTAAATGGGCAGCTAAAGCTGAAAACTGCTGCTCTCCGTCTTGTGTTTCTCTCCCCCTTCACAATAGCTACAGGTCTAACCTCTCTGCAATATTGCCCCATCCTGTATGAACCTGCTCAGCAGCTGAGATAGTCATTGGAGGCTGTTCTCCGATGCCCCTGCATACAGAGATTAGGATGGCTGGCTACCAGAAAGAGGGCCTCTTTTGTGATGGCACCGTATGGAACTCCTACCTGGCACCTACTCTACAATGTTTTATGTGCCAGGTGAAGTCTATTTATATGTGCTTGGGGAGATAAGGTTAATTTAATTTATTGTACTATTTAGTTTTTGTATCATTATGCAGTCTGCTTGGTGTCATTGATTGGTAAGATGTATTGGCTGTTCAACCACTGAATTCCATCCTATGTACTAATAGCAAACTCATTTTTCCGACTATGGATTCTTACGCAACCAAATGACACCCCTGCCCCAAAAGGAGTTATCAGCAGGCTAGAGAGACTGGTTTGCAGAAGTACAAAGATTTGCAGAAGTCCAAGGTTTTGCAGGAGTACAAAGAAGACAAAGTACCACAATGGGCATCCCCGCCACCTCTCCAGCAACATCTGGGGGGGGAGGGGAAAGTGTATTCACACGAACGATTTATAATTTCATTCTGTAACACTTTTCTTTACACATGTTGGCTTTTGGAGATAAGAGTCAGAGACAGCTGGTCAATGTAAAATGGTTAATCTTTTTTAAAAGTTTATTTTGACTTAATCTTTAATTAAGTGAAAATGTTGTCTCGTTTTTATTTCTTTTTTAGCTTTTCTAAATGAGCTTGCCTGTTAGGACAGCTTCCTTTCTTTTAAGAGAAATGATGGGGTTTCATCCTACTCCCAGGACATCTAAGAGCTTGTTGTAATGTTGTTCATCGTTTTCCAAGTTTATGTGGAGGGAGGTTCTATCAGATGGGGCGACATGGCTATCTGAAGCAAGGAGTTTATAGGGACACTGAAAGACACTGATGTTATCTTTTTAATATTGGAAGGAATAATCCTATTAAAGAAGAAACAAGGGGAACTGTTATGCCCACAAGGCAGAATTATCTGAAGCCAATTGGTAGAGGTCAGGTTACTCTACAAAGACCAAGCTGTATGCCGGCCTATCACTCCATCAGGGCTTGGTGAATGAGCATTAATTTGTGGCTCTGCTCATCTCTTTGCTAACTTTGTTCGGTGGAACTAGATACAACTTTGACAAATTAGAGCAGCCTTTTGTTTTGGCCTCACTGTCCCCCCTCCCTTCCAGCACAGCCCTCCAATTGTATCCCTTTCTTTCTGAAGTTCCTGCCATGTCAAGGCCATCAATGGCAGCCCTTCCACCAGGCTACACTTTTTAATAAGCCCGTCTCTCAGCACCACATTCTGCAGGTCTCCCTGCCTCCTCTTAATCCTTCCAAAAACCTAAGTGACCTTCCTTGCATCGCAGTCGGAACGGTGCTCCGAAATAAATATCCCCTTTGTTTACACTGCATGCACCATTCAAATGAACCTTCAGGATTAAGTGCACAAAAAGGATGGCTCGCGTTTTGTTGTTCTGTCGATCTCTAAAGAAAAAGCAGCAACCAACAGCCCAACAAGAGTAAAACCATTCCTGAAATACTTGCTGAGCTCCATTCTTTTCCCCGAGCCTTTGTATGACATCAGCATAATACAAAAGAATTCATAAGTAATAATTTCCAGATGGATCTTAAAAAAAAAAAAAAGATTAGCTGTGCCACCCTAACTCTTAGATCCACTGGCTGGAGGGGTTAGGATGGGTGGATAAGCCCCTCTGCTGGTGGAGAGGAACTCCACCAGTGGGTGGGATGTCTACCTTGGTAGCCCCTGGTATGCTTCTGGAAAGTTCTACAGGCATGGATCCACCACCTGCAGTTTCCACAGGCAAGGGGCCCTGAAACAGGGCATTGTGGGGGATGGAGGGGGCTTTGAATCTGCAGGATCCAAGGGCCCTTTTTCCCCTGGGAGGCACCAGGATCGGGCCCACTATGTACACCAGTTTGAAGATGATGTACATTTTTTCTTCCTGTTGAAATTAAAGACAGGATGAGCTGGCGGAGAGGAGATGCAAAGATCCACCAGAGAAGGAAAAATGTGAGATCCCCTATGAAAGTTGGCAGGGATTTGGAAGTAGTAGTTGATTCACTCCTTCACTCCCCCCATCTCCATGCCAAGACAGGATAGTCCAATGATATCATCATCATCATCATCATCATCATCATCATCATCATCGCTCTTTTTTGCTTGTGGCATTTTTATTAAATGGACATGATGGGCTTTGCCAAGTCATGCTGTCTTTTATAAATTCAGGAATTTCCTGATAATTGAGCATGTTTTAATTATCTCTGCTTTCTGGATGTTGGTGTCAATGTATTTTGGTAGGCCCAGTTTTTGAAGGTTTTCTGTATAGTTATTTGTGTGTGAAGTGATGCCAGTGATTGATGTGACTAACAGAATAATTGTGACCTTTTCCTCTTGCCATAGTTCTTTGACTTCCATGGCCAGTGGTGTATATTTTCCTCTCTTTTCCTCTTCCTTTTCTGCAACATTTTTGTCATTAGATATTGCTATGTCAATGAGGTATGTGTTTTTTTTCTTTTTTTGTCTATGACCGTTATGTCTGTTCGGTTGAAAGGTATTGTCTTGTCCATATGAATTGTTCTGTCGCAGTATATTTTATGATCTGCATTTTCCAAGGTTGTTTCGGGTGAGTATGTACAGTATGGTATAGGTTGTTTGATGAGGTTGAATTTGATGGCCAGTTGTTGGTGAATTATTTTTTGCAGCTCTATTGTCTCTGTCCATATAGTCCATTACTGCCAGAATTTTACATGCTCCTGTTACATGGTCTATTGTTTTTCTTGGAATTGATGGCATTTCCCTACATAAATCTGTTGTTACACTGCTATCTTTTATGATGTATTTTTGGTAGTTCTTGCTTGCTATAACTTGATCCTGTACAGCTATTAGGAATCCTTCTGTTTCTGGAAATAGCTCACCCTCCCTGAGCCATTCATATGATTGTTCTTTATTTGTGGGTTCTAGTGCTTCCCATGTAATGCTTTCTGTGCCCATTTTTCTTTTTCTCTGCAAGTGAAAGTAGTCACGTTTGGTCTTCATTTTGTAGTGCTAGGTTGAGTGGGTGTAATTTTTATCTGCTTTTATTATGGCTTTATGAATGGAGGTGTTTTTAGTGTGAAAGAATTCTCCGAGTGATTTTATCTGTTTAGCATGAATTGTGTTAATGTCCAGCAGACCTCTTCCTCCTTCTTTCCTGCTGATTGTTATTCTTTCAATGCATGGGATGAAGCATGTGGTGTTTCATTATTATTATTATTATTATTATTATTATTATTATTATTATTATTATTATTATTTGTTTTTCCTATGACTATTTCCATTTATCCACTCCCTTTTATGGATAGAATTTTGTTCATTCTGCTTTACCAGTGATAAAACATGAACTTCATATTTTGCTCACCAATATGGTGAGATGTCTCTGTTCCATTCCTTGGTCAGTTTTTCTAGAATTGACCATGCTTAGGCAAAGAAATGCTCACAGCAAATAATGCTCATCATATAAATGACACACTGCATCAGCACTTTATGGATTGAATAGAAAAAACAACAACTCATAAATTCTGAAAGCTGCCATCTGACATTGAAGAAAAGGGCTAAACGTACCAGGCAAAGAGTTGTAGGATAGGTTGAAGATGGTCACAAAGGCTGCTGGGAAACTGAAGTGTTCAGGCAAGACCAGAGAACATAAGATAGAGAATAATTTCCTTTATAGGGGATTTCTTTAGGTCTATACCTTCAAGCTCATTCATTTGAAGACTAAGTTCACCACAGCCAACTGGAGTGAAGTTTTTTTTGTTTGAGTAAAATGTGAGGACACGAATTCCTGTGGTAGACCCTCAAGGCTCAACACATCAACTCTTGTAAATGTCAAACAAGTTTCTCAAAGCTTAGACTAGCAGCATCAAGGTCTCCCTTTGATATACTTTCTAAAGCCTCATATATAAATATATAATCATAGGTTTCGATGTTCTCTACTTGTTCTTTGGTGAATATGTCTCTCATTTCATTGTGCAAAATGACAGGTCATTCTGTCTTTAATAAGTTAGCTAATAGTAGTGTGGTAATAAATTATCTACCTATTGATTAATTATCCATTGCTGAGTCTTGTGTATAATATCCATGATATCCCCCACTCCCATTTGTCAAACTTCCCTGGGAATGTGCATTACGTACTAAATAAAGGTATCAGTTTCCCAGGTAAGCTTCTTTGCATCTATAGGATTGTTGTAGTCTAGGGTAGCCATGTGTCATATTTTACAGAGGATATTCCTCACTTTGAAGGGGTTCTCTGTTTGAAGGACTGGCCATGCAACCCTGGCTTAAAGATAAAGAACTATAACAAGTGAGAGTTGGGCCTTGAAATTTCCCATCACCTGTGAGTACCTGAACTGCACACTGAGCCACACATACAGATCACCTGGTCTTTCCCACTATGGTGAGAATGGCTGGTATTTCTATTTAAATTACGGTAATTCCTCTCAATTTGCATCTACACATTTTATATATGCAATTTCACCCCTCTTTTCTGGTGATATGTATCCTCTTTATTGGTGAAGCAGAAATGACCACCCTATTGCAGTCTCACATTGTCTGCTCAAACTGTACCTGCTGCTTTGTGTATCATCCAGATCAAGTGTATTGCCAGTGCTGTTTTCTGTCATTTCTGCCATTTTTCATTTAATATGCTTCATGGGCAGCAGAGGAGGAATGCCCTGCTAGTGACCGGATGGCCAGCAGACAGGGATGAGCAGCTTATTTGCAGTCTTATAAGAGAAAAGTGTAGATGAAACCACTCACATGGCCTCCATACCAAATTAAGGAGCCTTCATTTTTAGCCACCCTTGAAGAATATAGTAAAATACCCCAATCAGAGAGTCACTGCACCTCATAGTGTCATGGGGTGACGGTGACAACAACAACAACAACAATTTATTAAACGTCTATCTGAGGTGGGGAACAACACCAAATACAGTATAATACATAAAATTAGTTTAAAGAGCATATAAAACCAATACAATATTAACAATACCTTAAATCACCCAGACTCCCTCTCCATTTCTGAATAGCAAGATGGCTAGGAATCAGTTTCTTCCAGATACAGGGAGCCCACAACTTCCCTGTTACAATAGCTCCACTGGCTTCCGATCTGTTTCCAGACACAATTCAAGGTGTTGGTTATCACCTACAAAGCCCTATATGGCTTGGATCCAGGTACTCTAAAAGACTGTATTCTCCCTTATGAGCCAGCCTGTGCTTTGAGATCTGGGGAGGCCTTTCCCATCAACATCCCAGGTATGCCTGATGGGTACGCGGGAGAGGGCCTTTTCGGTGGCTGCTCCAAGGCCCTGGAACTCCCTTCCCAGGGAGGCTAGGCTGGCTCCCTCTGTGCTACACTTTTTTGTTCTGGCAGGCTTTTGGAACTACTCTGGACCTGTGTTAATGTATTGGATTTTTTAAAAAAATCTATTACTATTTTTAAATTTTCTGAAATGTTTTTAATTTTACTGCAGCTTTAATTCTATTTTAATGTGTTTTAATCTTGTAAACTGCCTTGAGTCCCAGTACTGGGGAAAAGGCAGGAAATAATAATAATAATAATAATAATAATAATAATAATAATAATAATAATAATAATAATTTATACTGTTTTATACTGTTGTTTTTATATCTTTGATGGTTTTTAAATTTTGTATACTTTTTAATGTTTACCATTTTTAACTGTTGTAAACCACCCAGAGAGCTTTGGCTGTGGGACGGTATATAAATGTAATAAATAAATTAATTAAAATAAAATAAATTCATTGTGTGTATAATATTCACACCCACACACCCACACACACCCACACATGCACACCTTCATGTTTTCACACATAGGCTTTAAAAGGTGATATCAATGTCTGTTATAGGCCCTAAGACTCATGGAGGTAAGGAAAGGTTTCCTCTATTTAGGGCCAGGATTGAAGGGTCTAGGGGCCTGTCTTGACGATGGCACATTGGCATCTCGAGACCCTCAAACCCCATGGTTTCATGCCTGTGTGGTTGTGCCACTGCTGCTACCCCATCCCTCCCTGGCTTTCCCCCTTATCTTGTGGGGATTGAAGCCAAGGGAATGGAGAACTTTCCCCTCAGCAAAAGGGAGACTCTTCTCCCCATGCTGGAGGTTCACCTCCATCTCACTCTGGAGTGGTGATAGACAGCAGGTGTGTAGTCCTTGCCTCACTTCAGAGAAAAAAGTTGGGGTAAGTCCCTGACTTTTAAAAACTTTTTAACTTCAGAGTGTCAGGGGGAAGCCCCGGGATGGTTCCACAGCGGCTGCTGAATCATATAAGTGCCACAACACCACTGTGGAGCCACCTCAGGGCTTTCCCCATGTATAGACAGCCCCGAGGATCTTTTCATCTTTCAAAGTACCATGAACTTCCCCATAGAACCCATCTCAAAATAATTGCTGCTTCTGCCTGCTTAATAAGCTAGGCAGGGACTGTGGGCCTTGCTAGACCTACCTTAAAATCCAGGCGTGTGGAGGGGCCAGCCCACGCTAGAAGTAGCGAGGGCTGTCACTCCTATCCACATGTCGACGCAACAGGGTAAAGGAAAGCCCCGTCGTGTTGGCCAATTTCTTCAGTCTTTTAAAGGGGCCATGTGCGCAGGAGCACACCAATGAGAAAGGTAGGGTTTTTCTTTTTAAAAAAGGGTTCCCCGCCCCACCTGCCCCCGATTTCCCCCCTGCGATGTCCAATCCCCCCGCCCACCCACCCACCCGCGATGTCTGATCCCCATCTCCCCTGGCTCCGTTTCCCCCCTATCTCCCTACCCTGCCTTGATGGCCGCAGCACTCCTGCGGAGCGCTGCGCTCCATCCGCCGCTTTCCCCGGCTACTCGCGAGTAAATGCAGTAGCTGGGGAAAGTGGCAGAACGGGCTACATGCCCGCAGTTTTGGGCTCAGCCCGAGACTGCGGGGAGAACTGGGCCACAAGTGGTGCCGGTTAGCCCGGGGCCAGGGCGGTTTGAGCCCTGCCTAGGCCTGGGATCCCATGTGCGTCATCTGGATGCACAGGGGCCGGCCTGGGCCTCACACCAGACTAAACCATGGTCTAGCAATGGCCTGCAGACAATTCAATACCCAGCCTCTCCAGGTAGGACCTCAAACCCCAGAGAGCCGCTGCCAGTCAGGGTCAACAATATTGGGCTAAGTGGAACAAGGGTCTCTCTCAGTATAAGGCAGCTTCCTACGTCCCTGTGTTCCATTTCTGTAGTTAGAAGAAAATGCTATGAATTGTACGGGTGGCACCATCAGTGCTTCTGTTGATGCTGAAAATAGGTTGCATTTAATTCAAACGAATGTCGTTAGATCAAATTGCATAATTCAGCTGGTGTTCAATGTGCAAAATTTGGCTTTTGGGATTTCAAAGTGTTGGGGGTTTCTTTTTCTTTTTGGGTGTGTGTGTGTGTGTGCTTAGTAAATACAGGTCTCAGCAGCAAATACCCTGGGGTTTATGTTTTGAATATGTAAGGGGATGAAAACTCAGCTTGGCTATTTCACTCATGCAAAAAGAAACAGTGCAGTCAGATGTCTGCATTGCTGTCATTTGCAAACGTAATTCCTTCTGCACTATACTCTGTCTCCCCTCCTAATTAGCTGCCTCTTCTGATTTACAATATGGTAGAAGTCCGAGATTTGGAATCCAACTATTATATGTGCATGGGTGGAAGAGTACAAGTATTTCATCCACCCAAAGCCTCTCCTTCATTTGGGCATTGAACATAAACTAACAACTCCTTTTTGCTGGCAGACTGAACAGCAATCTGAAGCAAGAAATTATTTCAGAAAAAATAAAAGGAAAGAAATTCAGTGCTGCTAGGATTTGTTTAAATTAAAAATTATCCTCAAGGTTGAACTTGCATCCATAGCAGATGGTGAGAGAGGAAATAGGAACAAATCATCCCGGTGGCGTAAATTGCTGACGTATCTGGAACTGTGCTTGTTTACTCCAATGAAGGATCTGGCCCTCAATGTTTATATTTGCAAACACAGCCTTACCGTCAGGGCTGTTAATGTTACCGTACTTGAAAGAAATAACCATTACAAACTGCTGATTGTCGGATATACAAAAAAGGCTATTATATCTCTCTGATTGCTTTTATACTGAGTGTGTAAGCTGAATTGGATGGCTGACGATACGAGTATTGTAATTGTCACAGTGTCATTGGGTGGAAGGATGTACTTTGTACAGAAATGCCAGGGTAAATAAGAATAATTATGGAAAGACCACGGAGTGATGAATGCTTTAAATTAATCATGCTCACATCTCAAACATAAGTCTTTGAAATCTCCTTCCCTGCTCTGACTCATGGACTCAACTTCTTTCCACCGCTTTCCAGTTCTCTCTCATCAGTTCCTCCTCACATGTCTGATAAACAGTTTATCAGTCTCCAGTTTATTCGCGCCCGAAGCAAAAAGTCAAAATGGCACATGCACACACAGAAAGAAACACAAGGAAGACGTTTGAAGGGAGGAAGATGGCACAGTGGCTTCTTGGTAAAGTCACCCCTGCCTGTACATGTTCACCCTTTAAATAAGCGTTCCTCGCATGGCTTCTCTTCTTTTTTTATGTTTTCTGGAAGATGACTTTTGGAACAAACAGATCACACTCAAAGCTGGCATAACTCATATCTCAATATGAGTTGCCCAAATGTGTGCCCAAATGTGTTCCAGAACTCATGGTTTCATCTTCCTTTCAGGTTGCCCGAAATATAATCATAGCTAGGAATAGTGAAATCAGATAGATACTGCCATTGCTTTAGGGACCGGTTCTCAAACTAACTCCATATTAATTGTTAGGAGTCCATGATATTGTCATGGTTTCATTCGGTGTTAAATCTCTCTATCGCTAATACATAACGATAGATAAGCATTTCCATATTACAACATCTCCTTCAATGTAGAGCTTTCCTTGGCAGGGAAACATGGTGTGTCAGACACGTTACGCACTGTAAATGGGAGAATTTCACAACTGACAGCTTTTTGCCAGGTGTCATCCGGTCTATAAGAAATTATGGAATAAATCAGATGTATGTACCAGATATTTATTGATCACCTAATGGGAAGGGCTGTAATACATTTAGGGTCCTGGCAAATCTAACGTAAGTGGAATATATACCAGGATAAAGGGTTGCGGGAAGGCAGTCATCTGGCACAAATGTCCCAGCTGATGTGTTGTGTTGTGACAAGTCATCTCAGATAGCGTCAATCACATGGCATTATGTTACATTAAGTGACATCTGTAATGTGATTGATACAACACGGAATGACACATCATAATGCAAAATATCATCTGGAAAATTGTTTAGAGAAACCACTGAAGGATAGAACCTGGAGATGCTTTGTGTGTATTTCCTGTTTTCTAAGGGAAGATGGCAGAAACACTTCAGGGGACAGAGCTGCTACCTGGCATAAGATTAAAGTCAGGTGATCTTAGATACCTGAATCATTTTCATGGGCAATTAGAAGTCATGCACCCAACTGCTCATGTTCCTTTAGAACTGATGTGTATCTGTGGATTTGAACGGAATGTCTATGACCCATTTGGCACATCATTAATCATTAGTGTATCTCTGCCATCCAAACAGAGCTGCCAGCTATGCTTGACCAGTTTCAGCCCAGGAAAAAAAAAAGCTATTTTTTGCACTTTCTATAAACAGGCATTTCATTCATTTCCTCAGTCTGACCCCTCTCTCTCTATCTGACATCAGAAAAAAGCTGACCCTGTAGTGGCCCTAATCCTGCAATAGCTGTCCTATTCTGTTCCAAAGTATCAACAACAGTTTCTTTTCTATCACTATATCCATTCCTTCGTGGGAGTGAATCCTGTAATGCAAATCATTGCACAGGAATAACATGTCTCTTGATTCTTGTGGAGATGCTAAGACTGTATTCATAGTGAGAGATGACCATGGCAGCAGGCTCCATTTCTTCAGCTTGCTCATGCTCTAATGGCCTACACCATAAAGGCATGGACCCCATGCTCTGTGTGGACCACACCATTGGTGTCTACATGGATAGGACACCATGCAGACATGCTCTGTGGTGCATGGAGATGCATGGAGGTTGGATGCACCAAGGAGTTGGAGCTTCTGGCCACCTCCCCTCCCTCCATGAACACATTGAATTTCTTTGAATCTCTGCACAGAGCTACAGGCTCCACATAAGCAATTCACAATCTGGATAGGAGTACAACTGAGCTGCTTCTATGATTCTTAGCAAACCAATCTGAATAATGAACCCATGTGGTTGCAAACAGCCTTCCTGGTTATAAACACAACTTCTAATTATGTCTAGAAATTTGGCCTTGGGTACAGAATTGCAGAATGAACCTCCATCGTCATTAAGACAAAGGCAACCTATGTGGTTCTTTCCCTTCCTGCCATTTTCCTAATGGCTGAAAAATAGATTTACGGTATAAGGGCAGGAGCTAGTGAAATCTCAGAAATGCGTAGGGGGAGTAGCCATTAAGCAACAGGCCTGCTCCTCCTATTGGCTAGCTGCAGCAAATTAACTGCATGCTAATTTGATTAATTTGCATAATGATGCACAGGTTGCAGGATCCAATCTGGATTAGCTGACAAAATCTCTCACCAAAGATACCTGAGAAAATGTAGAAAAAGGAAAGGAACCTCTCGTGTTAGCACTGAGTCATTACTGACTCTTGGAGGGACGCCAGCTTTCGCTGACGTTTTCTTGGCAGGCCTTATAGCGGGGTGGTTTGCCGTTGCCTTCCCTGGCCATTATTGCCTTTCCCCCAGCTAACTAGGTACTCATTTTACCGACCTCAGGAGGATGGAAGGCTGAGTCGACCCGAGCCGGCTGCCTGAAACCAGCTTCTGCTGGGATCGAACTCAGGCCGTGGAGAGAGTTTCGGCTGCAGAAACTGCTGCTTTACCACTCTGTGCCACATGAGGCGGACAGGTCCTTTTATGGAACAGTAACTCATTAAAGAACAGAAAGCAGTAGAGAGGAATAAATGGGCAATTTTCCCAATCATGGAAAGACAACAATGAGGTCCCTTAGGGATCTGTATCGGGACCAATACTTTTCAACTTGTTCATAAACGATCTGGAAATAGGAGTGAACAGTGAAGTGGCCACATTTGCTCATTGTTAAAACAAAAAGGGATTGCAAAGAGCACCAAAGAGACCTCTCCAAACGGTGAGAATGGGCATCAATATGGCAAATGTGGTTCAATGTAAACAAGTGTAAAGTGATGCAGGTTGGGGCAAACAATCCAAACTTCACACATACACCAATGGGATCTGATCTAGTGGTGATTGACCAAGAAAGAGATCTTGGGGTTGTGATGGACAGCTTGATAAAAAATGTCGACCCAGTGTGCAGTGGTGAAAAGGGCAAATTCCATTTTAGGCATAGGAAAGGAACTGAAAATAAAATGGCCAATATCATACTGCCCTTACACATATCTATGGTATGTAGATATGTATCTACACATCTTAAAGCATCCATGACAGGTGGTTGTCCAGCTGCCTCTTGAAGGCTTCTAGTGTGGGAGAGCCCACAACCTCCCTAGGTAACTGATTCCATTGTCGTACTGCTCTAACAGTCAGGAAGTTTTTCCTGATGTCCAGCTGGAATCTGGCTTCCTTTAACATGAGCCCATTATAATGTGTCCTGCACTCTGGGAGGATCGAGAAGAGATCCCGGCCCTCCTCTGTGAGACAACCTTTTAAGTATTTGAAGAGTGCTATCATGAGTAAGGAGAGACATGTTTGAAGTGTGCAGAATTTTGCATGGTGTATAGAGAGAGGATAGTTAACATTTTTTCTCCCTCTCTCATATATTACAACACAGGGTAATCCAATGAAGTTGAATGGTAGGAGATTCAGGATAGATAAAAGGAAGTACTTCTTTACATAGTACATAGTTAAACTATGGAATTTGGTACCACAAGGATGGCTAGAAAGGGGGATTAGAAAATTCATGGAGAATAAGATGATCAATGGCTGCTAGTCATTATGGCTATATGTTTCCTCCCGTATCAGCGGCTGTATGCCTCTCTATACCTGTTGCTGGGGAACATGGGCAGAAAGGTGCTGGTGCACTCATCTCTTACTTGTGGGTTTCCTGTGGGCAGCTGATAGGCTGCTGTGTGAACAGAATGCTGGACTAGATGGACCTCGTTCTGATCCAGGATGGTTCTTCTTATGTTCTTAGCTGGGCACAGAATTTTGAATGTTTTTAATTTTCAAAATTTTCATCATGAGAATAACTTGCAGGGATACTCTGATGGACAAATCTTTCAAGGTAGGCATGGTCCTCAGGCTCTGTGATGTGATTTTGCTATGTTCTGTGAACTTCATTCATTACAGTAGTTTCAAGGGATGCTGTTGTTGGGACATAGTTATTTGGGATTTCTGCAGCGTGCCCAACTTGGTTTGCATTTGTGAGCTGAAACGCATTTCCCCCCAAACTCTCGGAATTTTTTGCATGTATTTTGTGTAGAGATTTGTGCAAATTGCAGCTGAAATTTGCCCAAATTATGCAAATTTGTGTAGAATTCAGTTGTAATTTGTGTAAATTAAAAAAACAAACAGGAATTCTTCTAACTGGCTCAACTTGCTGCAGATTGAGTCAAGCTCTGAAGTGGAAAATGGATCACAGTCCACGGGACTGATCCAATGAAAGCTCATTGAGCTTTACCCCCTAAACAGGTTCCTCTGACATCCCTAAGCCATGTTTCTCGCCTGCCCAAGGGCCTCTACTTCCCTTGCTCGGCTTCGTCCATTTTCTTCTGCTGCCCCTTACGCCTGGAACGCTCTTCCAGAACATTTGAGAACTACAACTTCAATCGCAGCTTTTAAAGCTCAACTAAAAACTTTTCTTTTTCCTAAAGCTTTTAAAACTTGATGTTGTGCGGACTTTATACTGTTAGTTTTACCCTACCCTGTACCTGCTTACCCTACCCTGTGCCTGTTTGCATTCTCTTCCCCTCCTTATTGTTTTACTATGATTTTATTAGATTGTAAGCCTATGTGGCAGGGCCTTGCTATTTACTGTTTTACTCTGTACAGCACCATGTACATTGATGGTGCTATATAAATAAATAATAATAATAATAATAATAATAATAATAATAATAATAATAATATTTGAATATTTCCTTTAAGAAGTAAAACCTTCCCTGAACTAACTGTAACCAAGAGAGAACTGGGTTTGTAAGTCTATTGGACACTCCTGCTATGGGTCAGCCCAGAGAGAAGCCTGGACACAGTTGGGACTAAGTGAAAAGTAAGGTGTATGTTTCATGCACTTGAGTTGCATGTGCATTTATTTATTTATTTATTACATTTTTATACCGCCCAATAGCCAAAGCTCTCTGGGCAGTTCACAAAAATTAAAATCATCATAAAACAACCCACAGTCTAAAAACACAAATACAAAATACAGTATAAAAAAGCACAACTCGGATAAAACCACGCAGCAGAAATTGATGTAAGATTTAAAATACAGAATTAGAACAGTAAAATTTGATTGCACATCTTGGATGCGCTCCTTCCTACCACTTCTTCAGAGCACTTAGAATCAGAGCTTAGGGCCACAAAGTCATTCCTCAAAATTAAATACTTATCCTTTAAATGATGTGTCTCAATACTTAATTCATTGTTCCAACACCCTACTGTAACTAAGCTGAAGCAGATGTAATTGAAATATTGTCATATTCTTCTATTGCTTACTACTGTCTCCATCCCTGTTGCATTGTTTCTTTGTGTGTGCTTGTAGATTATAAGCTACTTGTGGGCAGGGACCTGTCAAGCCTGTTCTCTGTAGCTGTGCCAACCCCACATTTTTGAGGGCTCTGGGGAAAACACCCTCAATGGATCCCTTCCCTCAGAGAGTCTATCTCCTCACTGCCAGTGTCACCAGCTGCTCATACTCTTCCTCTTCTTTCTCCTCACGGCTGCCACTTGCTTGCTTGAAAGGCAGAGAGCCAATGAACAAGTAGGCAGGGGCATCTGATGCTGCTGATGCTTCTCACCACCACCACCATTGTCTGGGCCAAAGCGAAAGGCAGGTGAACAAGCAGGTTGCCATGGTGAAGAGGAGGGAAAACTCCAGGGGGTTCTTGTTCGTGGGCACTTGTGGGGGTGGGTGGGTGCGCCCTCCTCAGCAAGTACACCACTATGCCTACCATTGACACTGACCCTACTTTGCAACATGACTTGTACATAATGGAGCCATAGAATGAGAAGGAGGAGGAGGACCAAGAGAAGAACTCCAAGTATTTCCTACACAACCAGAGTTAGCTCCCACACATGATTGATAGTTCCAGCCTTTTTAATTTTATGAATTCCTCTTTTTTGCTGGCTGGCTTAATTCTTGTCACCCATCCTTATAGTGCCAGGGAAAGCGCGAGCGAGCAATTCTGCTCATTGACACGTATTTTTCCTCATCCTCTAATGTTAGTAGGAGAGGCTTTGCTCAGAGTGTCCTCCTTTTTGGAGTTGGGATCGTTGGGGATAATAATTAATTACACTGACTCTTTGAACCTCTCCCCCTGCCCACCACGTAATAACTTTATGCACTTTTTTCACCCCATAATTTAGACTTGGCTGTTTGAAAGAGCTTTCCAGGAGAGGAGTTAGCGAGTTTTATTTTTGCATTACTATACTACATCTACTGAGTTATGAATTGCTCTTGCCTTTTAACTGTTGGGGTTTTCGTTCAGTTTTTATTTGATCGTACTTTTCTATTCTACACTGTGTATTTTTAATAGGAAAATGTTTCATAAATATTACATCATCATCATCATCATCATCATCATCATCATCGTGCAGGACACAGAATAACGGGCTCAAGTTAAAGGAAGCCAGATTCCAGCTGGACATCAGGAAAAACTTCCTGACTGTTAGAGCAGTACGACAATGGAATCAGTTACCTAGGGAGGTTGTGGGCTCTCCCACACTAGAGTCATTCAAGAGGCAGCTGGACAACCATCTGTCAAGTATGCTTTAGGTGGATTCCTACATTGAGCAGGGGGTTGGACTCGATGGCCTTGTAGGCCCCTTCCAACTCTGCCATTCTATGATTCTATGATCATTGTGATTATTATTATTACTGTTTTTATTGCCCCACGGGGGTGGCTCCTGAAACCGAATGCATGTGCGTTCATTTCGGCCAGTGTCTTTGCTTTGCGTGGGTCCCGCAAAAGCATCATGCTCCTCCCTTCTCCGTGGCTCTACTGTGTCTGTATCATTGCTCACTGTGTCATGTGGCCAAGGGTGAGAGCTGTCAGCTAAGCTGTCTGTCTCTGTCTGCAGGAGAGAGGAGCTGAGAATTCTGCCTGCCACCCACCGCACCCTGTCATCAGGAATTATCACTGTGACAGAACTGGAGGATCCCAGCTGTGAACCCCACGAGGATCTAGTCTGCTCTTAACTCCGGCAGGGCGTCAAAATATTTGGGTATTACCCTTCCCTCCTTGTGAATAGCAAGCAGAAATCATTTAAACAAAAATCAATATCATCATGAAATTCTCACTCTCACTTAGCAACGTTTCTCCCGTCTCCCCCATGCATAGTGCTTGATTTATTCTTGCGTGTGTTGCTCTACATCGTTTTACTGCCCAATCAATACACATC
The DNA here is from genome assembly GCF_023053635.1 of Elgaria multicarinata webbii. Taxonomy (NCBI): domain Eukaryota; kingdom Metazoa; phylum Chordata; class Lepidosauria; order Squamata; family Anguidae; genus Elgaria; species Elgaria multicarinata. Next base: position 11,430,492 of record NC_086172.1, on the reverse strand, counting down.
TTCATAATAAATATTGATGTTGGTTTAATGCTCTGTACAACAGTGTCCTCGATGGGAGAACTATTTAAATGGGGGGTGGAAGACACCTCTTAGTACTGTGGTCTTCTTTCTCATTGCAAAATACATCTTTCTTTTTTAGATTGACTTAGAAAGTGAACTGATGGGCAATATGGTTTCACTTGGGAGTCATAGTGAATGTTACGTGTGGAGCATTCACAAGACCACTGAAAGCTAATTAGTTCACCTGTGACCTGGTGAAAGGAAGTTTGAAAGTTACTGCTGTAGAATGTGCAGTAGCGATGTCTCATCTTTCCAAACGTAGCAAGCAATGAAGCCATTCAAAAGGAAGTGGAACATTTAGAATCAGGATTTTACGCTCTTTCGCCTGGCCTTCTTCCCGTGACAAAAAAGACCCTGGTAAGTCCAATTTATTTTTAGAAACTGAACTTGCCATGTTCCCCTGCTGAGTGCAGCAGAAGCGGCACGCTAAGAACGCCCACTGAATGGCCCCATGTGGTGGTTGTTTACTTCCTCTTTCTCCTCCATGAGAAAGAGGAAGTACTGTTCGACAGAAGTGGGGGTAGAGAACCAACAGCGGGGAACTATGAGTTTCCTCCCATCTGATGAAGCTCAAAGAGAGGAAAAGGTAGGGAACTGCTTATGCCCGTGACCGGGCTAGATGTAACACCATTCATGCAAGTAGCAATTGGATTTTAAAAAGTGAATACCAGGTATGGAGGTGCTGATATGTACCTTGGCTGTAGGTAGGAGGCTTAAGCACTTTTCTCTCTATGGCAAACTCTGTCTGTATTGGGATACTGCACCTACCATTTCCATTGCCTGGAAAGTGTCTATTGGCGCTAATGGGAATTTGCATCCTTCCAATGCAAATAGGCGTGGTAAGCCCAGTTCAGATTGGGACTGCAGAAGAAGGTAAAGAGCTAAAGCCCTGCCAGGACTCTTTGGGCCCTGCCCCCTGCCCCTCTTACCGTATTTCTTCGATTCTAAGACGCCATCGATTGTAAGACGCACACGAATTTCAGTCCCACCAACAGAAAAAGGCTTTGCTTCTAAGAAATAATAAACGCACCCGCGATTCTAAGACGCACCCTGTTTTTAGAGATGTTTATATGGGGAAAAAGTGCATCTTGGAATCGAAGAAATACGTTATTTACTTTTTTTCAAAGCATGTCCTTCACACAATTGCACAAATGGTTTCACGTTAGTTTGTCCCTGGGTATGAGCAGATACCTACTTTTTTCTATCTTTACCTTAATAACATTAAGATTCCAAACATGTTACCCATTACCACCTAGAGTGGCCTCTTATACATCACCAAAAAAAAAAAAAAGACAAAAGAAGGCACAGATTTGCATAAAACATACACATGCTAATTTAGACACAAATATTGGAATACTTATTATAATTTAAATATGTTTTTAATTTAGTTTGTTCATGACATTTCTAATCTGCCCAATAACAAATGTTTACTAAAACATTCTCTAGAAATTCTCTAGGACCTTCTAGAATGTTCTTTAGAATACATTTCATCGGGTGACCTGTGTTGCTGCTCATGCTACTGTCAATGGGCAACTTACAGGCCTGTCTGTTTCCTCCGTTCTTACAGTCCCTTACTTTTAAACTAGGATCAGACAGAATAGCCCTTCAAATAGAGGACAAGTTCAAATAGAGGGCAATCCTCTGACAATCCTTTATAGAGAGAACATTCCTCTATAAAGTAGGACACATGTGCACCCTATCTACTTACCTAATGTGTTCACAATTGATATAACTGTGTACCCTGTGTTCAACTGATAGCATATATCTTTTATTAAGGAGTTTATTAGGGACTACTGTATTTGTTGGATGAAAGCTTTTATGCATTTATGATGGCAAAGCAGTAGCATTTACAAACACTACTGTTTATATGGTCAACTTCATTTACTGAACAAAATGAGTTTGTACTTTGTCTAGCACAAATGGGAATGTATTTGTTTAATATTTATCCTGGATGTTTTGAGCCTTCACTCTTTTTCCTGCTCTTATTTACCTGAACTAATAATGTATTAGTCTAGTCTAAAAGCAAAGACTGCCCTCTAATTTCATCATGTGTAAAACATACAGTAACCCCCTAATAGACTTACCTGCCTCTAGAGAACAGCTTCCCGGAACATTTCCAATTAGAGGATATGGAGTTTAAAAGACCATCCATTATTTCGTAGTGTGTCTTCATTCTCCTACAAAACCCTCCAGCACCCATTCTTTCTAACGTAGCCTGGATGAAAGTCTACAAAATGTTGCTAGAAAATCTTGAATGAACAAGGAATAATACCCTTGGTCTGACATTTTGGGTACTAACAGCTGACTGTGCCTCCACTCTGATGCTTCATTAACGTTGCTCAATACCCAAACTACTGTCATGCACCACTGTTATCCAGATACCTTTGAACAATCGCTACATTCACTGTTTGTGAGTGGAGAAGGAAGCATGAAATAAAGACATGAACACCAGAACCCGAGAGTCCGAGTACTGGGTGGGACCAGCCTCATGTGGCCCACGTGTGCCTGCAAGTGAGGCCTTTATTCTCCACCATCCCACTGCAACTGCCAATTCTCCCACTCAGGCCATACTGGCTGAGTGGGGTAAGGGACTTCTCTGGGTTTTGCCTGAATGGTTAGCAAACACCGCAGCAAGAATAATTTTGATTAGATCTAGCAGGAGTAGCTTTCAAGAATTAGAAATGGTCAAGCCAGTCCTGAAAGCTGTCTCTTCCTTGGTCAGTGGTGGCCAGGAGAATGGTCTGCTAGGTGAAATGTGTGGTAGCCACCATTAGGTAAGAGGGGCCAGGGACCTTCTCACTGGTACCCTTCTGTGCCAGGAGTGGTGGTTCAGCTATGATTTATTTATTTATTTATTCATTTACTTATTTACAATGTTTACATACCACTCCCTATTCAAAATTTCAGAATGGTGTACAAGATAAATTAAAATAAAAACAGAATAAAACCACATTAAAATAGTGTTTGTTTTTAAAAAAGCAAAATGCAAAATAAACCATGGGTGGACATCAAGGGAGCATGCCTCCACCACCACTTCCTGGCACCTAAAGATAACAGTGGGACAGGCCACGCCTCTATCGCCACTAGTAGTTCTCTCATATTAACCACAACTTTGGTTGGTGCTCTTCTTGATTCAACTATCCTCGCTTTCCTTATATAGTATCCCTATGTAGGTCTACTCAGATGTAAGTCCTGCTGTGTTCAATGGGACTTAAATGATAGCCCAGGCATGTAAAGTGTTTGCAGCAAAGGTTTTGCCGCAGTTATTCTATGGGGCAGAAATTTGGGCCAACGATAATATAAAGCAACTTGAGGTGGTCCAAAATAAATTCCTACGGATATTGTTGCGTCCTCCCCCTGACACACCCATTTGTTATATGAGGGCGGAAGTTGGGATGCTCCCAATAGAGTACGCCATCTGGAGGAACACGTTTTTTTATTACCTCAAAATGAAAACATCAACAAATAACCTAGTTAAGCTGGTGGTGAAAGAGCAGAGAAAATACCCCTCACATGGCAACCGGATAGAAAGGAGCGAAGCCAAGCTAAGACAATTTGGAATAGATCCTGAAACGATATTAGAAGGAAATATAGACCAACAACGCATGGTGATTAGACAAACATTGAGGAATTATTTCGGTAAGCTTGATATTAATGCAATTAAAGCTTCCAAATTCTCCAATATTTATCCTTTCATAAAATTAAAGCATAGAGAAGAAAAATACCTAATTGAAATTACGAATCCAGTCTTACGTAAAGCTCTTTCAAGCCTGAGAATGCAGACGAATTTTAGAGAAGGAAGATTTTATAATATACCCAGAGATCAAAGAATTTGCTGTTGTGGAGGACAAGAGGTGGCGGACTCTGTTCACTATATATTATACTGCAGATTATACAATAGCCCTAGGAATAAATATTTATCTAGGTATTTGGCCCCTATGGTGCATTTAACAGACCAAGCGAAATTAGGCTACCTACTAAAGGCAGAGAAATCAACCCTACTGAATTTTGCCTATTTTGCGGTAAGAGCTGCAAAAATTACGAAGGAACACGTTCAAGTGAATGATCGTAAATGATAGATATACCATAGATATACAGAGTACAATGAGAAATTAGGATATGTTTTCTGTAGAAGATGTGTGCTGATGGGAGTAATTGCTGTATGGAGTTTGGCTAATTTTAATTTTTTATGTAATAATGTGTGATAATCTGTGTTCGGCTAAAACCCATTTAGGGTAGCCATGAATAAAATTTGTATTTGTACTCCCAGGTCAGTATGTATAGGAATGCAGCCTTAATTTCTTTCTTTCTGATTTGTCCCCTGACATGTTTTGGAGGTGGTTTGCATTTTGCCTCAGCATACAGGGTTACACACTGGGATCGTGGGGCAAGATTCTTATGTACACCCCACCCACGCTCCCAGTGACCTGCCCTCATCACTTAAATGGCTGACAGACTTGATGGAGTGGAGCCTACATATTTATTTATTTATTTCACTTATATGCCGCCCCATAGCCAGGGCTCTCTGGGCGGTTTACAGAAATTCTAAAATTGAGATAAAAACGAGTATACAAAATTTAAAATTCTAAAACACAGAACATACACACATAAAGCATTAAAAACCGTTAAAAAAAAACCCTAAACATGTGGGTGATTAAGATGTGCCGCCATATGCCTGGACAAAGAGTGCTTACCATTTATAAAGATACTTACCATTTATTGCATGGGGCCCCCAGTTCACATTTTACACATCCAACAAATGTTGGGTAATGGAGTGTGAGCCCACACTTTGGTGTTAGACCCCCATGTGAATAACCTGCATAACTGGGGCTGTGAACTGATCCTCTGGAGTGCAGCCTAGGAAGGAAAGGAACCTCGCGTGCAAGCACTGAGTCATTACTGACTCTTGGAGGGACGCCAGCTTTCACTGACGTTTTCTCAGCAGGCCTTATAGCGGGGTGGTTTGCCGTTGCCTTCCCCGGCCATGATTCCCTTTCCCCCAGCTAGCTGGGTACTCAGTTTACCGACCTCAGGAGGATGGAAGGCTGAGTCGACCCGAGCCGGCTGCCTGAAACCAGCTTCTGCTGGGATCGAACTCAGGCTGTGGGGAGAGTTTCAGCTGCAGAAACTGCTGCTTTACTGCTCTGCGCCACATATTTACTGGTGATGGCTTGTAGGCTCCAGGCCAGAGGTGCAATACCTCAGGGCCAAATCTATTCCTCTGGGAGTATAAATCTAATTTCGGAGAAGCTTTCAGGGGCTGCATTCTAGTAGTGAATGGGGCTGAAGTTTTTGCTTAAAGCTCTTAAGAACATAAGAACAGCCCTGCTGGATCAGACCAAGGATCCATCTAGTTCAGCATTCTGTTAACACAGCAGCCGGCTAGCTGTCAGGATGAAACCCATAAGCAGGGCACGAGTTCAACAGCACTCGCCTGCCCATGTTCCTGAGCAACTGGTGTACATAAGCATACTGCCTTTGCCCCCGGAGCAGTAAGTTAGTTACTGCCAGTAACTAAATCTTCTAACAGACACTTTAGCCTTTTAGAAAGGATGGGGAGGGACTGAGCAAAACCTGCATCATCACCAAATGGTTGATGGCCAGGGAAAATGGTTGGGGCCAGGGAAGGAGGTATGGCTATCTGGGGAACTCTGAAGGACCGGGTTTGAACCCTAGGTAGGCTGTATTTGACCCATAGGCCCAAGGTTCTGCACCATTTTCCTATGACCACGTATCTCAATTCGAGCAGCATAAATGTACATTTGGCAGTATATTGTGTATATTGGGTGACATGAGTGTATGCTGCATTTTGGGCAGCACGAATGTCTATTGCGTACAGCATCTGTGTGTATATGATTAACAAATTTCTTTCTGGGTAATGGCCAATGTTTCACAAATAGCAATGAAATTTGCTGTAATAATTCTTGTCGATAAACTGTTGTGACCGAGGCCTGTTCAGTTAGAGCTGACAAATGGTAGAAGTCCTCCTTTTCATTTTTCTTTGACTATTAAGCAGTGCACATTCTTGAAGAATTGGGGGATTTCCACCCCCACCCCCCTTCCAAGACAAATGGAACTTCATGCATCATTTCTTCTTCCCAACCATCAAAGACCGGAGCAGGGGAAAAAAAAAAGTTTAGAAAGTCACTTCTCAGCACCAGAAAAGTGCTGACCCAGCTAGGGGCCCTGGGATTCAAAGCTGGGTACCCAAGAGCAGATGGCTTAGCATGCTAGTCCATTAATCAAGTAAGCTTCCTGAGTACAATGATTTCTGGTGATCAAGTGCTCTGAATATGAGAAATGCAGCTACCTTTCTTTCTCTCTCCCTAAATGCAGCCCTTTTCACATCAAGCTTGCAGATGCTGCTGTATTTCTGTTATTTATGTACTTACAGAGCTGAAATGCAACAGATGTTCCAGGTGTGTTCAAACTAAATTCTTTTGCAAATAGGCTGAATAAATCCTATACACCTTTGAATACTTGGAAGACATATAGGCTATAGCTAGATGGGTCTTTATCCTGGGGTGAACCCCGGGATCATCCCGGTGCGTCCATATGATGCACAGGGGATCCCAGGATCAGGAAGGGATCATCCCTCCCTTGCCCTGGGATCTCACCCTCCACTTTGGCCCCGGTTTTTTCACGGTCTCGGACTGCGCCCGTCGGGGGTACGGTGGGGGGAGCAGGGAAATTAATTTAATTTTAAAAACCACTTACCTTTTGCGCACAACTGTTCGTGCGCTCCCGTCGCTTTAAGAAAAAAAAATGGCGGGCGCGACACCTCTCCTCCTGAGGTCATCACGTGTAAATGGAGGAGGGATCTCACGTTAAATACAACACGAGATCTTCCCTCCTCCATCATGTGATAAAAGGTAGGTCTAGCTAAGACCATAGAGAGTCAGTTTTCAGGTAGGAAGGGCAGCCCATTTTTTGAGATTTCCTTGTGTTGACTTAAAGAAAAATCTTTTCACTGCTGCTAGAGAAGTAATGGAGTCTCAGAGTCTCTTACTACATATAAACTAAAATGAATTTCTTTCATTTCTGGTTAAGCTTCTGAATACTTATATAAATAGTTCAAAAGGTATGAAAAGGATATTGTAGGTAGAGAACATTTTTGTGATACCCAGTGAAAGTCTCTTATTATGAACAGGGGAGCACATTCATTCTAGCCTGCACATAGAAAGAAGATAAAAGAATATCATTGAGAATAAAGAGAATATTGTTGAGTCCTTGGGATCTTAAGTCAGCCCACAAGAGTGAACCTGCTTCAAATCCAAGGGTTTCAGTGATATTTTTTTATAATCTCACTTTGTTCAGTCCTTCTAATACTACCCATGAAAATGTTCTGAAAATAAATATTGAATGGTAGCAAGGAAATGCTATATAATTTGAGGAGAAGTCATGTATGTAAAATATTCACATGTAGGGAGAACATCCTACTCTTATTCAGTTCTTGTCTTTACTACTGTGCTTCTAGTCCAGTGTCAGAATGATTGGTTAGAATCCTAGAAGGGATCTCAAAGGTCATCTTCTCCAACCCCTGCTAATGCAGGACATCCACTCCAACATCTTCCCAAAATGTGGCCATTCAGCCTCGGCTTAAAAATCCATAGTGAAGCATCTTTTGAGGCAAATCTGTTCCTCTGTCAAATAACTGTGTGGTTTTAATCCTGGTTGTGCTTTTTATATTGTATTTTGTATTCATGTTTTTAAATTGTTGGTTGTTTTTATGCTTTTCATGGTTTTTAACTTTTGTGAACTGCCCAGAGAGCTTCGGCTATTGGGCAGTATAAAAATGTAATAAATAAATAAATAACTTACTTTATATTTTATGCTGTACTTATCGTTTTAATTTTTGTGAACTGCCCAGAGAGCTTTGGGTATTGGGCGGTGTAGAAATAAAATTTAAAAATGCCATCAGGACGTTCTTCCTAATGTTTAGCCAAAATCCCCCTTTCTTGTAATTGGAACCCACTGGTGTCAGTCTTACCTTCTGGAGTAGCAGCTTTCGCCAACCTAATGCCTTCCAGATGTGTTGGATTAGCCTCCCACCCTTCCCAGCCAGTCATGCTTGTAGTTGTAGTCCAACACATCTGGAGAACACCAGATTGGGCTGCTCTGGAGAAACAAAGAAAAAATTACATTGTAAATTAAGAAGGAAATTGCCTTTAGGAATTTATCCAACCCCCTTTTAAAGCCATCCAACTTGGCGGCCATCACTACATCTTGTGGTAGTGAGTTCCATAATTTAACTATGCCCTGTGTGAAGAAGTACTTCCTCTTATTTGTCCGGGATCTCTCACCAATCAGCTTCATGGGATGACCCCGGGTTCTAGTATTATGGGACAGGGAGAAAAAGGTCTCCCTATCCACATTCTCCACACCAAGCATAATTTTGTATACCTCTATCATGTCACCCCTTAGCCTCATTTTTTCCAAGCTAAACAATCCCAGTTGATTTCATCTTCCCTTCTAGGGGAGATGCTCCAGCCCCTTAATCCTTTTAGTTGCCCCTTTTCTGCACTTTTTCCAGCTCTATAATATCCTTCTTTTTTCCCCCTTTTTTTTTGGTGTGGTGACCAGAACTGTACCCAATATTCTAAGTGTGGTCACACCACAGATTAGTATAAAGGCAGTATGATACTGGCAGTTTTATTGCTCCTGCACTTCCCGGTTGCAACCTGCTTGTTCACCTGCCTCTCACTCTTGCCCAGACAACAGTGAAGGCAAGAAAGAGGGGCAGTAGATCCCTCTGTCTGCTTGCTCACTGGCTCTCTTACTTGTCAAGCAACTAAGCAGTAGCAATGCTGAGAAAAAGCTAAGGAGTAATAGCAGATGGTGACAATGGCAGTGCGAAGGAGGGTCCCCCTCTGAGGATGTGTTGCCAAAGGGCCCACAAAAGCCAGCATGGATGTTCATCCCTCCTCCCTATCTTCTATGTGCAGGATGGATGGAAATCAAATCAGGATTGTGTCCACATAGTACGCTGCCTTGAGTTCCTTGGAGGATAAAAGGCAGGATATAAATTCAATAATAAATAAATAAATACTTGCAGAAAAATGCCTCCACAGGTACTATTGGCAATCATTTTTTATATTTTATTGAGATGTTATTGTGTTAGCCACTTTGCGTGCCTAGCGTGGTCAGGTGGGGGATAAATTGTATAATTAAAAAAAAAAACTATTTTGAGGATGCTTTCATTCAGTTGAGCCTCGTGTGGCGCAGAGCGGTAAAACAGCAGTTTCTGCAGCTGAAACTCTCCCCACAGCCTGAGTTTGATCCCAGCGGAAGCTGGTTTCAGGCAGCTGGCTCGGGTCAACTCAGCCTTCCATCCTCCCGAGGTTGGTAAAATGAGTACCCAGTTAGCTGGGGGAAAGGTAATAACGGTGGGGAAGGCAACGGCAAACCACCCCGCTATAAGGCCTGCCAAGAAAACGTCAGCGAAATCTGGCGTCCCTCCAAGAGCCAGTAATGACTCAGTGCTTGCACGAGAGGTTCCTTTCCTTTTCCTTCCTTCAGTTATGAACACTCTGTAAGCCATTAGATCACAACCATTTCAAAAGAATATAAAACAAATTCTCTAGCCTAAAAGCCTTTTCTGACTATTCATTCCTTTCTAGTTTGGACTTGAGAGAATGATCAAACTAGAACCTATGAATAAGCGTGCATGCTGCGCACACACACTTTTATATCTGGCTATTGTTTCTGAACCTATTGCTGTTTTTCACTTTTTACAATATGCTCAGATCACATGTCACTTTGTGAATAATTAGATCATCCTTCAAGACACATAAATACAATTAAAAATAGAAATTGCAAATTAATATAAAACAAAAATTCTCACTCCAATCTCCCCTTCTTCCATGGTTTAAGGACATTCTTGCTTGATTCCATAACAAGGGTTCAGCTTGTCCCCAAATCCTGCCCCTTGGTTGATGGATGGGGCTTGAGGTCAATATGGCAATACTTGGCAGCACACACACAAAGCAATTTCTGACAGCGCACTGAAGATAATGTACCACCGAAAGGAAAAGTCCTTAATACTATGCAAAATTGGTGGAGTAGCATTTAAGCACTTTGTTTTAGGAGTCTTCTTTCCTGGGCTTGGTAAACTGCTTGAACTTGTTCATGGTGACTTTCTGCCAAACGAATTGGAATATGAATAGGAAGGGTGGCACCATAATTATGAACATCTAAGCACTGCAGGGCTGTTCTAAGAAAAATGGGCCCGGAGGTCATGGTTGCTTACTCCGAATCAAGGAGAAAGGAAGCAGCCGAGAGAGTTTCTAGCAAGAGCTGCTGCAACTCTCTTTATACATGTAACGTTGACGTGCTGCATGAATGTGTCATTTGTATCCTTTCCTCTACCTGTGTTATGATTTACCTCCATATTTTTAACCTGAGTGAAGCACAGAGTTAAGTGGGGCTAGCATGTGCGTGGCAGTGCTTAATTTCTGGAAGAGAAAATTCTAGGACTCAGCCTTGCCAGGGAATCATGCCGTTGAGCATGAAAACCTTTCTCGTTAGTGCTAAGTATCTGAAGATGAGCTTCAGTCGCTGAGGTGTGTGTGCAAGAGGGAGAGGAAAGAAACGTGCATGAACTCTGTACAAGCACAAGAGCAGTTTTTAGCTCTGCTAGGTGGAGAATGACTTCCACCTTTGCTTTGAATTTCCCAAAATTGTTGGCATTGTTATCTATGATGGCGTTTACTCAGCATTTAGAGCCAGTGTGGTGCCATATAGAACAAAGAAGTCGCATGATCCTGGCTTCAAAGAGGCTTACAGACGAGAATATATAGAGGCCAGAGAGAGGGGGAGCAGTCAGGGGCTAGTAACAATGAATTGGGGCAGAGTTGGGGCACACTCAGATCTTTGCATTCCTGCATGGGTCCAATTTACCTGCATAGTACTTTACTATTTACAATTTAATCAACTGTCCTTAGTGAGCAGCCTTCTTTTCATAGAATCTTAGAATCATAGAGTTGGAAGGGGCCTATAAGGCCATCAAGTCCAACCCCCGCTCAATGCAGGAATCCACCATAAAGCATGCATACTTGCACAACCTCAGAGGAAGGAATCATATCATCATCATCATCATCATCATCATCATCATATCACTATTATTATTTGATTTGCACGCTGTCTTTCTACCAACAAAAATGGTACTCAAGGAAGCAATGATGATGATGATGATGATGGGTTCCCCTGATGAGCTCTGTATGTCATGTTAATCCTTAAATATTGGAGCATTCATCACGCTGCAAAAGAGCTCGGGCTTCCAGGTGTCAGGCTGTGCCACTTATAATGATAACCAATAAGGCACATACCAAAAGGGTTAAAGGGAGATGTTGTAAACTCTGACAACCTTGCTTCTGTTTCTGCGGCTTGGATTTATTCTCTGGACTACTTGACTCTTCCTCCAGAGAGTTCACTGTGTAAGTCAGTATGACAGATTTATCCGTGCTAACAGAGATGGTGGCTGTTTTCTCACTAGGCAGGTGGAAGGCAGAAGCAGGCTAAGACAGCTTCCAGCTGAGAGGTCACAACTGAACTCATGCCACGGAAAGTATATAAATTATGCACATTTTTCAAGAGAAGCAGCTTTTGCTCTTACTTTTGTCTTTGCTTACTGCCCCCTCCCCCGACCCCACCTTCCCCACCCCACCCCCCGCAGCTCTTTCTGTGTCAGACATGTCACTATTGCCAAGGCTCTCGAGTAGCCGGAGTTGTTCCCCTGACACTGTGGAGAGCATAGAACCAGCAAATAACTTGCAACATCTGCACCTTTCAAACACTTGCAGGAATTAATGTAGAGTTATCCCTATCAGCTGTTAACGCTTGGTGGTGAGATCGTGGTTTATTCCAAGCACTCTCTATTTTTAGAGAAATGAAATCTGGTACAATTTCTTTGGGGTCATGACCCAAGTTTTTGTTTTTACTTCGGTAACTGCAACCGGTAGTTCCAACTCAAACATCTTCCTGGCAGCCTAAGACTTTTGCTAGACCCATTCATAGACTACTTGCTGAAATCCCCTCTGCCCTTTCTCTTTGCATAATGATTTGTGCATGTGGTTGAACATGTACCTGAGTATTCCAATGGAAGTCACCCGACCAAGATTGCACGCCTTGACACCCTTGTGGAGAAGTCAGTCTCCTTGAAGTTGGGAAGGCTTATTTTGATCATAAATGAGTGGGGAAAGGGGCTTTTTTCCTGTTTCCTGTTTCCAATTTGGCTTCCTACCACATTAAAAGCTCTTTTTCTGTATGGGAGAGAAGCAGAAAAGAGCTCTGCTCCTTATATAGAATCCTTTGCATTGGATTGTGTAGGATTGGGATGTAAACATTTTAGGTTCAGACCATTGAATCTTATGATTCCTCACAGCTGAGTGATTTATGTTAACTACATAAAGGAAGCCAGATTCCAGCTGGACATCAGGAAAAACTTCCTGACTGTTAGAGCAGTACGACAATGGAATCAGTTACCTAGGGAGGTTGTGGGCTTTCCCACACTAGAGGCCTTCAAGAGGCAGCTGGACAACCATCTGTCAGGGATGTTTTAGGGTGGATTCCTGCATTGAGCAGGGGGTTGGACTCGATGGCCTTGTAGGGCCCTTCCAACTCTATTCTATGATTCTATGATACATTGCATTTCCTATTCTTCCACTCTATTTTAAGGATAGGGTGAGTTGTGAAATAATATTAGACACCCGAGGGCAATATAGCAAAGATTCACAGAGACCTGCTCTAGAGGTGTTCCTTAAACTTTTGATGAAACTCTTAGACTAGGGTGACCAACTGTCAGGATTTCCCTGGATTTGTCCTGGTTTTTGTTCTTTCAATAGTGTCAGGGGGGATTTTCTATAATTTTCAATAATGTCCTGGAATGACACACCTTCCCCTTTAAGGCTGCCATTAGCATGGCAGGAGGGAATGACATGCTTTCTTGAGGCACATCATTCCCCCACCCCGAGCTCCAATTGAGGTCTTAAAGGGGAAAGTGGGTCATTCGTGGACATTATAGAAAAGGCCCCAATTGGAGTGGATGGTGGTGGTGCCGAATGAAATCCTTTCCCCTCCTCCACTCCAATCGGGTTCTTTAAGGTGGCGGGGGAATAACGTACTTTTTGCAGGACTCAGAAAGCTGCTTTCCCCCCCCACACACTAGGTGTCCTCTTTTTTGGTTTCCCAAATATGGTCACCCTATCTTAGACAGGTACTTTGTTTCCATTAAAATAATGCTTATCAAAAAAAAAAAATATGGAAAGATTCATTAACTTACATAATAAATATGCATATGGTCAGACTGTGAGTATCATGAATAGAGTACTAGAGCTTTGTTAACCATTTGGCATCGTTGTCTCTCAGTCATTTTGGCTGGTGGTGATGGGAATTGTAGTCCAAGACACCAGGCTTTAAAGCTTGGAGAGAGAGGCACATTTTCTGAAGCATAGTTCTATTCCATGAGGACACTAGCATTATATATTGTTTTATGCTGTATTGTTATTGATTGTTTTATCCTGTTTAAATTGGTTTTAACCTGTATGCCAACGAGAGTATTTTATATATAGGCGGGATATAAGTTGAATAACTACTACTACTGGAATGGTGACTAGAAGGAACATTTGATGCCTAACGTCCCTGCCCTGCTCCAGCTGGCAAATATATATTTCCCCCATCACCTATGGAAAAATATGATGGCTGGTTTTTTCATCTCACTTGTACTGAATTCCACATGCTTCTTGCTCTTTCAGAGTTTGGCTATGATGCAACACCATCACTATTGTACCCCATAGGACAAGAAACAGTACAGGTCAATATATGTGACCATGTACCACGTACAAA